>NC_081330.1:19408484-19711515 GCF_026419965.1 Kogia breviceps
GATTCCCGGTCCCTCCGTCGCAGCCGAAGTCTGCCGCCCTTCCCTCACTACAGGGCCTTCCTGACCAGAGTCACCTCCTGACCCCACTGGCTCCGCGCCTCGGCCAGGTTCGCCCCGGCTGCCCACCCCCCACACACCAGCCATGGGATGTGATGGCCGTTTCATTCCTGCCCCTCATCCTTCTGCCAGAGATAGAGGCCTGTCTGGTCCTGCAGCTTCTTCTGGTTAATGTTTGGCGGTTCATTGTGGCTAATCATTTTAATTAGCCCTTAAAGTGGGGAGGATCAGTTAACCTTGAACTTCTCGATTTTGGCCTGGTGGGGCCTCATATGGGAGGAGTGCTGGGGAGGTAGGAGCGGAAGTGAGGTCACCACCCCAGGGCCGGAGCCACCACTGCTTGGCCCCAACAGCTGGTGGGCACACCCATCAGGGACTCACCCACTGCGAGCTGACCCCTGGCCTGAGTGCCAGGTTGGAGGGGGGAGGTGAAGGGATCAGATCTAACTCTCTCCTCTGGGGAGACAGGACACTTTGGCACTGAAAATGCTCAGGGTCACGTTTGCACGGCAAGAATGCAGATTCCTCCTCGCAGTGAGTTATGTAGGGTTTTACCGGTTATAAGGCACTTTCTCAACCATTAATTCAGTAGACCCACAGCACTAACAGATAACGGGGAGCTATCTTGAGTTAAGTGGAGGAATTAACTATCCTGGAGGACTTCCTATCCTGGCCAGTGTGGGGAAGAGGCTGCCTTGCAAGTGGTTGGTTGTCTCTGGGTTCAAAGCCTGGAAGGTGTGAGTTGCAGGGGTGGGGGTCGTTGAGCAGGCTCCACGTTGCCACCCTCACCCAGCCTCTAGCTGTGAGCCGAAGGAGTGGCTTGTTTGCAACTATGTCTGGCATTCCTCCCACTGCTGCACTGTTTGCTCGGTGGTTGCTCAGGAACTGGCGCCCACCCCTGGACAAACTGGAGGCCTGAAAGCAGCCCTCCCCCTGCCTTGAGCTAAGTGGTGGGACAGCAGCTTCTGTCTCCTCTGTCCTATATGGGAATCTAAAAATGAGGGTGCTGTGGTCTGTCATTCAGGGGCCTGATTAATAGGATGTCGAAAATATCCCTAGCCTGCAAAATTCAGGGCCTCCCTGAGAGGCCCAGCCAGACACAGGCTGAGGGGATTGCTTTCCCAGGGAAAGCCCTGCGCTGAAGTTTGGCCTTGGTCCTTGCGAGCCTCACCCCTCACCTCTCAACTTTTTCATTTTCCCTCCCATCCCTGGAGCCAGACTGTCTGGGTCTGTATCCCAGCTCTGTTATTTACTAACTGTGTGATCCCAGTCAATTGTGTGCCTCAGTTTCCTCATTTGTCAAATCAGACCTACCTCATAAAGTTTTGCCACGGATCAAATACATCAGTACACATAAGCTGCTTATTAGAACAGTGCACGGCACATGGTAAGCGCAAGGGAGTCTTATGGTATTGTCTTACACGGTGTCTAAAATTCAGATTCAACTCAGCGAACATTTGCTGAGAACCAGTCCCAGTACTAGGCATCAGCGAAGGGGCAGTGAGAGAAATACAGAGGTGAAGAAGACGCTGCCAGTCTTCCGGGACTGTGTGTACCTTCTGGCATGGGCCAGAGTCAGAGTGGGGAATGTGGGAGGGGGCCAGAGAGGGTGGCTAGGTCATCTATATAAATAACCATAATTCGAAGCCGGGCTCGAATCCCTACTTCAAAGCCAGTGTGGGGAGCCAGGTACCCCAGACTTGGAGGCTTCTCCTTGTCTGGGGACACTGGCTGGGCTCTGGTCAGGACGCCACCCCTGGACAGAGGCCTGCCCTGGGATTTGGGTGAATGAGAGGGAGGGGGAGACCCAATTCCTGTGTGGGCTGCAGGTGGCAAGCATTCAGTGGTGTGATTGGTTGGTTTGCAGGACAGGACGGTGTTACTTAGGGCCACCCCCAGACGCCCCAGACGCCCCTCTGCCTGCCATCCCCCCAGCACCTCCCGGAGGTCCCCCACCAAGCTTGGAAGGGCCTTGGGCAGCCTTCTCCCCTCAGGCTTGGGCCTGACCCCAATGCAGGCTTGGTTCTCTCTCCAGGATTTCTAAGCTGCAAAGAGGTTTCTGGCTTCACTGCCAATTTATTCCCTTTGTGGTTCTCAGACTGAAAACTAGTTCTGCAGGGGAGAGAGGAAACTCATCCGAGGTACCCAGAATCCCATGGGCGCTTTCCTAGGGGTCAGGGGCTTTTCTCATCAACACCAACCTGCCTGCAAATCTCTGGCCGCTGAGTCTTGCGTGGCCTGTAATAGCGGCCGCACCGCTAATGCCCTATAGCTCGGACCCCAGCGCTGGTTGCCAAGGAACTGCCGGTCGGGGTGCTTATGACAGTTCTGACCTCACAGGGGCCGCTGAGTTTCAATTGAATGGGCATTTATTAACACCTACTGTGTGCCCAACCTGTGCTAGGTGGTGTAGGGGAGATGAGCGAAGGGGGTGGGGTGGGAGAGGTGACTGAGACACTGAGACAAGCAGACGCGAGGACAAGCAGCCAGGCCAGCGGCCGCCCAGGTGCTAATTGTGCTCCTTGGAGCAGGGGCCAGAGGCGGCCGGGGCTCTGAGGTCAGCAGCAGTCGGCGGAGGGAGGGAAGGCTTTGTGAGGGCCTCGGCTCTGAGCTAGACCTTGAAGGGGGCAGGGTGGCGCGGGGGAGATTGGGCTAGGCAGAAAAGGGAGAGAAGACGCCTTTCTCTCTCTTCCCTGGCCACAGGCTGACCTTCAAAGCCTCGATAATTGTTTGGCGAATGCATGTCACATAAAAGACCGGGTCAGCCCGTGTGGGTGGCTCGGTGCAAACCCCAGTCTCCATCCCGGGAGATGCAAAGTGGATGGCCCAGGTGGGGAGCCCAGCGCCCCCAGGACGGATTGATAAGACACAAAGGTTGGCCAGGCTTTTCCCGCCCCACAAGCTGAGGGGATTTCATGTTGATCTCCCGCCTCCCCCGTCCCCTCCACTGCCCATGCAGAGGCCCTGGAGGGGAGAGAGGGGGAAAGAGAGGCAGCGGGCACCGAAGGGACAGGAAAACTGCCCCGCCACGGGTGTTCACTGCAGGGACGGGCTGCTTGAGTCCCATCTTTCCCCAGGGTCCTGGGGTTGCTCTGGAAGCCCAGAGGTTCAGATAGAGGATAGAGATTTTCATTTTCTCAGCCAGCCGAGAACTAAAATGTCCCACATGTTTCTGTCCAGACCCCCTGGGGAAGGGCGAGGACTAGCCATGTATTTGTTCTGCGACTTTTGCATCTCCCATGCCTGGATGTGGAGGGGTACTTGGTCCTTGTTGGATTTAATTGGATAAAAACACCTGGACACACACATACCGCCCCCGCCATGCATCAGTTTTCCTCTCTCACTGCCCTCTTGCCCTACACCCTCCCCAGCACATTGCAAAACCACAGAGACACACCAGAGTGCCCTGACTTCTCGGCCCGGGAAATTGTGTCCTAACGTGAGTTCCTTGGCAAAGAGACCCCTCCCAGCCTTCTCCTGAGGTGATGAGGAGGCTCAGGCAGAGCAGGGAGGGGTGTTTCATGCGGGAGGATCTGCGAGGGAAAGTGCCAGAACATTTCTCAGCGAAACCAACAAGAAGCAAGAGGTTAAACAGCTTGCCCACATTGAGGAAACTTTGCCCTAGGTTCCCATCTTATCGAGGGACCATTTTCTTGTCCCAGTGCTGCCACTTCCCACTTCGCATTCCACCTGCCCTTCCCGAAGCTCCCTTCCTCTTCCAGTCTAACCCAGTATTCTTCTCGAGACGGGTACTGTCCAGAGGAGGAAGAGCACAGGCTCTCTGCATTCATATCCCTGACCTATCACTTACTGGCTGTGTGACTATGGACTAGTCACATAACCACTCTGAGTCTCAGAACCCACTTCCCAGGGTTTGAGTGAGGATTGAATGAGATAATGCCTGTAAAGCAGTCAGCATGGTGCCTGGCACATGGTAACCACCCAGTAAGTGTTAGCTGCTATTATTCTGTGGCTCTTACTATTATTGTTGTTGTTGTTCTTATCATTTCCTCCTCCCACACCCTTGACTTTGCCAGGCTCCAGGGATCAACTGCTTCTCTGGCAGGGCTGGCAGGGCACGCGATGCCCATTCATAAAACCAACAGGGAGATTTTCCACATCTTTCTGCTAACTTTTTGTTAACTCTGCTGTCACACAGGATAAGGAAGAGATGTGGAAGAAGATTGTGTGTGTGTGTGTGTGTGTGTGTGTGTGTGTGTTAAAATCTTTCTGAGTGGCAGGCAGTGCTGTAGTGAAGAGTAAAAATCAAGTCTTTAACATTTTTATTAACATTGCCATCTTTATCTCTTCACCACTTCATCTCAAGGTTCATTCTCTGTAGGAATACGAGTGAGTTAGTTCCTTTGAGAGAAGGCTTCATGTTCCATCCCTGGCAAGTATTTAGCAATCATCAGTTTGTTGTTATTACCCTACTGAGTGTAGAATTCTGGGAGCCGACCAGCCAACCACTGCTCACTTTCTGCCTCCTTTCACTCATGCCCAGAGGCCTTGGGTTGGGGCTAGGACACCACTGCCTTTGCCCAGAAGAGTTCCTGGGGGGCTGGGGGCCACTCCCATTCCAAAGGCCTCCCAGAAAGTAACTTGGAGGTTCCATCTGCTAGCAAGTGGATTTTGTTTGCTTGAGAAGCCTGTGACCACCCACAAGGGCAGGAGGCCCTGGACCACCCTTGGACCACCCCTGAGCCACTTCACTCAGTCCCTTGGTCCCCACCCATAGGCCTTGGGGGATGGGATGGGATGGGGGATGGGAGAGTGGGCAATTAGTCTTAACCTCCCCAAATTCCTGATGACCTGATAACAAGGAGATACTTAAGACATAGATTTAGGAGATAATCTGTCTTTTTCCCATAATGCCCCCAGAGGATAAGAGAGGCTAGTTCAGCTCTGCTGATTCTGTGAGAATCCATGCACAGAAAACACCTGTCTCATTAGGTGACCACTTTCTTGGCGCCACCCTGATCCTAAAAAAAAAAAAAAAAAAAAAAACACAGCAGGCCCAGGCCCCTGCTCTGAAGAATCTGAACCCAATTCTGGAGCTCTAGTAATACACATGCACTTAGCCTCACAGCGGGCGGGAGCTGAAGTGCCAACCAGCCTGTGGCACTTAAGGTTTGTAGATTAGGTGATGGTGGGTTCGAGGAGGGCTTACCTAGAGGAAGATCATTCTTCTCCCTCATTAACTCAATTGGGGAAGGTCTCCTGGAAGTGAGAGGGCGGATGGCCTTTCAAAAGAGGAAAGAGAGCACATTGGCTGTGCTCTAGGGGCCTTCCAGGCTCTGTGGGACAATAACATCGGCAGGAGCATGAGCAAAAGATAAAACAACAAAACACATTCGAGTCAGCACACTCAGTAAGTTCCGGGCTTCAGAATTTGTCTCCACTGGTGGCATCAAGGAATGTGTTTTCTAGGAGAGCATGCATGTTCTTGCCTCTTTTGTCTTCACTGCTCTCGTATAGTGATACTATTGCATAGTTAAATTACGCAGTAATATTACTTGCTAAAATTACATAGTAGATGCTGCTGCTGTTATTTTACCCAACCTGGGGAGCTTTTTCTTTCTTCTTATTTGAAAGTTTTATTGAGGCAATATTGACATACAACGAACTGCACATATTTAAAGTGTTCAATTTGATAATATTTGACATATGTATATACTCGTGAAACTAGTCACCCCCGAAAGTTTCCTTGTGCCCCTTGGCGATCCCTCCTTCTCATCCTGAGCAACCACTTATCTGCTTTCTGTGACTGTCAGTTAGTATTCATTTTTTTATTGAAATGTACAAATCTTCATTGACTTATGATGAGGTTACATCCTGATAAACCCATCGGAAGTTGAAACTATCTTAAGTTGAAAATACATCAATTACACCTAACCTACTGAGCACCATAGCTTAGCCTAGCCTACCTTAAACATGCTCAGAACACTTACATTAGCATACAGTTGGACAAAATCATCTAACACAAAGTCTATTTTATGATAAAGTGTTGCATATCTCATGTAATTTATTGAATAATGTACTGAAAGTGAAAAACAGAATGGTTGTCTGCATACAGAATGGTTGTAAGTCTATCGGTTGTTTACCCTCGTGATTGCATGGCTGACTGGGCGATGTGGTGGCTGCCACTGCCCAGCATCACGTATCGCTAGCCCGGGAAAAGATCAAAGTTCAAAATTTGAAGTACAGTTTCTACTGAATGTGTATCGTTTTCACACCGTCGTAAAGTTGGAAACTCATAAGTTGAACCATCATTAAGTTGGGGACCACCTGTATTTGACATATAACATTGTGTAAAGTTAAGGTGTGCACCATGGTAATTTGATATGTTTATATATTGTAATGTGGTTGCCATTGTAGTGATAATTAGCACCTCTATCATGTTGCATAATTATCCTTTCTATTTAGTGATTGGAATAATTAAGTTCTAGTCTCTTAGCAAGTTTGATGGTTGTTAATACAATATTGTTGTCTACATTCCCTACACTGTGCATTAGAGTTCTAGGGCTTATTCACTACTCATTGTAATAGTTTGCATTTTCTAGAGTTTTATATACGTGGAATCATATAGGATGTACTCTCTCCTTGTATGGCTTCTTTCATTCAGCATATTTATTTTAAGATCCATCCATGTTGTTTTATATATCAGTATTTCACTCCTTTTTATTGCTAAGTAGAATTCCGTTGAATGGATATATCATATATTGTTGATCTATTCATCGCTTGGGGGACATCTGGTGGTTTTGATTTTTTCTACTTTTTGGCTATTACAAAAAAAGCTGCAGTGAGCATCTTTGTACAAATCTTTCTATAACTATATGTGTCTTTTTCTATTGGTCAAATACCTAGGAGTGGAATGGCTGGATCATTCAGTAGTTGTAGGTTCAACTTTTTAAGAAACTGTCAATCTGTTTTCCAAAGTCATTGTACCATTTTACATTCCCACCAGCTGTATGTTAGAGTTTCAGTTGCTCCACATCCTTGTCAACACTTGGTGTGGGCAGTCTTAAAATTTTAGCCATTCTAATGGGTGTGCAGTGGTATCTCACTGTGGTTTTAATTTGTATTGCCCTAATGACTGATGAATTGAACATCTTTTCATGTACTTATTTGTCACCAATATATCTACTTTGGTGAGGTGTCTGTTCAAATCTTTGGCCCATTTTTAAAATGACTTGTTTGTTTTCTTGTAGTTGAGTTTTGAGAATTCTTTATATATTCTAGATGTAAGACCTTTATCAGATACATGCTTTGCAAAGATTTTGTCTGAGTATGTGCGTTATTGTTTTATTAGTTTAGACATGCCTTCAGAGTCATAGTGTCTTTTTTTTTAAGGATATTACTACTACATTTATTTATTTATTTGTTTGTTTACTTTTGGCTGCATTGGGTGTTCGTTGCCGCGGGCTTTCTCTAGTTGTGATGAGCGGGGGCTACTCTCCGTTGCGGTGCACGGGCTTCTCATTGTGGTAGCTTCTCTTGTTGCGGAGCACGGGCTCTAGGCGCACAGGCTTCAGTAGCTGTGGCACATTGGCTCTAGAGCACAGGCTCAGTAGTTGTGGCTCACGGGCTTAGTTGCTCCACGGCATGTGGTATCTTCCCAGACCAGGGCTCAAACCCGTGTCCCCTGCATTGGCAGGTGGATTCTTAACCACTGCGCCACCAGGGAGGTCCCATAGTGTCTTTTGAAGAGCAGAAGTTTTCAATTTCGTTGAATTCTAACCAATCAGTTTTTACTTTTATGGATCCTGCTTTTGGTGTTGTATCTTAGAATGCTTCACCTAGCCTCAGGTCACAGATATTTTGTCTAATGGTTTCTTTTAGAAGTTTTGTAGTTTTAGGTTTTACATTTTGGTCTGCAATCAATTTCAAGTTAATTTTTCTCTATGATGAGTGGTCCAAATCCAAATTCATTTTTTTCTTTTTACATATGGATATCCAGTTATTCCAGCACCACTTGTTGAAAAAGTTATCGTTAGTCTGTTACAGTTGTCCTTATATATAGGTTTTTTCCTGGACTCTATATTCTGTTCTGTTGATTGATCTATTTGTTTATCTTTATGCTAATACCAATTGTTTTGATTACTGTGGCTTTATAATCATTCTTAAAATCAGGTAGTATTAGCCCTCCAACTTTGTTCTTTCTTTCTTTTTTTTTTTTTTTTTTGCGGTACTTGGGCCTCTCACTGTTGTGGCCTCTCCCGTTGAGGAGCACAGGCTCAGCGGCCATGGCTCACGGGCTCAGCCGCTCCGCGGCATGTGGGATCCTCCCGGACCGGGGCATGAACCCGTGTCCCCTGCATTGGCAGGCGGACTCTCAACCACTGCGCCACCAGGGAAGCCCCAACTTTGTTCTTTATCAAAGTTGTTCTTGCCTATTTTAAGTCGTTTGCAATTCCATGTAAATTTTAGAATCAGACTGTCAGTATGATTTTTTAATTGACATATAGTTGATTTACAAATTTACAATGATTTACAATATCAAACTATTTACAATAGTTTCAGGTGTACAACATAGTGATTCACAATTTTTAAAGGTTATACCCTATTTAGAGTTATTATAAAATGTTGGCTATATTCCCTGTGCTGTACAATATATCCTTATGGCTTATTTATAATATCATCTTTTTTTAATACTTGCATTTATTCTATTTACATTAACTGTTATAGCAGATATGTTTGGCTGTGCTTTTGTGATCTTATTTGATAATCATGGATGACCCTAATGTTACTGTCATTTTAGAAGATGCTTAATCTCTTCATTGATATTCTTTTTAAAAAAATTTTGTGTGTGTGTGTGGTGTGTGCTGTACGCGGGCCTCTCACTCTTGCGGCCTTTCCCGTTGCGGAGCGCAGGCTCCGGACGCGCAGGCTCAGCGGCCATGGCTCACGGGCCCAACTGCTCCGCGGCATGTGGGATCTTCCCGGACCGGGGCACGAACCCGCATCCTCTGCATCGGCAGGCGGACTCTCAACCACTGCGCCACCAGGGAAGCCCCCTTTTTTAAAAATTTATTTATTTTTGGCTGTGTTGGGTCTTCATTGCTGCGCACAGGCTTTCTCTAATTGTGGCGAGCGGGGGCTACTCTTCATTGCAGTATGCAGGCTTATCATTGCAGTGACTTCTCTTGTTGTGGAGCACAGGCTCTAAGTGCACGGGCTCAGTAGTTGTGGCCCATGGGCTTAGTTGCTCCGCGGCATGTGGGATCTTCCCGGAACAAGGGTTGAACCCCTGTTCCCTGCATTGGCAGACGGATTCATTTATCTATTTATGGCTGTGTTGGGTCTTCGTTTCTGTGTGAGGGCTTTCTCTAGTTGTGGCAAGCGGGGGCCACCCTTCATCGTGGTGCACGGGCCTCTCTTGTTGCGGAGCACAGGCTCCAGACACGCAGGCTCAGTAATTGTGGCTCACGGGCCCAGTTGCTCCACAGCATGTGGGATCTTCCTGGACCAGGGCTTGAACCCATGTCCTCTGCATTGGCAGGCAGATTCTCAACCACTGCACCACCAGGGAAGCCCCTCTTTTTTTTAAACTCATTCTTTTTTAAAAATATTTATTTATTTATTTTTGGCCGTCTCGGGTCTTGGTTGCAGCATGCGGGATCTTCGTTGTGGCACGCTGGCTTCTCTGTAGCTGTGGCTCACGGGCTCAGAGCACATGGGCTGCGTAGTTTGTGGCACACTGGCTCTCTAGTTGAGGTATGTGGGTTCAGTAGTTTCGGCACGTGGACTTAGTTGCCCGGCGACATGTGGGATCTTAGTTCCCCAACCAGGAATCAAACCCATGTCCCCTGCATTGGAAGGCGGATTCTTAACCACTGGACTACCAGGGGAGTCCCTCATTGATATTCTTCAGTAAAGAGTTTCTTGACTTTACTATGTGCTTGCAAAGTAGAACTATTTATTATTTGCCCTTTGTTTATAACCCATTTTTGGTGCAGGGTTCCATGATTATCTGCTCCATACATCATTTTCTAGATGACAGTCATATCCCTTTTCAACCTTGTCTATCTAGCCAACAAAAGACCTCTTTAAAAAAAAAAGTCATCCTCACACCGCATTCTCTTGAAGCAGTTTAGCTCTTAGAACTGATCCAGCGTCATGAAGTCTTTCCCAAGGGTCCAGTGATCAGACCAGCACCCAATATTCACCAGGTAGAAACACTGTGGTTTTGTACAAAGAGAGAATGCTTTGATGATGACCCGATTGATCATCAACCGCCTTCTTGATGCTGTTTGGAATAAGTGACTCTAGCTGGTATGTGTTTCCCTTAGTAGAGGCCTGGAGCCAGAGAAGATGAGTAATGTTTGAGCCTGGAGACCTTTGCCCCCTAATTCTATCCCTATCCCCACCCCTAGACTGTAGCCCTCAGAGCTGTCAGGATTCGGGGTCTCTTTTCTAGAGATCTCACTTGGGCTGAGAATTTACGTGGACTTAGTTCATGAATGCCCAGACCTGTGTTTGTTAGAGTCAGGAGAAGATTACATAGACCTTGATCCCATGGATTTTACCACCTGTTGGGGAAATAAGACGTACACATGAAATAAAGAGCAATTCAAGTTTGCGTGGGATTAAGAGATCTTGTGGTCAAATTTAAGGGCTATGGGAGTTTAGAAGGGGGCTCCATTGGTGTGGACTCTCATTATCAGGGCACAACCAGCTCCATGGATCTGGGGAACTTGGTTGGGACCTTGCTGGATGGGCACTATTTGATTAACCAAAACGGAGCAGCAAGGGCCTGGCAGGCCTGAGAAACTCCGTGAATGAGCCTGGAATGTTCCCTCAGGGGACCATGAGGAGACCACTGGGCTTGAAGCCCAGGCTTGAGTTGGGAAATCATGGGAAACAAGGCTGAGTAGGTAGGGTGGGGTCAGACTGTGAAAGACCTTTGGAAAGCAAGCAGATGAGTTTGGAGTGTAAAGCTCTGCCGAGTACGGCTGGTGTGGCCACAGCCATAGATGTACATGTGTGCCCTGGAGTAGGAGCAGGCGCCAGCTCAGAGGCTGGGGGAGGGGCTAGGCAGAGGCAGGGCCCTGACTGGGACTTACTGTTCCTCCTGCCCAGTCAACTGGGCTTTCTGCTGCACCAGGCCTGGTTAGCTTTTCAAAGACTTTCACATCCCCTCTCTACAGCTTCCCAACGGAGACCACAGGCGTGGGGAGTAGATGGGGAAGGCCGGCGCGCGCTCCAGGACTAATGTTGTCAGCAAGAAACACTCCCTGGCTCACTGGCACCCCTATTAACCCCGGAGCCACTCCTTAGGTTAAAGCAGGGTAGCTCCGGATGGCCTTTTAAAATGAAAATGTGCTGAGGAGAGAGGTGACACATTAACCCAGTATCACCCATTAACACGTTAACACTAAATGGTTTATGATTTTTCTGAGTGGTGGGAAGTTATTCCTGGGGAGGTGGGGTGGCCTGCGGAGCCCTGACTGCTCCTAGGGTCAGTAAGCTTGTGAGAAGCTCTGAGTAGCATGAAATCTCTGATGGAGGGGGGCGGGGGAAGCCCGAGGCTGTGAGAGCCATGTGACATGGCATGCCTGTGGTTACATAGCCCATTAATGGCAAAATTGCCTGAGCAGAGTTTTTCCAAACTTTCCCACCCAAGCGCCCCAAACGATTGAATTGTATCTTGGAGACCTAGAAAGACACAGCGGCATAAAATGTCTTTGAAGTATGGCATTTTATCTGTAGTGTCAATGCCGCAATCTACTGCCTGAGCATATTTTAATTGATTTCTCAGTGAACAAAATGGAAGCCCCTGGAAGACGAGCAGGTTTGGACTGTGGCTTTGATTCCTGCTCTGGGGATTGGTCAGCTTTAGCAAGCAAGCCCTGTCCCTGTGGGACCCGCCTCGGAACAGGTCAGAACGTGAACTTTCAAGGTTTTAGCCCAAAGTGCTGGAAGGGAAACTCCATCACCTCCTGCATGTTTATTTGCCCACTGTCCGCATCCCTGTCCCTTTCCTTAGTTCAAACTCATTTGATGGAAAAATCTAAGCTGTTGTGCTCTGAGGGGACGTCATCGAACTTGCTCAGTGGTTGGCTCTGGCCTCATCCTAGCCTTTGGGTGGGTGACCGGATCCCAAGGTGCGATGGAGACAGCGTGGGACCCAGGAAGCTCTGAGGTCTGGGCTCTGAAGGCTGTGCCCACGGATTCCCCAGCCTTCCCTCTCCACCACACTCAGTCTGCAGCCCCTCATTCCACCCCACCTGTAGCGTGAAGTGTTTACAATACTCTGCAGTTAAAAAAAAAAAAAAACAACCAACTGTCTGTACACTCGGAGTCTTTCCAGCCTACTGCTGCGCCCCCAGCCCCCCCGCTCACCTCTTGGTGGCTGAGAACAGAAGAGCCGTCGAGGCTCTCCAGGCTAAAGTTAGCCTCCTCAGCAGCCCGAGCACCTCATTTCTGTCCCCAGAGCCTGCAGATAGAGACAGTGACAATGTAGAAAGAGGGCATATCCTCCCCCAGCTTGGACATGGTGGATGACGTGCTATGAATATTCAGCTCTCACTCTGGCAGGCAGCAAGCCCTCATCCACACCCCCTGCCTGCTGGGGGTGTAGGGGTGCCTGCCTGGAGTGACGAAACCACAGCAGGTAGGGCCCTGGGCAGGCTGGCTGTGCTGGGCGGGGCAGGGCAGCCGACTGGGTGAGGCCCAGATTCCCCAGGCTGATAAGGCAGCCTGTAAACACCAGCAAGGGGAGGGGGCAGAGGGCAGGCAACCAGATGGCAGGAGAAGGGGGAAACCGGAGCCCAGGCCTAGCTGCAGGAAGTGGGGCTTGATGTGGAAACATCCTGTCCAGTGGGGACTAGACTGGTGGCCATCAGCAATCATTCCCTCCACCACAGAGGCAAGCTCAGCACGCGGTGGGGCTGCCTAGGGGCCAGGCCGAGAACCTGGTTCCTGACATCTCCAAAGGACATGATCAATGGGTCTCTATTATGGGTTATTCTACCACCTAGCACTGCTGGTGGGCAGGCGTGGTGGGGGGGAGTGAAGTCAGGACCAGCTCCCCACCCCCCCCGCATAGAGAAACTCAGCAGTGGATCCTCTGAGAGCATCTGACTCTCACGGGAAAGTCCTGGTCGTCACTCTGCATGAGGAGCATCAGTTGGACCACCGAATCGTGTCCAGGCCCCTGCAGCGCTCCAAGAAGAACCCCGTGTCCGACATGCCAGTCTCTTCCATCCTGCAGGGCTTTATAATGAGAACTGCAGACGGTCAGAGCTGGTGGAGCCTTTTGCAAAGGATCCCCAGACTCATCCACTTCACTTAGCAGATGGGGCCGCTGGGTCTCAGAGATGGGCAGGGACTTGGCCATGCTCATGGAGTCTGGCCTGAGCTGTTCTACGAACTTGCCCGTGGCCTAGAGTGAGCCCTCTCTGGGCCACTTTTTTTTTTTTTTTTTTAAGTAACAGCTTTATTAGATATAATTCAATACCATGCAATTCACCCAATTAAAGTATATAATTCAATGCCTTTTTGTATACTCACAGAGTTGTATGTCCTTCACCACAACCCATTTTAGAAAATTTTTATCGCCCCATAAAGAAACTCTATACCCATTAGCAGTCACTCCCCATTTTCCCCCCAACCTCCGAGCCTCAATTTTGAAGAGACACTTGCTATAGGAGTGTTTTGAGGGGAAAAAAACCCCAGCAATGTTGTTTAGGCAGATGGGCTAACCCAGCTTACCAGGAACTTAGATACAAATAGGCCCGACCACAGAGAAGAATAGGGTGGGCCCAGCGACAGGCCCTTGGCCACAGACCTGGCACCTATGAGGTGTTCAGGGCTGACTTTCCATAAATATTTGAAAAAACATGTGAACCAACACCCTGCGATAAGAACCCAGACTTAAATTATGTGTAAGGCGAGAGCGAGTGTATATTTATGGGGCAGGGACCATGCCTAAGCCACTCCAGGTCTGGAGCCAGCAACACTCTGGAAACAGTAGTCTCCCGAGGTACCGGAATAGAGTCAGGCTCCTTCATCAACAGAGCCGGAAGCCGTGTACTCCACAATACCTTTCCTCCACAGCTGGCCACAGGGGCTCAGCTCGTCACCATTTTGGTGCGTCTTTGTCCAGAAAGTTAGGTTTCACCTATCAGATGGAGCTTGGAGGCGGCTGGGACACAGGCTTGGGAAGCTTCTGTTGAATGACGTCATAGGGGCTCCGAGCCTTCAGCGTTGGGTGTTGTGAGCAACCTCCGAGCTAGGAATCTGAGCAGATGGTCGCCAGCATGGAGCAGTGGGAAAAAGCACAGACTTTGAGGTCACACAGGCCTGGGTTTGAGTTCTGCCTCCATCCTTGACAGGCCGTGTGACCTTGGTCCTGTTACCTAATCTTTCCTAAGCCTCACTTCTCCTGTTTGTAAAATGGAACTATTAAAACAGGATTATTGCCAAAAGAGATGTAACTGAAAACAAAGTTCAAAGAGCGTACTAGTTGGAAATAAACCTGGGTTCAAACCCGGGCTCTGCCACTGACTAGCTACTTCGTCTGGGATGCTGTAAGAATGGAAGGAGATAGCCCGAAGGCAAGTGTCTGGCGCGACACCAACCCCGCAGCTTGTACCCAATAAATGTAAATCCGTGCCATCTTCCCTATGCTCCACCCTGTCACCCTCCAATTTTTACTGTTCGGTCCCCTTCCCCAGAAGCAGAGGGAGCAGGCTGCCGTGATATCAGAGGGCACAAAAGAAAATCTTGCCCGCTTTAAACGAGTACCCATGCCACTCTGTCCCTCCTGCAGCATGTCCACGGCTGAGGCCACCGTGGCTACACCCGCCATCCCGGGTCCAGCACTAGCTCAGATCGGTGCCAACCCCACAAGTGCTTGCCCTGAGCTGGCACCGGTCTCAAGCGCTTCCACCCGCTCCGCCCAGTCAGGTGTGCTTTCCAAACACGTGCCACCAGCTTTGAGTTGGGCTTGTAACCAAACCCTGGCGCTGGGTTTGCGCTGCAGATGTAGGGAGGGGCTGGCAGGAGCCCAGGTGCACATCCAGATGTTGTCTCTGAGGCTTCCTTGGCATCCTCCATACCAGCTGTGAAGCAGTATTTACTCCAACTTGCAGGGTGGGGCGGGCACGCCCCTCAGGGGTGTTGGGGCTCTATCGCAGGGGCACTGGGTCTTTGGGGCTCTGGAGGCATGGAGGGAGAGGGGAGAGGGCGAAGCCGGACTGTTCTCTTGGCAGGAGGCCTGGCTGGTCAGGGCTCTTGGCCAAAAGCACAAGAAGATGACCTCTCAGAGCCAGGAGAGGTATCAAGACCATCTTCCCATCCATTTTCGTTGGCCCATTCAGAACCATCATTTCTAGCGGTCCCCTTACCCTTAGCTTCGCTCACTGCTACTTGAACCTCATGGAACAATATTACCACAGGGGGCCAAGGTGGTTGTGTCTATCCACTATTAGGCCCCCATCCCAGGCACCAAGGCTTCTAGAACCATCATCATGTACTTCTAACCTGTCTCCAGGGGGACTGACAATTGGGCAGAGGTGCAGAGCCTCAGGCTCCTCACTGCTCCTCTGACCGATTGCCTTGGGAAGGCCTGGCAGAGCTTCCGGTCACCTGCCCAGGTGCCTCACGGGCACACAGCCCCACTGCTAGGAGCCCCACCTTGCACAGGCAACTGGGAGGTATTTACAAGTAGAAGTCACCACGCCAAATCAGCAGCGGCTGTGGAACGTGATAGCTTCCTGTTCCATCACCCAGAAAATGCCACTACCCTTGACCCGCATGTAATAGAATACTTTGCTCTCCATTGTTGCCTCTGTCCATCGGTGCTAGGGACAAAATCATGCAAAGTTTTGACGTGCCATCAGTTTCAGTGTCACCTGCTGCTCCGAATTAACCACCATGGTTGGCCTGGTTTCCCCAGGCTCTCTCGCTTCAACCCGTCTCTCCATCTGAAGCCACCCAGGGCTGGTCCTCAGCCCAGGCAGAACTGACCTCAGCGTTTACAGCCCACTCTTTCACCCAGCAGGCTCCCTGTGCTCTCCAAGGTGATCACTAGGTGAGGTGATGAGCTCACGTGTACTCATCTGCTAACAGGAGAGGGTTTGTGGAGGCAGTCTCATCTCCCTCCCAGGTCCAGGCTCCCCCAGCCCAAGCAGGCTGGCAGAGGAGCTGCTGGGGCGTCCCCTTGTGTAGACAGCTGTCTCCTCAGCCTTCCTGTGAGGGATCCTCCCCACTCACCCACAGGGCCCCTCCCCTCTCTGCACTCTCTGACCTGTGTGGGGCAGAGGCGGGGCTGGGAGGGCCCGCAGGCCCTGAAGGGGAAACTGCTGAAACCCCTGGGACAGGAAGTGGCAGAGAGGGGCTGTTTCCTCTGGCAGAGCAGGGGTGCGGGGAGGGCTGGCCCTATCTCCTGCTCCACTGCCTGTCTGCTGTGGGCCTTGGGAGGCCGAGGAGAGCCGAGAGCCCTTCTTTCCCCGCCTCCACCCCACCCCGCAAAATGGAGGCTCCTGGACCACCGGGTGAGGGGGGGCAGTGCTTCCTCAGAGGAGGCCATGTTCATTTTGCCGGAAGAGGAGTTCGGAGAGAAGAGCAGACAGCTCAGCTGAAGGGAAGGGTCGGGCAGGGCGGGTGAGTATAAGTGAGGGGCCCACGATGGTAGGGAAAGCCACAGCCGGGCAGGGGAGCCTTCTGTAAGGCCTCGTTCTGAGAGAAAATTATCAGAATGGTGCCCGCTCCAAACTGTGTGAGTGGGAAATGCAGCAGATTGCTGAGTCTCTAAATTGTAGGGCTGGAAAGGGCTTGAGGCCATCCAGGCCAACCCCCCTCGCTGTGCAGCTGAGGAAACTGAGGCCCACAGAGCAAAAGTGACTTGCTCAAGGTCACACCATGGGCAGAGCCAGGGCCAGAACTTTCTGATGAAAATTAGGAGTTTGTACTTGCTGTTCCACGCCTCCCTCCAGGCACCTGTGAGTCTCTGTGACATTCTTCTACAAAAGGAACTTGAATGTATTCACTCTGAAGGGGAGTAAAGCGTTCGGTCCAGGAGTCTGCAAACGTTTCCTGCAAAGGACCACATAGTAAGTAGTTTACCCTTTGCGGCCCGTGTGAACTCTTGTCACAGCAACTCAACTTATGATGCAGAACCACCACAGACAATACATAAACGAATGCACGTATCTGCATTCCAATAAAGCTTTCTTTGTGGACACTGAAATTTGGACTTCGTGTAATTCTCCTGTGGCATGAAATATTGTGCTTCTTTTGATTTCTTCCCCAATCCTTAAAAAAATACAAAAACCGTTCTTAGCTCACTGGCCACACAGAAAGACGGTGGGCTGGATTTGGCACATGGGCCGTAGTCTGCAGACCCCCTGCTTTAATGTAAGTCAAGCTAAGGTGTTAAGAAGAGGAGGAGGAGGAGGAGGAGGAGGAGGAGGAGATATATCAGGTGAGGAGGAAGCAGGTAAGGCTTCGTAAAGGAGGTGACATTTGCTTCAGATCTTGAACACGTGTGGGAATTGGAGCCGCAGAAATTGGGGAAGGGCATATCAGGCCTAGGGGACAGTGTGAACAAAGGCATGGAGGTGGAGAAGTCATTGCGAAAGTTAAATGTGTTCTGCACATGTGTGGCCTCATTGTTATTTGCCAGCCCTGGGTCTTTGGCTGCTGTCTGTTCTCACCAAAGGAAAGGGTTGGCTTTTTTGAGGATGCCGGAGAGACAATGAGGAGGGGAGAAAGAAAGGTCACCTACGAGTCACGGCCACTAGCTGTGTGACCTTGAGCAAGTCGCTTCTCCTTCCTTGAGAACTTGGTGTCTGCAGCTGGATGACAGGAAGGATGGATGCCATGATCTTTCAAGTCCCTTTTAACTTTGACATCCTGAGACTGAGTCAAGGAGAGGGTTTCAGCCATGTGGGGGAGGGCGAGGGAGGAGCCGCCGCGAGCTCACGGTGGCATCGGGGCTGAAGGTGCCCTCCCTGTCTGCCCACCCCGGCCCGTAGGCTCTTTCCACCTCATCCTTTCTCAAGTCCGCCCCTCTGTGCACGGGACGCTGGGCTGCCCCTTGCTTTTCCGTGCCTGGAAAGTAGCCAGTAGGGAAAGCGGGTATTTGGAAGGGGCACCAAGAGCCAAGCAGGTCTCAAACCCCACGCCGCCCCTCCCACCTGGGGGAGCTCCAGATCCCAGCAGGGAGTCTCTGCATTTGTTTCTAGGACACGTGCTGGCAGGGGCCTCGACAAAGAACACTGTCCGTTCAATAAAAGTTATCTGACTTAATATCCTGTTGGTGCCCAGCCACAGATTGCCCCAGCTTCTAAAAAACCCACTAATAAATTTAATTAGTCTCTGGTCGGTGTGTCTGTCCCCCGCCCATCCCCCCCAACCCCCTGTGGAAGCAGGCAGGCCTTACTGGGGGCAGGGGTGGGGGTGGAGTGTGTGCCATTCGAAGCATTTTCATTCAGCACATGCAGCTTTCTGCTACAGTGTCCAGAATGCCAGCCTCGCCAGGCCAGGCCTGCTCCTCTGGCCACTGAAGGCCTGTTGAGGCCCCCCCTGCCAGGGTGTGTGTGTGTGCATGTGTGTGTGCGCGTGCGTGTGCGTGCATGCATACGTGCGTGTGTGTGTGTGTGTGTGTGTATGTGTGTGTGTGTGTGTGTGTTTAGCAAAATGACTGTCTGGGCCCTCTTTTTTCCACCATTAATGCTGGATTTTTCAAGATAATCCCAACTTCAAAATGTCCAAACTGAGCTCATGTTCTTGCCATATTTCCTGCCCCGGTCACTCTCTATCTTTTACAATCCTCACAGCAAGAACAGGCTGCAATCTTGGGGTCTCTGCAATTACTGTATGGCCCTGTACTCTGTCATTTTATTCCTTCAGGGTGGCCCTGGGATTCACCTCCTTGGCTCCAGGTGCCCCACCTGGTCCCCTTCCATCTCCTCCACTCATGCACTCAGACCAAACTGGTCTTCCTTGAGAACTGCTTGCTTTATGGCCCTCCCTTGCTCAAGAATCAACAGTAGCTCCCAGTTGCTTTCCATATCAAGTTCAAATTCCACCACCTGGTGAATCGAGGCCTATGCACTTACCCCCCGATTTCCCTGCCCCCCCCCCCGGCCAGTCCCACCTCCTCCCCGTAGTCAAACTGGTTTCCGCTCTCTGCCATGTTTGATAATTGTCGGTTATGTCCCCCCTCAGCCTCCATTTCATCCCACCACTCCATTTTCCTTTCCTCCTGTCCATCTAGGTAAAGATATCCTGGATGCTTAATGCATGACCTCAGCCAAAGAGACACGGATCTGACCAGGAAATCTAAAAACACACTTAGGAGGTAACAGAGGGCTCTCACCTACATTGACCTGCTGGCCTTCCACAACAATCCCGTGAGCTAGGGAGGATGGCCTCGTTTCCCAGAGGAAGAGGGTGACCTGCCTAAGCCCCAAGGCAAAGCTGGGTCCCCTCGCTGGGAAGCCCATGGCCTTAGAGTCTGCAGGGACTTCTGGGGTCTTCTAGGCTGTGGCTGGCAGCGCACCCCGCTGGGGTTCAGTAGCTCGCCTGGATTTGGCTTTACCCGCTCTCTTGCAGCATGCTCTCCCCATCACTGACTTGTTCTTCGCGTCTCAGGAGCGCTTGGTGCCCCTCTGCCTCCTCCTGGTCCCTGGAGCTCCGGAGATGAGGGTGTGGTGGCTGCAGGCACCCCCAGGGGGCGCTCTTTTGGCTTTCTCAGGCCAGGCCCCTGGGAGTCAGGGCAGCTGGGGAAATAGGTTCCCTTTGTCATAGTCCCCCCCCCCCACTGGGGCTTCTGTAGTGCTCTTCTTGCCACATAACCACAACCCAGAGGGCTGAGGCTGGGTGGAGGTGGTGAGGACAGGGGGCTGGGAGCACTCCTTCAACCACAGCAGCCTGTCCCTCCCTACAGGGCCCCCATCCCAGGAGAGGAGCCAGCCCCTTCCAAGCCAACAACTGGAAGCCTGCAGCCCACCCTGTCTATGTTCTGGAGCCATGGGGGGGGCATCTAGGAGCTTAATGGGGTCCCCAGCCCCCCTTGCTCGCTGGGAGGTCACCTGGAACTCATCATCTGAATGAGTGTGTTTTAATTTTCAAAGGACTTTCCCACCACCATCTTCATTCACCCGAGACTCCCTGGTGAGCAGCTGCGAGGCCTGGATTCCCCTCAGCCCTCACCCATCTTAAGGATGACAGAAACCACAGCCCAGAAAGATGGCTGACTTTTCCGGGGTCACACCTCTTGTTGGGATGCAGCCAGGAGAGGGCCGTTGGGTCTCCTGGAGAAAGGAGCAGACGTCTCTGTGCCTGCGACCTGCAGCCCTAACCCCTCCTCCACTGCGCCAGCTCCGGCGGGAAAGTAGGGGCAGGCCTGGAGCTGAGAAAGGGCAGGGGCAGTTGGAGAAGAGCTCTGGGCCTGCCTTACCATCAGAGCTGTGACAAACCGTACACGGGAATCAGGCAGTGACCGAGGGCCAGGGAAGGAAACTGGGTTTCTTGTAAATAATCGCAGAGAAACCCCAACCAACAGAGCTTGCAAAACCTTTATTTTTTCCCTCCCTCTTCCTGATTTCATCTCAACTGGAGGGAGTGGTAAGAAGGCAGGAATAGAGGAGAAGAAGCTGACAAAATAGCTGTGGCCAGGGCCCCTTCGCTGGGCATCTGTTCAAGGAGGGGGGTTTAGCTGGCTGCTTGGAGTCCAGCTCTAGTTGGACCAAGGTTGTGCAGGAGTCCCGCACTTGGCTTACTTCTGCTACGTCCATGGCTACGGACTGGACCCCCGAGTCTGGCCCTCTGCCTCTTAAGTACACGCCACTGGTCATGTGGTGCAGTGTGCAAATGTGCTGCTTGATGACTGTTAGTCGGAGGAGGGGCTGCTTTTAAGTCGAGGGTACAGCTGTTCCTGGGGTAGTTTCCATTTTGTTTGTGGTTGTGGGGGAGGGGTGTTGAGGGAGTGGGAAATGGCATGAAGGAAATTGTCACTTCCTTTCCAGAGAATTCCAGAAAGGTTTCAGGGAGGACGGGGTATTTCAGGAGTGAGAGCTGGCTGCGAGAGGGCGAGGAACTGGAGAACTCTGCTCTGTGGGCCCAGCTGACCATCTGGCCCCCATGTTTGCCGGCGTGTGTGAAAATGCCACGGGTGTTATTAGTGATTTTGTGAGAGCCATTGGCTCAGCCGAACGGGTGTAGATTTAAACTTGCTCCACGGAGACTGTGGATGTGGCTTTCACATAGGGGCTGTTTCCTGTAGGGGAGGCCCAGATGGGTGGGTGCTGGACACCGCTTGACATGTTCCAGTGACAGCCCCAGAAAGGGTCTGTACGTCTGAAGGGGGCCCAGCTGTGATGACGCAGGAACAGCCCAAACCACTTCTATTTTGCTATTTTGGTTTTGAAATGCAATCACAACCACAGAGAACCAGAGGTGTGCGTTTGCAGGCTGGGGGTGTGGGCGCCCTCGCTTTCTTGCTCCCTCCTGTGGCGCACGCGCACATGCACGTGCACACACACAGGCCGGGGCCATATGCTCTCACAAAGGCTTTGCTTTCAGCCCAAGTAGGACAGGCCCTGGGAGCCAGGGATACTGCAGTGGCCTCAGAGGGAGTGGAGCTCTTGCCACCCTGGGAGTGGACTTTGACTGGAGCCAGCTGTGAGCTTTGCAATGATGGGGTGGGGTGGGAGGAACTCAGCACCGGTTACTAAGGGTAACCAGGTGCCCGATTCCTTGAGCCAAGTGTCCTTGTGGACCTTCCTAGCCCCCCCACTCACCCATGAGGCGGTGTCCAGGGCTCTAGGCCAGTGAATGTGTGTCCCAGGGCGTCTGTAAGGCCGCCAGGGAGGGGAGCCCCTGTGCGGGCCTCCCCGGCCTCCAGCAGGGCGGGCCTTCTTGTGCTGGTGGCTTCTTTGGTTTCAGGTTCCTGGGAGAGGGAGGTTATTTTGAGGGACTTGGGGGAGAGTGAGTGAACATGCAAATGAGCCTCTCCCCACCTCTCACTTTCAAATCCTCAAACATCTGAAGGGGGAAGGGTGAAACCTTCTGGACTGGAAGGTTCCATGGGGGTGAGGGGAGACTTTTCTTAGCTCCCCACCCCCACCCCACACACCTCTTCACCTTAACTTCAGGCTCGAGCTCGGGCAGAACAAGACACCAGGAGCAGCCTTGGGTGCTGGGTGCAGCCTCACAATAGTCAATTCTGGGCCCTCGGGACCTGCACCAACCAAGGCCTGAATTTGGATATTTAGACACGCTGATACCTAAAGAAGGCAATTGGATTCGTCTCTATCTTGTATTTCAAATGTGTCCTTTTTGTCTTGATGGCCAAGGGTTCCATCCAATCCAGTGCGGAGCTGCCTTCCCTCTCCCACCAACCCCCTAGGAGAGCGGGCCCGGCAGGGGCTCACTCCAAGGACCTGTGGGCCACGTACACATTCTGCTACTGGCATTCTCCTTCTGGGAAGCAAGAGGACTTTGAGTTTTCCGTGTGTCGGGCTGGGTGGCCGTGGCGGCCCTCTCGCCAGCAGAACCCTGGGCCCCGCCCCAGCCCACTTCACCACAGCCAGCTTCTGCCAGCCGGCATCAGCTTGGTGTGCAGCCAGTATTAGCTCAGGCTTGTCCTTCTCACAAAGGCAGGCCTGGCGGAGGAGGAACCGACGACTGAGCTTGTGGCTGTGCTGGCCCAGACAGGACCAGAGCCCTTTGACACACAGAGGCTCTCACGCACATATCCCCACACCCTGCACATAGGTATATCTACAGTGTGTTCGCACACCCACAGCAAACCCCCTCCCGAGCTCCCCTCACTGTAAATTACAGTGCAGAAACACACAGATGTGACACACACAGAGTGCACACATTTCTCTCCTGTAAGCTAGAGCACGTGACACCCACCCCACACCCAGTGTACGCATGGGTATACTTATTGCCCAGCAAGCACACCTCACTGGTGCTAGCTGACCAGTACCATTCATTCATTGTGTTCGTTTCACAGACATACATTGAGCGCCTGTTACATGCCCAGCACGGTGCAAAGTGCTGAAGTTTCGTCCATGCCCTCAGTGGAGCCACGTGCTAATGGGGGAGGTAAGGGAGGTGAACAGAACTGTGAAGAGAAGCCAAACCGATGAGCAAACCTGGAGGGAAAGGCCACGGCGGAATGACCTCGGAGGAGAGAGGGGCAGACACAGGAGTTTCATGTTTAGACAAAGTGGGATTAGGTGAAAGTGATCGCCTTTCATTTGATTAGTATGAGAATGCTTCCTGGGGGCAGACGGCCGGCCTGTGGGAGGGCGGGAGCTGCGGAATGCGGGCCTTGGGGCACTTTGGCTGGGGGAGACAGACCTTCCAAGCATAAATGGCCCTGGGAGGCTTCTCCAGGAAGCCACAGGCGCCCGGGTCACGTGCAGGTGGGGGGGGGCAGTGGGGGCGGTGGTGGAAAGCCGTGCTAGCGGGGCTCAGCCTCTCATTCACCCAAAGGGAAACTAAGACCTGCCACTTTGACTTGAGCGACTTCTCGAAGGTTTTGCTTGGGGGCGGGTGGAAAGGTGTGGGGGGGGCGGGGCCAGCGCTGTGGGCTAACGGAAAGGAAGTGGGAGAGGCCTGGGTGTCTCCTGTGGGGGAGAGCGGTCATCAGGGAGGTCACCCGTGATCCCCTCCCTTTCCTCCCCTGTGTCCCTCTCTGAAGTTCCTCCTTTCTTTATGGGCCAGGAGAAGGTTTTGCCACCCTGACACAGCCAAAGGAGTGTCGAGGAGCTGGGGGTCAAGTGTGTCGCTCCTCCTATGGTGCGTGGAGCCAGTTCTTCAGACGCTTATGGTTGAACCAGGCTGTTCGTAGACCTGCCACACCTACACACACGCGGGTACCACGCAGAGCAGAACCCTCAGGGCCAAAGCCGTGCTACTTGAGTGTTTGGGCTGGAGATGCTGACCGCGGAGGAGGGAGGGTCGTGGGAGGGGAGCCAGGGCTTTGGGAGGCAGGCCTGGGTGCTGCGCAGACTACTCGAGAAGGGCAGCGAGCACAGGAAACAATCAGAGGCCCGGGTGCCACGTGAGCACCTGAGGTACAGGCTGTGAGTGCCCCAGAGGACAGACGTGTGGACTGCAGCAGACAGATCTCCTGGAAGAGGGGGGTCCTGAGCTGGCCCTGGACGATGGGGAAGGTTCCCTGCACCCTTCCCCCAGCTGCGGCTCTCCTCGCCGGTTCCCAGGGTGACAGTTCAGTCTTGAAACTGAAAGCAAAGCTAAGGCAAGAGCACAAGCCACATATGGCACAGGGGCCATCGTGTCTGGGTGGTGACGAGAGCGCAGGAGATGCGGCCCGCCTGTCCCTCTGTCTCCAGGGTCTCTGGAGGCGCGGCTGAGTCTGAGAGTCCCATTCCCTCAAGCAGGCTCAGGCTGTCACTGGCCCTGACAACACAGCCCCTGCAGTGAGACATTACCTCCACTGTGGACTCTGCCTTCAGAACAAAGTGGCCCCTACTCCCAAGGCAAACTGAGCCAGGCAGAGCCTAGAAGACCATCCTGTGTACCCAAATGTCCCCACCCCGAGTCTCGCACAAAGGTTCTTTCCCCAGCCAAGGGTACTGTAGGGATTCTTCATGCTCCATCCATGAGGCCAGATGGGCTGCCCCGGGCTGCCCCTGTGGCCACACCCTGGGGATTAATCTTCAGAGTGGAGAGAGCCCAACTTCCCGCTATCATCTCTCACCTTCTCCAGAGGGCGTGGGAAGGGAGGGAGGCCAGCTCAGGTGCAGATGCTGGTGACCCAGGCTGGCATCGAGGCTCAGCCTCTTCCCCCTCAAGGCGACTCAGTTAACTTTCTCTTCTTCCTTCTTTCCTTACCTGCCTCCTTTCCTTTGCCCCCCCCCTTCTGCTTGCACTATCCCCCTCTTCTGGCAGAGCTCAAGGAAGGTGACTTACTCACTGCCCCCATCTCTCCCTTCTCTGTAGGTCGCTCCTGCACTTGGCCCAGCCCAGCATGCAGCCTTGAACGTGGCTTAGGCCACCACCTACTCCAGCTCTCTACAGCCCCTATTTTACCGTGGCTCGTGGTGTAGGCTCTAGGCTCCAAGGTACAGCATCTCTTCATTTAGGAAACCCCACGCCTCCAGAGGGCCCTGCGGATCCCGCAGTTGGCTCTCTGAGAAGACAGCATGGCTATTACTCTGCAGCCCAGTGACCTGATCTTTGAGTTTGCAAGCAACGGAATGGATGACATCAACCAGGTATGGCCCCAGAGAACAGAGCCTGGTCAGCCAGCACAGATGATCAGATACACTCAGAGAGGCAGCCGGCCAGCCAGTGAGCTGGCCGACCAGCCAGCTAGCAAATATGGTTGTTGTTGTTGTTTTAATGTATATTTTATTTATTCATTTATGTATGTCTATTTTTGGCTGCATCGGGTCTTAGTTGCGGCACTCGGGATATTCATTGCGGCACGCAGGATCTTTTGTTGGGGTGCGCGGGTTCTTCGTTGCAGCGCTTGGACTTCTCTCTAGTTGTGGCATGCGGGTTTTCTCTCTCTAGATGAGGCATGCGGGCTCAGTAGTTGTGGCACGTGCGGGGCTTAGTTGCCCCGCAGCATGTGGGATCTTAGTTCCCTGACCAGGGATTGAAGCCGCATCCCCTGCATTGGAAGGCAGATTCTTTACAACTGGACCACCAGGGAAGTCCCAGTCAGCAAGTATTGATCAAGCACCTACTAGGTTCAGGACATAGGGGCTGCTTGCCAGCCAGACTGTGCACCAACGAGTCCCATGCGGCCAGGCAGCAGTCATCGGGTGGTCATTTAGTGAGCTGGTTTTGCCCACGTGCAATTACAGGGCACATATAGTTCCCAAGCCAGCCAAGCCGCTGCTAAGTACACTAGCTGAGCTGTCAGTCAGCAACAGGGGCTGAATGCACAAGTGTACGCTGACCTCCATGTGCATTTTTGGCCACTTTGCTTCACCTCCAGTGTCACAGTGAGAAAGGTGCTGGGACAACCACATAGCGGTTCTGAGAACTGCCAGCTGGCGCCACAGGGTACAGTCCAACCCCCAGCACCTTCACACTCATGTCTCTAGCCTGGTGGATGAGCCCTTCCATAACCGTCTTTTCAGCCTCGATCTAAGGATTCAGGATAAACTGGAGATAGGTTCCTCTAGTGGGAGGAAATTGGAAAATAGGACAGAATTCTGGCACTCAGGCCCCCACTGCTCCATACCTTGCCCTGGCACTAGGGTACTTACATGTACCCGTTGGGTGGTGTCCTGGCACACTCATCCCTACCCTCCACTACCCTCCTCCCACACACTGGAGAAGAAGAGGCAGCTAGGTCCGGTAGAAGGACTGGAAGATTAGAAGTCCAAAGCCCTGGGTTCTGAGCCCAGTGTGGCCCCCGTGTCACCTGGGCAAGTCCTGTCTCCGACCCTATCTGGCTGCCATCTCCCCGTCTTCACCAAGAGGAGGTCCATCTGGATTATCTCCAAGGGCACCCCAGCCTAATTCTGATGCTGTCTGTCCCAGATCCCTGTGAGGATGGGAAACTTTGTCCAATCTCTAGTGACCTACCAAAGGGTGCCCCCTAGTGGGCTTGGAGTACATGGTACTTTCTGTCCAGCTAGGTCTTAACCTAAAGTTGCTCAGTTTTATCCAGCATCTCTGGCGTGCCTAGCCTCCTGGACGAAGGGAAGAAAAATCTAACTTTACCTGGGTTCTCAACTCCGCTAGTCACTTTTTGACTTGTTTCTAGTCCACTCAGCAATTATTTCTGTTCTTCATAAAGGCTGCTCTTCACCGAAGCTGTTCTTCCCTCCCGACCCCACGCCTGCCCCTCCACCCTCAGCAGACAGCCTCTCCTCCAATCCACAGAGAATCTCAAACCCAAGGACGCCCTCACTTTCCCTCCCTTCTCCCTCTTAGCAATAACATCACCTGTTCCTATTGCCTTTCCGCCGGCCTGGGACAAAGAAGTGTCCCTCTTCCTTCCAAGGGTAACACCTACCCCCGTGCTTAATCTCTTCTCTCCTGCTGCCTTCAAGACCTCACACCATCCATCACCTCCTCTCTCTCTTGTACCTTTCAGACCTCCAGCACCTTTCTCCTCAACCTAGAACATTTTCATGTCTCCCCAACCCTAGAAGAAACCTTTTCCTCCCTTCTGCCCGCCTCCTCCAACATACCACCTTCTTAGCTCTGTTCTTCTCCCCAGCGTAGCCTCCACCCTCTGGGTTTACTTTTTCACCTCCCTTCTCTCACTCTTTTTAGGAAACAATTTTTGTTGCAAAATATACTGTGAATACAAAAGAGGTAACGTATAATGGAAAAGAATCTGAAAAACAACATATATATGTGTGTGTATGTATGTATAATGGCATCACTTTGCTGTACACTTGAAACTAACACAACATTGTAAATTAACTATACTTCAATTTAAAAAATGAATACAAAAGAGTGCATAAATTATATATATATATATTTTTTTAAAGAATAACTATAAAGTGAACACTCATTAACTCACCACCCAGGTTAAGAAATAAAACGTTACTAGTCTCCTAGAAGCCCCTGATGCCTAAAGCACCTAATGAGAACCTACTCTATGCCAGACCCTGTCCTAAGTGCTTTATCTACATTGATCTGTTTAAAAAACCCTATGGGGTCAATAATATGATCACCCCAGTTTTATAAAGGAGGAAACGGACGCACACAAAGTTAGGTAACTTGCCCAAGATCACATTGCTCATAAATAGCAGAGTTTGGTTTCAAACCCAGGTAGTCTGGCTCTAGATCAGCACAGTCCAATAGAATTTTCTGAGATACTATAGAAATGCTCTAGATTTGCGCTGTCCAGTGTGGGGCCATGTGACTATGGAGCACTTGAACTATGGCTGGTGCAACTGAAGAACTGAAATGTTAATGTTGAAAAAATTTACACAGTCACCAGTGGCTAGTGGCTACGGTACTGGACAGGTAGCTCTAGACCCTGTGGCTTTCATCACTGCGCCCCCTGCCCGCCTCCCTCCCTCCGTCCTCTCTGAGATCTGTTGTAATGTTTTGGGACCCCAGCACTCCCCTGAAACTGCTCTAGCCAGGTGACTACCCAGCGGCCAAACCCAAACCCAAAGTTTCATCGATTTTATTCTTCTGGATCCTTCAGGAACATTAGGCAGAACTGAGCATTCTCATTCTTTTTTTTCATGAAGAAAGAATTAAGAGACTCATGAAAGAAAATTTGGAAAATACAGACAAGTAGAAAAGAAAAAAAAAAAATCACCCAAAGTCCCACAACCAAAATATAATTATTGTGAACATCCTGGTATATTTCCTTCTGTTCCTCATTTTAAAAAAACACAGTTGTGATCACACTCATTTTTTAAATTTAGCTTTGTTTGATTTTAGAACAACTATGTCCTCTGGGGGTCAAATTCTCATCCCAATAATTTTATCCGCTCCCAGGGATGAGCTCTAGGATACACCTGAGGTATCTCCATTTTAAATATCTCAGTGGTACCTCCAACTCACCATATTCAGACACTTTCTCCCTTATCTATCTCCAAAAGCCTGCTCCTCGTCCTTCTGGGATCCTCCTTAACAAGAACAGTATCCCCATGCACCCACTGAATCAAGCTGGAAATCACAACCCTCTCCCCCATCCAGGCAGGGACTAGGCCCTTACCTTCCTACCTCTATAATGCCTCTGTTCTTCTGTCTTCATTCCTCTTCTCATCACCACAGACTGAGCCCTAAGATGTTCACAATCTGAGCCTCTAACCCTGGTACCCAACCCTGAGTGTAGGCTGAGTCCCTCGCCCTTGCCATGGACGAATCCTTTCCCACTGGCTTCAGAATGAGCCTTATCCTTCTCATAGACTGAGCACTAACCCCGTTCACCGATTAACCCATACCTACGACCAGTTAGAACTGTCTGCCCTTGGTTGAGTGTAGCTGGTACAGAGTTAACCCATCTCTATTAATTAAGAACCCACTCCAAGCATCACCTAGTGAGGTTGGACCCAGAGCAATGTCATGCCCTACAAAGGACAGCCCCTGAGGGATCCAAGAATTAGGAATTGCAAGGAGGGTCAGATTCTGGTACGGAGGGCTTCCTGGGAGAGGCGGGTGAGCCCTGAACCAGATCCCTCTCTTTTCCGTAGCTGGAAGACCCCTCAGTGTTCCCAGCTGTGATCGTGGAGCAGGTCCCCTACCCCGAATTACTGCATCTGTACTCAGGCTTGGAGCTGGACGACGTTCACAATGGCATCATAACAGACGGGACCTTGTGCATGGCTCAGGATCAGATCCTGGAGGGTAGTTTTTTGCTGGCAGGTCTGTTTCCTTCCTGGGCAGAGAAGTTGTGGAGGAGAAAGGGGTTCTGTCTTCAGGGAACAGTAGTCCACGATGGCTTCTAGTGACCCCACGCAGCCAAGGTCAAGGCCCCCAACAGCTGGAAATTAGATGGGGTGATTAGGATAAGCAGGAGGTAGTACCACTTCAGAGAGGAGGAAACCACCTAAATGGATTCATGATCTCCTGAGATGGAGCGGGACAGCGGGGGGAGACCAGCTGGGATGGGTGTAGAGAAAGGTGGAGAATCAGGGTGGGAGGCGAGCTGGTCCTCTCCCGGCTGCCCCTGGGCTCCTTAGTTCCATTCTCTGAGCTGGTCCTGGTTATAGCTGCATCCACTGCCCTATGCCCTGAGGGAACTTTTCTTCTCCCCCACATCATGGAACCTGGCACCAGATGACAATGAAGCAACCTCGCAAACCATGTCAACCACTGAAGTCTTGCTCAACGTCGAGTCTCCCAATGACATCCTGGATGAGAAGCAGATCTGTAAGTTTGAACCCTGGCGCCTTAAGTTGAAGCAACACAAAATTCCATTTAAAAATATCACATCCGTGCATCAGATTCTCAGGGACATGTGTGCGCACCTACACCCACCCATGTACACATGCACGTGCTCTTTGGCTCCGGCTGGAATGGGAAGGGCAGGACGGCACTGGAGACAAGCAAAGATGGCCAGGGTGACGGTTTGGGGTTTGTTTTTCTAGTTTTTCAATTGTGGGAAAATACACGTAACATGAAATGGACCACCTGAACCATTTTTCAGTGTGCAGGTCCGTGGCATTAAGTACATTTGTTATGTTGTGCAGCCACCACCATCCTCTCCAGAACTCTTGCCATCCTGCAAAACTGAAAGTCTGTCCCCATGAAACGCTAACTCCCCATTTCCCCTTCCCCTCAGCCCCTGGCCACCACCATTCTACTTTCTGTGTCAATGAATTCGACTCCTCTAGGGACCTCAGATAAGTAGCTTACAGTACTTGTTTTGGAGGGACTGGCTTATTGCACTTATGTAATGTCCTCAAGGTCCATCCATGTACAGCATGTGTCAGAACTTCCTTCCTTTCTAAGGCTGAATACTATTGGCCAGGGTAACTTCAGGCCCCTCTGCTGTCTGGCTGAGCTCCCAGGAAGACTGTGCACGGTGTGGCCTCCTCATCCCTTCACTGTTCTGGGAGGTTGGCCCCTACCTCCTCTGATGGCCCCCGAGGCAGGCTTCTCCCTCAGCACCCCCCACGCATTTGCCGTGACTCCACAGAAGGATTCCTGGCCCCGACTGCCCCTTCCCGAGGAGGCGCTGGGATACAGTGGGGGAAAGCAAGCCCTGAAGCTGCAAATGCTGAATCCTAGCATTCCTGATCCGGACTCTGTCACTAATATTCACTCAGGATTCAGCAGCTGTTTTCTGAGTGCCTGCCTGCACCAGGCCTGTGTGACCAGCTTGCTGTGTGACCTTGGGCGCGTGCTCTGCCATCTCTGGGTCTCAGTTTCCTCCCCGGAGAAGCAGAGGAGTTGGGCTGAATGATGTCTAAGGCCCCTTCCGGTTGTGAAATGAGTAGATGACTAAATCAAGGTGGCCCTTTTCCTTGGGTGTCATCTGGAACTTCCCCACCACCAGCAGCGGGCTATAAACGTGGCCGCCGTGATTGGGGCCAGGCCGTGCCCGCAGCTCTGCAGATGTTTCCTCTCCTAGTGTTGTGCGACACGGGAGGCGCTCTCAGGCGTACCCTGTGTCTGGGGCCGTGGCGCCTCGGCCCCGCGCCCCAGGAGCCCAGTGTTCTCGTGAGCACTGGGAGACCATGCCCTGGGCCCCGGCCACCTCAGGCCTTTCTTCTTGCAGTCAGCCCCTCCGAAGTGCTTCCAGACCCGGACCCTGCTCCAGCCGCCACTCTGCCCGACTACGTGTTTCCTGTGTCTGAGCCCGACGCCCTGAACGGGGCTGGTGACGCCGGTGAGCAGAAGGAAAAGGCCCCCAGAGAAGAAAGTGCCAAGAAGACCGGAAGATCGAAGAAGAGAAGTAGGAGTGGGCGGGGAGTGTTCCTTCAGGGGGCTGGGCAGTAGGAGGGGCGCTGGGAGACCCTAAGCAGGGGTGAGTGGCGAGGCTGAGGCTCACAGGCACATTAAGAGCACAGCTCTCTGGCGTGGCGCCATGGACAGAGAGGCCTCCCTTCTGGAAAGACGGGCCTCATCAGGTGGCCCGCCCAAAGCCTGACATTTCCCAGGCACCCCCACCTGCCCAGCAGATATGCAAGCTCTTCAAAACCCAGTGGTCCCCGTGGGTTGAATCCTGTGCTGGGTGTTCAGACACCAGGCTTGGCCCCCTGGCCAGTCCCTGGCCCTCGGGGGGCCTCTGCCTCAACCCATGCTCTTATCTTCCCTCTCGGGGCTTGAGGAGCCGAGACTGTGTACGGGAGAGGACTCTGGGCTTTCCCAAGCCCCGGTGTTAATGGATTTACCGAGGCGATGGCTGGTCGATGCTGCCGTGTCCGTGCGGCGACCAAACCCTGGTGCCACACTTATCCGCACCACAGTCACGCCTTTAGGCTGCCTTTTTGTTTCAAAACTGGGCCGAGGCAATTCTGATCCGCTGAAGGCGGCTCAGCAGTAAGCACTGCATTGCCCCACGCTGGGGCCTGGAAGGGAGGGCGGGCCATGGGGCAGGCGTGGGCACCTGAAGGCTGTGCCTGTGGAGCGTGACCCCGACCTGCCTCTTCCTTGTGCGCCTCATCACCCCGGCTGGGCTCGGCCTCATCCTGCTCCCACCATCCCTCCCCCCACAGTCCGGAAGACCAAGGGCAACCGCAGTACCTCACCCGTCACTGACCCCAGCATCCCCATTCGGAAGAAATCGAAGGATGGCAAAGGTACAGCGGGAGGCAGGTGAGGCGGGTGGGGAGCCCCGGGGCTGGGGGGGCTGGGCGCCCCCCTCACGGCCTGCCGCTCTGCAGGCAGCACCATCTACCTGTGGGAGTTCCTCCTCGCACTTCTGCAAGACCGGAACACCTGCCCCAAGTACATCAAGTGGACCCAGCGAGAGAAAGGCATCTTCAAGCTGGTGGATTCCAAAGCGGTGTCCAAGCTGTGGGGGAAGCAGAAGAACAAGCCTGACATGAACTATGAAACGATGGGACGGGCGCTAAGGTAGGAGCCCCTGCCCTGAGCAGCCCCCGGGCTCCTCCTTCTGTGCAAGGAGTCCCGACGCCAAGGGGCCTCCGATGTGCCCTGAGAACACCGGGCTCAGGGTGATGTGCAAGCTTGCCCCCCAGCCCATTTCCCAGGTCCCGCCTGGGAGGGACGGTGCCCTTCCTCTTGCATGTCTGTCCCAGCCCTTTTTCTTTTTAGAGCAGAAAGAGAACTTTAGGGGCCCCCCCATCCCCAAGAAGGGCTGCCTTCATATTCTGCAGGCTAGGGGCCCAGGAGGATGGGCCTGACTTACCCACGGCCGGTCTCTCAGGTTGGGGGACTGCTGAACCCCCATCATCCACCCCCTCCCATCCTTCACCCGCCCCTCTCCTCTGCGCCAAAGCAGGATGGGGGTCAGCCTTTGAAATCCCTTCCTGTGGACCCTTCGAGTCATCAGGGGGGAGATAGCAGAAATTTCATCAAAGCCTTCCAAGTCCGAGAGTTGGCCCTAGCCCTTCCGTCACCTTTGGGCTCCCGTCGGGCTCCCCGACCAGCCTCCACCTCGTGAGCGCCCAGCCCGGGAGGGTGGTGTGTCCCTGGCTCACCCCCCACTCTCTGCCCCATGTCCCACAGATATTACTACCAAAGAGGCATCCTTGCCAAGGTGGAAGGGCAGAGGCTGGTGTACCAGTTTAAGGAGATGCCCAAGGACCTGGTGGTGATCGAAGACGAGGATGAGAGAAGTGAAGTCCCAGCCACGTCTCCTCAGGCCTCCACTCCCTCCACGTCGTCCAGCAGCACCACCCGGCGAGCCAGCTCCAGGGTATCATCCAGAGCCGCGCCGCATGGCAAGGGCGCCACTTCCTGGGAGAAGCCCAAGGTTCAGCACGTTGGTCTACAGCCATCTGCGAGTCTGGAATCAGGACTGTCTCTAGACGAGGAGATTCCCACTACCTCCGCGGTGCTTGTCTCTCCACCAGAGAGCCAGGTCAAACGCACCAAAGCTGTGAGGTAAGTGCGCCCAGGTCGCTCCAAGTCTTCCCATAGCACCTCGTGATGGGGGGCGTTTTCAGCTTCTTGCAAAGCTCTGCTCTCTCTCTCTCTCGGGTCTCCTGGGACCCTTGTGGCATCCCTGGAAAGCCAGTGGGACACTTGCTGGTTAAAAGAGGAAAAGTGACTTGCCTGAGGTCACATGCCAATGTAACGTCCAAGCCAGCTGTTGACCTGGGGTGCTTCCCTTGCCACCTGGGTCTCTTTCTGTTACCCCAGAGTGCTTTCCAAGCAGCCACCGGGAGCCTCCACTCCTGGGCCCATTCCCCCCAAGCCTCCTCCACTCCAGAAAAGAGGCAGCAGAGAATGTTACATCCTGCCTTCCTCGGGCCCTCCAAGCCCACCAGGAAAGCTCTTGCTACTTCTCGTCCACACTGAGGTGCCTCCAATTTTCCGTGAAAACTTTGGGCTTTGTCTGGCTTATATGTACGTACCTGTTACTACGCTGGTGTGGGCCACAGGGATGCACTTCTGAAGACGGACGGCAGTAGAGTGGGGCGGTGACAAACACGAGCGCTGGAGTCAGAGAGCCTTGATGTGTCCCTGTTACTAGCTGTGTGGCCTAGGGCAAGTTACATAACCTCTCTGTTCCTGTTTCCTCATACAGTAAAATCCGATTGATAATCTTATTCAACTCACGGGCTGATGGGAAGATGGGGTGAAATCCTGCATGCCAGCCAGTTAGAATGATCCCTGACCTTTACTAAGTGCTCGACAAACGGTAGCCAAAGTGACGACAAAGAAAACGCCTTCAGCTCCGTTCCTCCTGTGCCCTCCTTCTGAGCCTCCCACCTGAACCAAATCTGTTTTCTGTTTCTCCTCAGTACTTCTTCAGTGCCCAGCAACATCCACCTAGGAGTGGCCCCTGTCGGGTCAGGCTCGGCCTTGACCCTGCAGACCATCCCGCTGACCACCGTGCTGACCAACGGGCCTCCTGCCAGTACTACTGCTTCGGCCCAGCTCGTTCTCCAGAGTGTTCCTCCTGCTTCGACCTTCAAGGACACCTTCACTTTGCAGGCCTCCTTCCCCCTGAACACCAGTTTCCAAGAGAACCAGGCGGCAGCGCCAGGGGCTCCGCTGATTCTCAGTAGCCTCCCCCAAATTCTGGCTGGGGGCAACTGTCCGACCAATCCAGCACCACCCTCGGTCACAGGGGCTGGCCCAGTAGGGCCCAGCTCTCAGCCCCCCGGGACTGTGATTGCGGCCTTCATCAGGACTTCCGGTGCCACAGCAGCCCCTGGGGTCAAGGAGGGGCCGCTGAGGCCCTCCTCCTATGTACAGGGCATGATGACTGGGGCCCCCATGGAGGGGCTGCTGGTTCCTGAAGAGACCCTGAGGGAGCTCCTGAGGGATCAGGCTCACCTTCAGCCACTTCCAGCCCAGGTAGTTTCAAGGGGTTCCCACAATCCGAGCCTTCTGGGAAACCAGACTTTCTCTCCTCCCAGCCGCCCCACTGTTGGGCTGACCCCGGTGGCTGAACTTGAGCTCTCCTCGGGCTCAGGGTCCCTGTTTACGGCTGAGCCTAGTGTGACCACATCTGGGAGCCTGCTGACCAGATCCCCAACCCCAGCCCCCTTCTCCCCATTCAACCCCACTTCCCTCATTAAGATGGAGCCCCATGACATATAAACGGAGGGCTTGGGGGGAAGTGTGACCCACCAGGCAAAGTTGAGCAGCATTTGTATATGAACTTCCTCTAAGAGAGACTGACTGAAGTAGTGCACCTGCCCTTATATTTCAGTGGGGTGTCAGTACACCACACCCCCGTGCCCCACCCCTGCCTGGCGTCACCACGGCCAAGACAGGCCCAGTCGGAGCACCCCTGGTGTCAGACCACGGCTTGCAAGAGCACTAGGGGATATGTTCTTGTCGGGGGTAATAGGCTGACTTGGTGACGGAGGGCAGTACCTCCGGAGACATTTGTAGCCAGGGCTGGGGTAGGGGCTTCGTGAGGAGTCTTTTCGCCTGGCTGTATTTCACCATCTTCTTTCCCTCCACAGAGTATTTACTATCCCGTATGTGAATATCTCTGTACGTATTTGTGTGTACTCGTGGGTCTGTATCTCCATTTCTTCGGTGAGGACGGGGGTGTAGCTGTGAGGTCTTCAAGGGTGTGTGTCTCTCTGTGGGTCAGCCACAGAGATGGGGAATTTTCTGTTTTGAGGGAAAGCCTTCTCCGGTTCCCTTTGTACAAACCAAGATTCGGTTGTTCTGAGCCTATGGGGTACAGGTTGGAGACCCCAAATCTGCAGAGATGTCACGGAGCTGGAGCAGGTCCAGGGGAGGAGACCTTCGATGGGCATGTGCGTTGGGGGAGACGCTTTCTTCCTGGGGTCAGCCTCTTTGCCCAGCAGGCCGGAAACGTCAGCTCCCCAGAGCGCTTTGCCGAAGCGCCCCTCCAGGGGCAGACCCAGCCACAAAGTCCCCAGGGGGAGGGGGGGCTAAATTAGCTAGATATTTGCGCCAAGGGTTCGGGCTCGGGCTGTAATACCAGCCTTCACGGGCGCCCTGCCCTGCACCCGGAATCCTGGCTTCCCTCTTGATTAATTTTGCCCCTGTCGCTTCCCTGCTGGCAGGCGGGGCCGGAGACGGTCGGATAATCCAGTAGCGATGTGCTTTGGGCCCGCCTCCGTCCCCGCTCGTGCCTACTTGCTGCTCAGCCTACTTTCTACTCCCCTCACAGGTCGGTCCACCCAGCCACTCCCGCGACGGCTGCAGCAGACCACCTCCAGTGGGCCGCGGCCCCCTGATCTCCAGCTTTCTCACCTCACCCTGATTCCTCCTCCACGAAGACGGGAGCCAGCAGCTGTGAGCTCCCTGTCCCTCCTGTCTCTCCACGTGCCTTCCTTCCATCTTTCCTCTTTCTGAGAAGGGGTCAGCCAATTTTCTCTTGAAGTCAACCCCTCGGCCTGGGGCCTCCATCCTGTCCCCTCTCTCTCCTGTGAATTCGCTTTCCTCTCTCCGCCAAGTTTCAGAGCCAGGCTAAGAGCTCTAGTGTGTCCGCCTTGGAAACAGTGGTATTATCTGGTGAATTTGGTTAATGTGAATCAGTGCCTCGGGACCTTTGCTATGCCCTTGGCACAAAACCAGCCACGTGACCTAACTACCTCCCCTGGTTGCCCTTCTCTCCTCTTCTGGTCACTGCCAAGCCCATTGTCGCCCTCTTGTTCTCCCTCTTCTCCCCACAGGAGGGAAGCATATATGGTTGTGCAGGTGTATTTCCTACACGTCTCCAGCGCTTGGCGTTAACGTGACTTTTTCTAATAAAATCAGTTTATTATGACCATTTCCTGGTGGCGGAAAGTAAAGCATCTTGCAGAGGGTCACCTTTAAAAGTAATTTTGGCACAAAGGTGCCACATGGGTTAAGAGTGGCCCTGCCCCCCTCACCCCGACCCCAGAGAACTCATCACACGAAGGTCTTCCTCACAGTTCTTGGCCCCTGTGAGGCCTCACGGCACATGACACTACTTCCCACCCCCTCCGGCACTAGCAGGGCTCATCTGAGTCCTCCGTCACCCTCTCTGTGCCCATGCTGGCTCCGCACCTACCGCTTTACATGTGGGTGCCCCCAGGGGCCTCATCCACCCTCCTGGCTCCAGGAGGGCTCCAGCCCTCACCCCTCCCCTCAGCTTCTGGCTCACATGCCTGGCGGTCTGCCGGATAGACAGTTCGACCTGGATGCCTGTCGGTCCCTTAGAGTGCCCCTCTATCGAAAATGGATTTTTGAAAGTCCTCCACTCCACCACACACACAAAACCCTTCAAGACAAAAAGGCCGTCGTGACTTGCCTGTTTCTGTTAATGGCGCCACCACTTTCCTGACCTTCTAAGCTTGACGTTTCAGAGCCAGCTGATGGCTGCGTCCACTTGACCCCGCCCCCTCCTCACTTCCCGAACTCCGGCGCAGTTCGCCGTTGTCTCTCAAATCTGGCCATTCTTCCACATTCTCAGCCTAGCTCAAACTCACTCAGAGCTTAACCCCCCTCCCCAGATGTATCGACAGCCCCCCCCACCCCGGGGTGATCCGACTCAGCCCCTCCAATCTGCCAGGGCACCACCTCTGTTCTGCCTCTGCCAGGATGCCTCCAGGTCGGGGTGACACTCAAAATACTTAACCTCCAATCTGTTCCGAGCAGCTGGGCATTAACCCTTTATCTTCTGGATTGTGAGGCAGTCTAGGGCTCCTGGAGGAGGTGTGGGGGAGCCCTGGAGGGCTCAGGGCAGCTGTTCCAGAAGTATTTTGCGCTTGGCATCAGCTCTGTCTTCAGACAGGTTCCCAAGTCCTTGACCTTCTGGCGAGGTCCTTCACCATCAGGGCCTGACTTCCCCAGTCAGCTCAACACTGCTTCCCTGACCTGCGTACCTGCTCCAGTCAAAGGGATGGATTGGCTGGCCTTTGAATGTGCCTCTGTTGGAGTTTCCCGCGTCCGTGCTTTTGCTTTACTTCTGCGCAACCGGAATGGCCTTCCCACCCCGCTAGTCCCAATTAATTTGTATCCGTCCTTCAAGTCTTGGTTCATGGAAGCTGCCCCCCCCCCAGACCAGCCTATCCTTAAGTGAGTTCATTTAAACTTGTTGCAGTTGCCACTCTTTTGGCAACTGACTGTGAGCAGCCTGTGACATCTCCTCTATAATAATCACAAACTGTTACTTAAATCTTCAATGACCTGAACCTATTTAGTCTCCCCAGTTAGTGTGTTACCTTCTGAGGGGCAGGGGACTGAATCACCCAAAGAGCAGGGCACACTACGAAGCAACTAGTGAGCATCAGCGGACGGTTACTGATTGAGCTGGTGAGAGATGGGGGACCGAAGTTTGAGGTAGGTGACCTCCGACCTCCCCTCTGCACAGGCACTCACCCCAGGTGCTCCACTGCCCAGGGCCTGCCCTCCCTGGCTCAGTGCCCTCATGGTACCCCCACCCCACCCCCACCCCCCAGCCTTAGCACCCAAGAGTTGTTACTACTTTGAACATCCCCTGCCCCTAAAGAAACTTCCCTGTCCAGTTTCTTTCCTACTCGAAGTGTTAAATTAGCTAATCTGATAAACTAACCTGTGCTGATATAGTTATGGGAGAGGGCTAGAGGAGAGCCTCAGGAGACAGGTTCATTTCAACCAGGGTCACATGGCAACAACATCCTTGCCTTCGCAATGGTTTAATAGAGTCGAGAGACTTGCTCCTCACCCCCAGCAGCTGATGCATTACTCCCTCCTCTGAGCTCCCACAGCACTTTGTATATACCTCTTATTGTAGCACTTAGCACATGGTAGCTCCTTAGCTATGTGTTTTTATGTATGTTTCCCCTCCGATAGACTGTGAGCTCCTCAAGGACAGGGACTGTGTGTTAGTCACTGATGTATCCCCAGCGCCTAGCACAGTGCCTGGCACACAGTAGGTGCTCAATAAATGTTTATTGAAAGAATGAGTGAGTCCTGTTTCTAATCATGGGGATTTCAGCCCTATACTAAGGCACGCAAGAGGGGCGAGAAAAGGACAACCCATACTCGGGGGCTACCACGGCTTTTTTCCCCCTCATATAGCACTGCAGGCAGCTGCCTCCCCTTGCCCACGTCTGCGGCCACCCCAGGACAGCAGGGTCCACAAGGAGACCAAGGCTGCTTCCAGCAGTGCCTTGCTGCCACCAGGTGCCCCGAAGACTCCGAACTCCTGCCCTTTTCTGCTGCCCCCTTCCTGGGACAGACTCATCACTATTTCCTCATCCCTGGGTGGGACTGAGTGGTAGCGGTGTCAGGCCCTGTGGGAGGGGCGGAACAAGAAGTTATTCTCACGATCGCAGTCTTTCTGACCCCAGCATGTATTTTTAAAGGGGCGGTTGCCTCCGGCTCCCAAAGCCGCTGGATCCGAGGTGAGTGAGCTCATTCCCCGCCGGCCGCTCCCAGGCCTGGAAGGCCAAGGCGGTCACAGCCTGTGAGAGCCTCTGCCTTGGCACGCCAGGCGTGTGGCCGGTGTCCAGCAGGTGGCGCTATGGAGCCGGCGCAGGCGGGCGGGTGACCCAGCGGAGCCCGGGAAGGGAGAGGCGGGCAGGGCGGGGCGTGCCGCTCTTGGCGGAGGCGGCCGCGGCCGGCATCTTCCTCTGCCTCTGTCCTGACCCTGCGCCCCAAACTGTCCCTGGGCGGCTCCGGCCCCCACCGAGGCCTTCCATCGCTCCGTAGCTTGGAACTTTCCCCCCTGACCCCCTCCCCTTCCCCTTTCCAGGGGGAATTCAGCAGTCGAATGAATGCCCTCTCCCCATTGGCCGGTCGCGCCCTGGCCCCGCCCCGTCGCCCCCCACCCCGCCCCGTCGCCCCCCACCCCCAGCCTCCGGGACTAGCAGGTGAGCACGCGGCGGGCCTGCCCTCCTGCGCCGGCCGCCACTCCCGCACGGGCGGCGGGAGTGAGACCGGGCCGCCGCCCCCAGCCGCGGGGCGCCCGGCCTGGCCACCTCCCCACTACGGCCTGCCTTTAGCTACACCTGCACGCACCGCCGCTTTCAACCTTGAAATCGGAGAGTGATCGAGGCACCCGCGACAGCCGTCTGCGCGCGGAGGGCCCCGACCGCCCGCGGCGTGAGCCCGGGCTCCTGGGAGGCGTCCGAGTCCGTTTGCCAAACGCTGCAGCTTAGCAGACCGCCTCGCCATGGAAACCCGTGGTCTCGGGGAACACGTGGAGCCTGGCCCGCCCCGTTGCGGGGTCCAGAAGGCTCCAGCACTTGGCCCCTCCCCCTGGGAGCTAAGCAGGCCGCCCTTGGGGCGGACCTCATCCTCCGCAAACCACACACGCACTTGTCTTAGCAGGGACGGGACACAGTAAAGCACCCAACAAGCTTCCCCGTCATAGGGTAAAATATGGAAGGGGTAGGAGCTTACCGCCCAATTCCCCCCACCCGACCCAAATAGATCGCGGGTCGTCCTTCTCGGAGTACGGAGACTTGAACAGGGCCTCCTTCTCAACCCTGCACCCCAAAAATGAACATTCTGGTAAGACCATCATTAACTGTAGTAAGCTCGTGACCTCAGCACGTAGGAGGAACTAACTTCAGCTAAACAGCCATGTTTACTCAGTACGATTCTCTTCCGTCGGCAGTAAATTGAGCCCCCTTTGGCAGATGGAGCAATGAAGGCTCGAAAGATTAGGTTCTCTATCACCCAAAGTCAGCCTAGATGGTAAGTGGTGGGCTGGCTCTTTCCCCTAGGCCGCACTGAAAGGATTAGATCACTTAATAAGAGGCCATCGTCCTCAGCCCAGTCCGGCGCAGGAATGCAGATTTACCTTCTGCTTTTCCCCAGTCCGTACCTCCTGCTTTCATCTTCCCACTCTGGCAGAAGGGCAGTGAGAGGACTCCAGAAAAGGTGTGGGGAAGGGAACCCAAAAGCAAGAAAATAAACTGCTGTTTGGTCCCGCTTTTAACTCATCCCCTTTCTCCAGAGAAATAAAGGGGTGTGCACACCCACACACCCCAAACGCCCATGGCTGTCTGTCCACGGGTCCCCGAAGGACCATCACCTATTCCTCTGGGGTCACTCGGACTTTGCCCACAGCATCCCCCTCCTGCCCTAACTGGAAATCCTCATAGCATCCCCCCGACTCTCCCTTCATCCTTTCCTCTGAATCTCAAGGAATCACCTTCCCCCCCCCCCCACCGCCTGTCCTCCTCCAGCACATTTTTACCAAATGCATTAAAAGAAAAACAAAAAAATACTCTTGTCATACCTGGTTTAAAGAGTTCCCATAATTCCCCATCACCTCAGGCAAAAGTCAAAGCCATACTCCCTGGCATGGCTGGCAGGGCTCCTACACCCTCCTCCCCCACCGGTACCTTCTAGCTCCAGTGACACTGAAGTGCGTTGTAGTTTCTTGCACATACTACCCTTCTTTGTCTCCAAGCCTGTGTTCAGATGTCTCCTTAGTTCAAAGATCCGTCCCTGCCACCCCTAATTCCCATTTTCCTACTTGTCAACTAGGCATCACTTCTGAGCAACCCTGTGCCCCTGCCCCTCCCTCTGAGCACCCATAGCAGCCTTGGCCTAGCTGGATCCTTGCACTCGCCACATGGCCTCAGGTGTTGTTTGGGAACCCGAGGCCTCAGGATCAGAAAGTGGGTAAGTGAAGGCCTCCATCTGAGCAGCTCACACAGATCCCTCCTGGGGCTGGCTGGACTCCCGTCTGCCAGACACACAGACCCCTGGCCTGTACGCTGATACGGCTCTCCAGAGACTGCAGCCACAGGGAGAGGTCCTAAGAACATAGCTTAAAAGGGCCTCATCCCAGGCCTGCAGGCATCCCATTCCCCTCAAACAATAAGGGCTCATTCAGCAGCCAGCAGTCAGAAGGAATCATAGCTTCTACCACTGGTTTTCAGAAGTAGGGAGAAAAGTTGTAGAATCCAGGATGGGCATCTTGCCTCCATAGTAGCTGGGTCTTAGGAAAGCAGAACCACAGAAAGACTGCACTGGGTAGGGGGGCAGGGGCACACTGGCATGACAGAGAGGGCAATGACAAGACCATGAAGTCAGCTGCTGACACAGGTGGCCCAGGGGCAGGAAAGAGAGCTGGCAGGCAGGTGATTTCCTTGAGTTAAAGAGGGTCACATCCCTCACAGCCGCCTCAAAAAGGGTCCCTCCCTGTGCAGAATGAGGAATGTGTGCACACGCGCAGGCGGACCCCACCACCCCCGCCCCCCCGCGCCAAACCAGCGCAGGTGCTCAATTCTCCCCACTGGCCCACCCCCTGGATTTGCCCCTGCCTTTCCTTTCCTTTCCAGATCTTGCCCGTGACCCAAATGCTCACTGGCCACTCCACCTTGTCCTCATTTGCTGTGCCCATAAGGACCCCAAACTGCAAAGCAGGATCAGGGCTTTCCCCACTGACTTCATGGGGATGCCCACCTTCTGTAACCACGGAAGAGCCAATACGGAGAGGAGAGAAGACAGGAGACAGAAGCCCTGACACACGTTTTTCAGTATGCAAGTGTTTTTGACTCCACAGCCAGTTGCTTAAAATTAAACATAAAGGGCAGCCAGAATACACACCCAAATGCAAAAAAGTAAAGGCAAACATAAAATAAACCACACAATACCATGAACCCCAACAAAACCAAAAAATTAAAACCCCCAAAAACCCCTCAACTTTATATATATATATATATATATATATATATATATATATACACACATACATACACATATATATATATATATATATATATTTTTTTTTTTTAGAAAGGGAGAACAACTGTTCAAAACCAACTGGGCAGTATGGTGGGGGCGGGGAGCAGTCCTACAGAAGGGGGCCTAGAACTTCCCCCTGGGAACAAAGAACAAACACAATACAAAGAAAATAACCACCAATGCTCCTGCAAGGGTCAGGAGTCTCCAGAGAACAGATTGTCCCATCCTCAAACTGGCTTTTTTTTTTTTTTGCCTTTTTTTTTGTCCTTTTTTTTCCATTTTCTTCTTTTGTTGTTGTTGTTTTAGCACCTGTACAATAAAACTGTACCATCTCCAACCAGAGCTGGCCATAGGGAGGCCCTCCCGCCTTTGGATGGCACATACTCTCTACAAGGATTGTTCGGAAAAATAGCAATTGGTAGAAAAATAAGAACAAGAGTGGGAAAGACAACGCCACAGAGTGGGCCGGGACAGGGAAGCAGCCCAAGCCCCTCCCTCTCTCTACACGAACAAACCCAGCGCTGCAAGGGAAGCCTGGTAGGGCCGCACGCTCAGCCCCAGGTCCCCAGGCAGGAGTGGAGGCCGGCCGGAGGCCAGCCTCCTGCCCTCCACCTAGGAAATAGCTGAGGCCTGGGTTTGGCATTGGGCAGGCAATCCCAGAGCCCTCTGCAGATGCCAAAGGAGAACAGGGGTGGGGTCAGAGGGAGAACGAGGGAGGAGAGAGAAGAGAGAGGAAAAGGGCTGCTCTGAGTCAGGCCAGCGGGAGAGATGGGGGCTAGGGTGGGGAGCTGAGAGGCTCAGTATCCAGGGAGGCCGGGGGTGCAGGGGTGGGGGGGGAAGCTGCAGGAACAAACCCATATTGTGCACTCTGAGGAGGACCATGAGGACAGCAAGGAGGGGGCTACCTTATCCTTCAGACCCATTCTCAACTCTCCTCCATAAGAGTAACTCATTAACCCCTTACTCCCATAATCCTCCCCTCCCCAGTAAACACTAATCTCGAGACAGCAGGGCTGCTGCAAAGGACAGGAGGGTGAAACGGGGGGGGGGGGAAACTGGGGGAGGGGTGAGCACCAAAGACTCAGGATTCACCCCCCCACCCCCCAGACCTGGGCCAGCACCAGCCACCATCATTAGTCACAGGCCAATGGCCCCCCCCACCCATCCCCAGGCCCTCCCCAGTGGTGGAAAGAAACCTGGGAGTAACTTTTTCAGAGGGAGGGAACAGCTTCAGAGCTTAATCGAGAAAGACAAAGAAAGGAGGTGAAGAAAGTCCCTCAATACAACAAGTTGTCTCAAATCGTCACAGTGATACAGACTTATCAGAAACCAATGAAACAATACAAATTAAATACTAATAAAATAAATACTATGGAAGACAAAAGAACACAGGGGAACAGAGGGGGCGCTCAGAGATTTGGGCCTTTCTCATTTCTCCTCCAGACAGGCCGTGGCCACCCAGGGCCCAGGTTTGGTCTTGGTCACACACAAGGAGGCCAGTCCAAGGGACCCTGGCGCCACCTCCCACCACCCCTGGGACCTCTTGTCCTCAGACGTGGAGTTCAACTTTCCACCTCCGTCACCAACCACAACAACAATGACGATGACAGGGAGATGAGAACTAACTGTAACCAAAAACAAAAAACAAAAAAACAATCCAGTCACTAATGCTGGCATTGATAAGGCGGCTTCTTGTTGGTCCGTATTATTGCCTCTTTCTGCAGTCTGGTGCTCGGTGGGGGAAAGACATGGGAGATGGGGGAAGGGTGAACTTGGGAGGAGAAAGAAGAAAAGGGAGGGGCTGTTTTCCCCGGTCAACTGTTCCAAGGCTGGAACTCTACCTCGGACCCTAGGAGCCGAAGCAGCTCCGCCTCGTACCGCACCAGCTCCACAGTCTCAGAGGAGCCCGGGGCGGAGGTGGCATCCATGCCTCTAGGCCACTCGGCGGGGGTCAGCAGCTGACTGGAGGCCACCTGCCGGTAGAACTCGGCCTTGGGCAAGGTGGCGATTTCAAAGTGCGGGAACCGAGCCTGAAAGATCCTCGAGGAAAGCTTCAGCCTCTTCAGGACGTCGGTAAAGAGAAACCAGTTGCAGGGCCTAGAAAAGGCAAGAATGGGAGTTAGGGGAGGGGGCCAAAGGGACGGGGCGGCGGGGGTGGGGTGCTGGGAGCAGGTGAGAGGGCTTCCAGTCTGGCCATCCTCCACTAAGCCACAGACCCCATGGGTGTAGCGGAGGTGAATATTTTCTCCTGTCCCCTACATTGGCAGGCCCAGCTTTCAGCTAAATGGCGAGCACTCAACCCATGAGCGACCTCTTCCAAAAACTGGGAGCAGGCTTCCCCAGGCCTTACCCGCACCATGACCTGGAATTTGCCATCTGCTGGGACCAGTTCTGCCCCGAGCGATCCCTGCCAGCCTGTCTGGTTTCCCTTTCCTGTTCTCACTCCTGCTTCCCCTGCCCTCCTTGTTCTCCAAGATCTTCCCCGGCAGAGGGGGAGCCGTGGAGAAAGGCCTAAACTGCGGGTAATCCAAAAGGCATTTCTCTTTGGCTCTGGAATGCATTAGACAAGTTTTTTCTCCAGCGGAGCACCATCATTTCTGCAGGGCCACAGCTCACGTTACAGCTACAGCCAGTCTGACTTTGCTGAGCACACCCGACTGGGCGACAGCCTGGGGGCAGCTGGGAGGGGGGCTGCTAGGCTGGCCCGGGCCAAACGCTTGCTTTGACTAAACCACGAGGAAATGCTGCATCCCCATGTCAGTGGTCCCTGTTTCCAGGGCTGTCCCTCCTCGCCATTCGCCATTCCACTGTCCCACTTCCAGGCTTTACCACTTTTAGCCTGGACTATATTGCATCAGCCTCCTAACTGGTTTCCCTCTGCCAAGAGCCACCCCCCACCCACCCTCACTGGGTCCTCTGTTATTCTTCGTTTTCTAAAAAGAATATCGGACCTTTTCACTCGCTCCCTAAACCACTTTCAATGGATCCCCAGTATCTCCAGCAAAAAACCCTTCAAACTCTTTAGCATGATTATCATGCAAGACCTCATTCAAACACGACCCCATTCAACCCCTTCAGCCCTGTCTCTACTCAATCTCCCTCTCTCTCTCTCTCTCTCTCTCTCTCTCTCTCTCTCTCCCTCTCTCTCTCTCTCTCTCTCACACGTATCCCCATCCCACCAAGTGCCAGCCATTTGATGAAGGACTAGCCCTGTTTTCTGAACTTGAATGCCTCAGTGCCTTTGCTTGTGCCACACCCTCCATCCTCCTCTCCTCACTGGCCCAGCACAGACCCCCTGTCACCCATGAACCCCCCCCCCGCCACGTAACCGGTTGCTCATCCCCATCTTCCACAGTCTCACGGCACTTGGCTTGTACCCCTATTATAATACCTGTAACAGAGCCCATTTCAGAAAGAATATAAAAGAAATGTAAACTGTGGTTCTCTCTGTGGCACAGGAATGGGGACTTGGGGTGGACTGGAACTGTTATTTTTCACTTGACACCCTTCTGAACTGTTTGAGTTTTTTAACAATAATAAATCTGCTTAGGAACTTGGTCTTTTATTAGAGTTAATGGTATACTTGTCTGTGTCCTCTATCAGACTGGAGATTCTTTGAAGGCCAGAGCTATATCCTAGCCCTCAGGGTTTGACCTGGCACAACGGCTTCAGACACGTCTCTGGAATTGAATGTTGTGCGCGGCGCCGAAAACTGCTACCCAGACCCACAGTCCTCAACCCTAAAAGGCAGCATTTCTTCCAAATGACAAATGACCTCTGTCACCTCACACAATCAGGGAACAGGGTGTTCTGCGTTAAGGGGAAGGGACTACAGATGCCAGACACTTGGACATCGCTTTCCAAGAATGGAGGAAAAAACCCCTCAGAACATTAGCATTGGTGATCACAATTCAGTCTTGCTTTGATGAGTCAGAAGGCACTTCTGAAAGCCACAGGGCCTCGGAGTCATCATTCTACACTCACTCACACACACACACTCTCACACACACACACACACACACACACACACACACACACACTTCTCTAAGAACATAAATGTTCACATCGTGCTGCAGCCGTGTGGAAGGGCAGATTCAGAAGTGGCGCTGGAGGATGTAACATCAGGAGAACCAGCTCGGCTGGTACCGAGCTCGCAACGGAAAACCTGCCTGCCTGCCGCCCAGCTTGTTGAGTGGTGCGCGGCCCTCGGTTGCCCCGTGGGTTCTGTCGGCACCTAAAGCACACTACCCCGGTCCTTTTACTGCCTGGGGCCCAAGATCCTGTTTCAGAGAAGGAGGTGCTGAATACTTTGGAGGAATTAATTAACTGTGCAATACTATATCCCAGAGGCCCAGCCCCGCCCTCAGGGATCAGCTTATGCCCAGAAGAATAAGGACCCAAAGCCCGTGAAACCTGATCCCTACTAGTGTCATCATAGAGGCTATTTTTATTCTTATCAGGCCAGGGGGGGAGGGATGCAAAGAAACTGTGGTCTAGTGGTTAGAGTCGTCAACTGAGGGGCTCCCTCACAGGGTTCCTAATCCATTGCCCCCTCCCTCCCCGTCTCTCTATCATGTGCACTTCATGTGCTTTCATTAAAAAAAAAACAACAGGGTCTGATATTTTAAAAATAGATATCAAAGAAAAAGTATCCTTAAAAGTGTCTGCAAAGGTATTTGAAATATGTGAAGACACCAAGAAGAGGACACTTAATGATGGAGGCCAAGAACAAAAGGACAGTGTATCCTGCATCCTCCTCCGTGGCCTTACAGCCACGGCCCTGTAGGCTGCTGAACTCCCTTCTGAATCATCAAATAAAGGTTAAATTGGGTTCAGTCTAATGCTAAGTATCAAGTACATCCTAGTCTCCGAAAATGGGTGATCCTCATTATAATATGCACGGTAATCTGAGAGGACAGCAGCCACGCCATCATCTCGCCAACATTAAGGCAATGAGAAACCAGCCTGTGGATTACTTAAGGACCCCGGTGGCCCCACAGCTATGGCAACCATATGTCCCGGCTTTTCCAAGAATCTCAATTTCAAATATTCTGTCTGGCTGTCCCCAGAAACCACAAAAATGTTCCAGGGATTCTAATAGTTCACCAGCTCAAATATCTCCCAGATCATCTCTTACACCCAGGAACAGGGCAAAAATCCTTCAGAGAGTGAATCTAGATTTTGGTTTTGGAAAACACACATAGTCAATGTACCTAGAGCTATTCTGAACCTATCTAATCTGGGCTGGAAAGTCAGGCTGGACTTGGTCATATATTATCTTTCCTATGCTCTAGTACTTGTTCTCCAGGTCTCAGCTACCTTCTGGAGAACTCCAGCATTCTCAGGGAGGCAGGCCAGGGTTGCCAGGCTCCTAGTGCTTGGTCCTCATAGATCTCTCAAACACTCACCCGCGGGACACTGACACCTGGAGGTTGTAGCAAGGGAGAAGAGGCTTGTCTGAGAGCTCGAACATAAAATCATCCTTTTCCGCATCATCTCCTTCTTGATCGGAGCTCCCAGGAGGATTATGTAGGAGGTCACAGGCAAACCCGTCTTTTTCCTCTGTAAAGACATCATACAGGGAATTAGGACTTAGCTACATGCATAAAACCAAAGAAAAGAAATGCTCCAGGGCTTCCCTGGTGGCGCAGCGGTTGAGAATCCGCCTGCCGATGCAGGGGACACGGGTTCGTGCCCCGGTCCGGGAGGATCCCACATGCCGCCGCGGAGAGGCTGCTGGGCCCGTGAGTCATGGCCGCTGAGCCTGCGCGTCCGGAGCCTGTGCTCCGCAACGGGAGAGGCCACAACAGTGAGAGGCCCGCGTACCGCAAAAAAAAGAAACCAACTAGAACTGGGAGAAAATATTTCCTTGACAATAGCATGCATATAAACAGGAATAAACTCAATATGAGAAGTATAGAAACCATGTTTAAAAAAACTGGAGGGCTTCCCTGGTGGCGCAGTGGTTGGGAATCCACCTGCCGATGCAGGGGACACGGGTTCGTGCCCCCGTCCGGGAAGATCCCACGTGCCGCGGAGCGGCTGGGCCCGTGAGCCATGGCCGCTGAGCCCGCGCGTCGGGAGCCTGTGCTCCGCAACGGGAGAGGCCACAGCAGTGAGAGGCCCGCATACCACAAAAAAAAAAAAAAATAATAAAAACAATGAATAAATAAAAAGAAATGCTCCAACAAGATAAAGAGGTGTGGCGGTGGGTGATCAGGAGACGAACAACCAGATCCCCGTTCAGGGCCAAATGTCTCTGATCTCATGGCTCACATCCTTGGGAGGGCATGTGAAAGTTCTAGCCCCAAGAGGTAGTACTTTGTGGCCAGAGATTCCTTATACTCCTCCACCTTTCAACTGGAAAAAAGCAAGGTGGTGTGAAGGATACGCTGCCCAACTGTTGGGAGACAGAAGCCTGAAGATGTCATCAGCAGTCGAAGGCAAGGGAAAACACCTGCCCTTCAAACTGCAGCTTTCCCAAGCCACCAGACTGCCTGCTGACGTCCCCAAAAGCCCGGAGGGGGCTCAGCCTGATCCATTCCCCAGCCGTGTACTCGGTGTGGCCTGCTTCTCCTGCTCCAGCTTCCCCCAAGCTTAGTAGTGGGCGCCTCCCTCGATCTGCAGCCCCTGGTCCAATGGGTGAATGCCGGATGACGGCCACAGATAAAGGCTCACCGCTCTTCCAACAAAGGAAAGCTCGGGCCAGAAGGCTAAGGGCTCGGGAGACAGCAGCTATCTCAGAAACTTTGTGTGCATCTTGGGGGCGGGGCAGGGAGGGAATGGCAGCTGCCAGATGAGGAGCTGGGTCCCTCTGGAGTGTGAGCGACACCAGAAGAGGTGGCAACGCACATAGGCGCTTCTGGCAGGGTTAGGACAAAGCAACGGAGGAGAACGGGACTTGGAAAAGAGAGAAGTTTTCAAGTGCCCAGGGTAGGGAGTGGTAGAGGGCTTAACGACGGATGGCTTTCTCCAAATCAATGGCATCTCCTGGTTTTGGCCAACAAGTTCTGAGTCTGGGGGAGGCATGGGCTAGAGTGTGGGCTGAAAGGGTCTGTAAGCTACTAACGGGTGAAGAAGGGCTACCTCCATTAGGTCACTCCTGGCTTTGAGAAGAATCAGTGAAACCCAAGGCAGACCTCAAACCTCTGAGTCATAGACAAGGGTGAGAGGAATCCCACTGAAAGCTTACCCAACACAGAACTGCTGTAAAAGTCCCAGGAAACGCCAGGATCACCCTCTGCCCGGCCCTGAAGATCCGAGAGGTGATCTGATGAAAGAAAAGAGGGAAGTGAGAAAAGGAGGTAGGCTAGAGAAGGAATCTAGAAGCAAAGTATATCCATATGGGGTTAGGAGAATGGGAGATGGAAAGGAAGGACCATAAGAGGGGCTGGGAGCGACCCAAGAGAAATCCACTTCCTGCTATCCATCAGAGGTTACAAACCAGCAGCCGACAGCCAAATCTAGCCCGCTTACTGTCTAGGTTTTGGCCCAGTGTTTCAAACCCCTATAATTTAATTAACTTCTAACATTTTAAAATTGGGAAATTTCACTTAAAAATTCGGATTTCCAACTTGTCTTGAAAAAAAAAAAATCAGGATATCTGGCAACACTGCATCCACATTCCTACATGTCAACAGTTGGCTGGAGGGAGAGGCGACATGTGCATTCTCCAATTCAGCAGGCCCCACCCAGCCTGCTCTGCTCTCTAACACGATCAGCCTGAAGGCATTTAGGCCTGCGACCCCTGCTTCAAATGATGTAGGGAATTACTCTGCAAGCAGAATCCTAGACCTATCCCAGGATTTCAATCCCCTGTTGGTCACAACGTTCATATATCCAATCGCAATCTTGCCAATTCAAAGTAAGATAAGGAAGCATAATTCCTTCTGTTTCGTCTCTGAAAACACGGTGGGGAGGGGAATGGCCAAGTTTATCCTCATGAAAACCTACTGCTTCCACTCCTAAGTATATACCCAAAAGAATTAAAAACAGGTATTCAAATAAAAACTCATACATGAATGTTCCACAGCAGCTCTATTCACAATCTCCAAAAAGTGGAAACAACCCAAATGTCATTCAGCTGATGAAGGGATAAAAAAAATGTGGATAAACACTATGGAATATTATCCAACCCTCCATTAGGAGGAATGAAGTACTGTTACACACTATAACATGGGTGAAACTAGGAAAAAAGGAGGCTAAGGGGTTAGGACTCAGTGCGGGTTTTTTTTGTTTTTTTTGTGTGTTTTTTTGGCTGCACCACATGGCTTGCAGGATCTTAGTTCCCAACCAGGGATTGAACTCAGGTCCTGGCAATGAAAGCACCAAGTCCTAACCACTGGACCACCAAATTCTCCCCAAAAAGCCCCATTTTAAACCCTTTGCTTACTTGATCTGAGAACAGACATCAGGTCACCCCTTAGCCTCCTTGTTCCCTAGCTAAGCATCATCTAGGTGAATTTTTTCACCTCTCAGCCCCACGTGGACAAAAAGCAGGTTTCCATATGACAAATTCAACTGTCATCTGTGGGCACATGGCCCAGTGGTTGCCAATATGCCACGTAGTACAGTTGGCAAGCTGATTTAGTTGTGACACCTGGGCAACAGGACAGGGGGGAGTCCAGAGGGCACAGGTGAGGTGAGGGTGCCCCCTGAAAACCAAATCCCAGGAGGAAGTTGGCAGCTACTCTTAAAGGAGCAGAGCTAAGCTTCCCGGATGGAAGGCACCGCCAGGGTCCAATATAACTTCCCTTTGGGTCACACATTCTATCAGCAAAAATGCCCATCAGCTGTTGTAAGCTACTGAAAGAAATCGTCTTCTAGCAACCTTCTAGGACATGAAGGGTTTCTTCCGAGAGGAAAAGGCAGTCAGAGAGAAGCATTCAAGTAATGGCTGAGCAGCCAGAGTGGAAAACCTTTCGTCATGTACATTACATCTTTTGTGCATTCTATGAAAAAACTCTGAGGTCACGGCTGCCAGCTTATTTCCTCTTCTGTACCCTGTGCCATTTGGGAGTTGGAAGTAATTCCTTCCAAAGGCATCTGTCAGGTAGGTGTCTATCGTGTGCCCTAGCCCTGTGCTAGGTGTCCCGGAAGATAAAGGAATGAGATCATAAGTTCCCTAAAGGCAGGACCCACGTCTGTCCTGCTCATCACCGTCTCCCTGGTACCGAAGCCCAGGTGTCTGGCACACAGCGAGAGCATAATAAACACACGGGGAAAAAAGTGGGCGGCGTGGCAGAAATTACTATAAGGCGAGACTATAAAGTCATGTGCTTACTCAGCCTGGGTCCGGAACATATGCATTCAAGTGACTGTTGTTCCCCGCATAGGTCACACGAGGACTCCATCAGAGCAGCCCTTGCTCACCACATTCCTGGGGTTCCTCTCTTGGAGCTGCCTTCAGAGCCCCTGGCACATTCCTCTAATTTTCTTCGCTGGCGACAGATCTTTGTCATTTGCAGGTGAATCTGCCTTTTTGAGACAGCCCAGAGTGAACTGGCACAGGCAAAGGTGCCGAAGTCGGAACAGGCCCACGAGTGGCATACAAGAGGAACGACCGAGGTTTGCTTGATGGGGCAGCTTTGAGGCACGTTTCCTCACGTGTCTTCTCATACAACCAGGATGAGGAGTGACTCCTTTTCCTTGATTCTCCCTTGCCTTCCCCTTAACCTTCAGTTCTTTTCTCTTACCTTGCCTTCAAAAAGAACCCTCAGCCCAGCAATCCCGCTCCTAGGTATATACCCCAAATAATTGAAAACAAACAAATATTGAATCAAACAAATATTTGTTCACGCGTGTTCACGGCAGCACTAGGCACAATTGCCAAAAGGTGGACACAACCCAAATGTTCGTCAGCTGATGAATGGATAAGAGAAAATGTGATCTATCCATACGAGTGGATATTATTCAGCCTTAAAAACATGCCACTACGTGGACAGACCTTGAGAACGTGATGCTACGTGAAAGAAGTAAGACTCAAAAGGCCCCATGCTGCATGATCCCATTTATAAGAAACGTCCAGAATGGGCAAATACATAGAGACAAAGTAGACAGGTGGTTGCCAGGGGGGCTGGGGGGGGGCGTGGTAGTAGAGAGCAACTGCTTAGTGGGTATGGAGTTTCATTTTGGGGGGATGAACATGTTTTGGAGCTCGATAGAGGCAGTGGTTGTATAACACTGTGAACACACTAAACGCCACTGAATTGTTCACTTTTAAATGGTTAATCTTGGGCTTCCCTGGTGGCGCAGTGGTTGAGAGTCCGCCTGCCGATGCAGGGGACACGGGTTCGGGCCCTGGTCTGGGAGGATCCCACATGCCGCGGAGCAACTGGGCCCGTGAGCCATGGCCGCTGAGCCTGCGCTCTAGACACCGTGAGCCACAATTACTGGGCCTGCGCGTCTGGAGCCTGTGCTCTACAGCAAGAGAGGCCGCAATAGTGTGGGGCCCACGCACCGCGATGAGGAGTGGCCCCCACTTGCCGCAACTAGAGAAAGCCCTCGCACAGAAACAAAGACCCAACACAGCCATAAAATAAATAAATTTAAATGGTTAATCTTATGTTATGTGAATTTTGCCTTGATAAAAATTTTTTTTTAAAGTACTCAATGTGAGCCAGGACCCGGGCAATCAGAGTATGTCTATGTCCCAGGGTCCCATCATACCCCTCCCCATCTCCTCCAACCAAGTCACCAGCTGAGGGACATGAAAGGAGAGAAAAACAAAAAACAAGCCGTCTTCGACATGGGGTCACATGGCTGAGGTCTCTGGCAGGAAAAACAAAAACCTGTGATTCAGTGACCTCAAGTGGTAAATTGCTAACCCTTTCATCAGTGGAAGGAAAAGCAGTCCTGATACTTCCTCCAATGCCCCAACCCAAACTGCAACAATTCCCCCCAGCTCCCACATTCTTTCTGACAGAGGACGAAAAACGAATCTGTTTTCCCTTGGGTAGGTTGGATATTATTCTTTTCTTCAAAGGGTCAAAGGGAAATCAGTCACATGCCTGCCTGTAATCTGGCCCAAGGAGGAGGTCTTCCAAAGGCCTCTCGGAAGGTTTGGATGGCTTGGTGTTCCGAGCCCAAGGACGAGAGAGAAGAGGTTCACTGTCTGCCCTCCCGTACCCAGAACTGTACCTGAAACCTAACAGGTGCTCTATAAAGTCACGAATGAACGAACGCACGAAGGAGCACCGCTATACCCTTCAGGATCTCAGGAGGAATGGGCCTCGCGTTAAGCCAAGCCAATGTCGGAAAATCCACATTTTCAACCCACACGAATTACCAGCATCTTCTGCTTTACAAAAGAATTCACACAGGATACCATCCCTTTATATTTAAAAGAGGATTTGATTCCCAGACTTTTCCAGAACAGGGGACTTGCACAAAACAAGGGATGCTCGACATGAGGCACAACCCTGATAATCTCTCTGGCTCGCCGTCTCCGCCCTTTACACCCTACAGGGACTCGCCTTCATGTGCTGCCCAGTGGGATCTCCACTAGGGGAGGAAGAAGACAATTAATCTATGGAGAATTTGGTCAGGCAAATGCTTGGGGATGAAGAGCAAAAAGCTTCTTAACTACCTCGGCCAGACAGGCAAGGTAAAAAGAAATCCAGAAGTCCACACGGAGGCATCTAGGTGTAGGGGCCTCCCCAACCCTCAACCTCGTGATGCTTCCTGCAGCCACTCTACCCAGTGGTTCCTTGAGATTTGGGGCAGGGGAGAGCTGTGGAGATGAAAAAAGAGAAATACCCGGTTCAAGGAATCGAAAAAGCTCCTGGTGATGGTTGCACAACATCGTGAATGTACAAAATGCCACTGAACTGTTCACTTCAAAATGGTCCTGTTAGGCGAGTTTCTCAATTTAAAAAAAAAAAAAAAGGCGGTGGCGGGGTCGGGGGACTTCCCTGGTGGCGCAGTGGTTAAGAATCCGCCTGCCAATGCAGGGGGCACGAGTTCGAGCCCTGGTCCGGGAAGATCCCACGTGCCGCGGAGCGGCTAAGCCTGTGCGGCCTAGAGCCCGTGCTCTGCAACAAGAGAAGCCACCGCAATGAGAAGCCCGCGCACCGCAAGGAAGAGTAGCCCCGGCTCGCCGCAACTAGAGAAAGCCCGCGGGCAGCAACGAAGACCCAATGCAGCCAAAAATAAATAAATAAATAATTTTTTTAAAAAAAAAAAGGCCCTGAGTAACACTTCTCATCCCCCCAAAACAGCCTTTGGGCTCAAGTCCCTCCTCCCGGTGCCTGCCTCCCCTGGCTGCCAAGGTCCTAGCCAGATTGAGCACTTTCCCTAACAGCCAGTCAGGGCTCTGTCTTCAATTGGCACTCAGTATTTGCATGGAAAAGAGGTGGCCCAGTTTTAACACTCCTTTCAGCTCCTGGCTCCCACTATGAAGTTATAGCTCCATGCCCATAAAGTTGAAAAACAACGTCAAGATGTGAATGAAGGTGTTCATCCTGGACAGGTTAGGAAGTGCCAGAATTAAGAAAAGTCTTCTCTTGCGTCTGCAACACAGACTAGCATTCAAGTTAGTTTAAGGGGGTATCAAAAGGCTTTCTAGTAGCTGGGATTAGTTAACAGACATGAGAAGAGAAAAAAAGTGTTTATTTCTAATTTTTTAACTACTTAAAATGGTTTCAACACTCAAACTCCTTGGGGATTTTGGAGAAGGGGTCGGAGAAGAAAAGACTCTGCGACTTTGCTTACAACTGGTCAGAGACAGCTTTATCTGGACCCAGAGGGCCCCAAGCCCTCAGGAGGGCAGTCTCTAGCCCAAAGAGACCCCTAGATGAGACCTGCTGATCAAAGGAGAGCTTCGTGCAGTGCTTGTATCATGTTGAGATGCTCTGGACGTTCCTGTGTGCCAGCTTTTCCTGGGAATTGTGTGGAGTGCAGACAACACGTGTGCGCGTGGAGGAGAGTGCGTGCGGTGCATGGGATGCAGGAAGAGGCCACAGAGGATGGCTTGCCCCGAGCCTCGCGCCCGGTGACGGTCCAGCTAAAGTGAACAAGAGTCCTCACTGGCCCCAAACAAATGCCTGAAGGAGCATCCCCAAGCGGCTCCACCCCTCACAGACAGGGGCCTGGGACCCCAGAGCCGGCAGAGGGAAGAGGCAGTCCTCCTGCCCCAGCCAGAGAGGCTGGCTCCTGCTGTGGGCGGGAGGCCTGCACGGGGCGGCCGGCCGGCAGGGCTGAGTTGGTCTGGCTGAGGACTGGATGGGGGCTGGCCGAGCAGGAGTCAGGGCTCCCTCAGCGGCCTCCGATCGCTCCCCCTCCAGCTTTCATTAGTACCTAGAAGGCAATTCCCACCTAGCCCTCCTTCCATGGGGACCTTTAGCTCAGGTTCCTTTGTTTCTTCCTCCATCATCAGCTACCTAGTTAACCTTTGTTCAATAAACAAATGAGCCCCTGGTTGGGAGCCCAGGACTGTACTGGGGGAGGTGGTGGGGGTGGGTGGAGTTCGGGACTGAGGCCACAGCCCAGGAGAGAGGGAGCAGCCTCGGGCAAATCCTTGGCCCTGTGGGCTTCCAGGCGAGAGGGGCTGTACCACCAACACTGAAGCCTCCGAGGAGGATCAGCGACACAGCTCCCAGCTGCTCCATCTGACCAAGTGCCGCTCAGGCAGCCTGAAGAAGTCACTGCTAGTGCAAGGGCCAAGCTGTGATGTCATGAAGGAGGCGGGGTTCCTTCATCCGGAGGTCAAGTCTGAGGAGATTCCCACTGAGCATGCCCAAGCTAGACTTCCCTCCTTCCCTCCTCCCTGCTGCCCAAATCGGCAGAGCTATCTAACTGCAGACAAACAGCTGTCATCCGCTAATAAGAAAATAAATGCAAGTTGGCTTGTGGCCCTTGCCAAGGGCCTTAACACTACTTTTCCAGAGGGGCCAGGTGAGGGAGGAAGAGAAAGGAACAGGAGGATGCAGAGGGAACATCACAGTTACCACAGAGTGTGAGGAATAAAGTATCAGAGGGGTCCCAAGGGTTGGACTTTGATCACCAACAGGGAGAAAGTACAAAGTGCAAAAACAAAAGCAAAATGTTAAGTGTCACTTCATTGCAACCAACGTACCATTCAAAGCACAAGTCCACACATGTTGCCCCCAACTAAAGCTACTAGTGGGGCTGCTGTCCCACAGGGAGGCCTCCCAACATACCGAGCAGGGAAATGGGTCCCCCACAGGCTACCAGGGCCCTGAAGAGGATGTGCGTGATGTGGACACTCAAAGCACAGGGACAAGAGGAAGCGACCTCCTGACTTTTTAAAGTTCACAGAGATTTCTGAGCCACCAGAAGGAAAGCCCGTGAAGAGGGCTGACGCCCCTCATGGGAGGTGCTTGAGATGGAGGGAGATGAAGGGCGTCTCAGGAGCTCAGGGATCAGAGACCAGCCCCAGGAACGAGGTTTTGAGTCTGGGCCGTACTCACCGCTCAGAAAGCGCTTCATGGTGTCACTGCTGGCCAGCTTCATGGCCGTCTGTCCCGAGTAGGTGGCCAGCGTGGGGTCAGCCCCGTAGGACAGCAAGAGCCAGATGGTTTCCAGGTTGTCGTTGACCACCGCATCATGAACTGGCCTGCGAGGTGATACAGCGTGAGAACAGCAGGGCCCAAGTGGGAACCTGGGTGTCTAGGCCTCAGGCCACCTCATCAGGGAAAGCAAACTGAGATGACCCCAGTGTAACATGGGTAAGACTTAGGGCAGGGGAACCACTTGCTGGCCTGCACTGTCCTCTACGCCTACCTTTCTCCTCCCTCCCATTTCTCTCTCTTATCTTTCCCCCACCATGACGGGACGGGTCCCTGTGGCACAATGGAGCTCTGCTGTTAGCTCTGGAGCTCAGGACACAACGGGTCTCTGACTGAGGATAAGCGTAGAGCAGATGCTGGGGGATATGAATGGAAAAACCCAGATGATTGCCCCAGAGCAGGGATGAGCAGAGCTGCTCAACACACCAGGCCGCTGGCCAAGCAGAGCCTACATCCTTTGACCAAGTCCCCCCACTCGGTATGCAACTTGTCCCAGTTTCACCCAGGAAGTAGGCCCTCGAATAGAGCACAGGAGAATGGGTGCAATTTCTTTAAGACAATGGCAGGTGTCTTTTTTTTTGTTTGTTTTAAGTATACAGAGATCAATTCAAGAATCAAATCTGAGACGTTACCCTAAGGTCAACCTCTCAATTCCTAAAGCCCGAGATTCTGCCTGAGACAGGCGCACAGGATGATCCCTAGACAACACCAGCCTCCCCTCAGTGACCAATGTGGACTGGCCAGCAGGAACTCATCCAGCCTTGCCCTAAACCGGTCCGAACTGGCGCAGGTTCTCTTGAGGGAGGGGCTGGGCGGGGAGGGGGGACGGCGGGGGGTAAGGGGAACAGCCTTCTTGCCTCGTGCCGTCCTGCGCGCTGCAGTTTACGTTGGCACCGTGCTCCAGCAGGATGTTCAGGATGTCAGTCCAGCCCCGGGAGCAGGCCTCGTGCAGGGCCGTGTAGCCAGCGTTGTCACGGTGATTCACATCTTCACTGTCTTTCTGGAGGCAGTAGAGAACAACGTCCTGTGGGAACAGGGGTGCACCGTGAGCAAACAGAGGCCGAACTCTGGAAATCACCCTAGTTAGGTCTGAAGCTCTCCAAATGTCCAAAGAGTCTCAGAACCTGCTCTTTAGTCCAGAGACTGACAGGCCAATCTCAAAATCTTTTGCCAACAACATCAGTCCTGAGGTGCCATCGCCAGGGGCTCAACTTTGGGCCGTGTCCTCAGCCATGGGGAGACAATTCTAATGACCGAGAATACCCATCTGGGTGTGGTTTGCTGGCGTGAGAGGCCCTCAGAGAGGCTCACCTGCCCACCCAGAGCTTAAATCCTCAGGCCTCAAGTGTCTGAGCACTCTTTCTGTAGTCTGGGGCTTTTCAAGACAGCCCCAGACCAGAGAAATGAGACACGTGCTGGCAAGCACAGCCCCTGGCAGTAATTCGAGAACAAGGAAGAAAGAACTGGTTTAAGTACTATCCCTGGATGCTGGTTTTAATTGTTTTAAGTACTATCGCTGGATGTTTATCCCTGGGCAGTCAATTCCAGCCCTCCCCTCAAATCAAGACTGTTCCAAGGATAAGCCAGTATGGTCACTCATCCATAGCAATGATTAGCTTCCCTGGGCTGAGATGACAGGGCCAGAAGCAGGACTCCAGGCCTAGAAGCAGCCTAGCTAGTCTAGGATGAGGCTGGTGAATGAATACGCTGGTGGCGAGGGGAGGGGCAGCCCCCTCTTCTCAGGGAAAGAGGCGGACAGCGGCTACCAGGGGCCTCTCATCAGCTCCCCCAGGCCCTGCTGAGATGGGACTCAGCCGTCCTGACTGACAGCTAGCTCACTGGCTGGCTGGCCAGAGCTGGCGAGCGCGCGAGCCTGTGTGTGCCCGCTGCCTCTACCCAGGGGCCCACAAGGCCCCCTACCCTCCTCATCAGTGCAGATGTTGCCTCTTCCTCCAGGCCTCAGACTACTCCTCCCTCCCTCCCTCCCTCCCGTGACAGGCTGCCCGACTTGCTCTTGCCCTGTCCCGATTGGTTGGCCTGTGGTTTCCTGTTAGCCGGTTTGGCCCCAGGTAAAAGAAGTTCACTTAAAGGGCAAGCGCTGGTCATCATTTTTTTCTTTCGATCTCCCTTGGCAGCCACCCAGGCCCCCACACGAGGTGCTCGAGACAGATACGTGGCTTGCCAGTGAGACACTGTCAAAGCGGCTCTCCCATGCCAACCAGGCTGGCTGGGAGTGCAGCTGTCTTTAAATGAGTCAGTTATGGGTGTCGGAAGCCTTAAAAAAAAGAGGGCCTACTCTAAAGCCCGGCAGCTCCACCCTTCAGAGCAAATCCTGGGGAAATAATTGGTGTGGCGGGCAAAAGCACATGGTCGAGGAGCTCACATCAACAAAAATGTCCAACAAGGTAACTGAATGATGGCAAATGAGTCAGGCTTCTGCCCCTACCCTGGCATTTGGGAATCAAAAAGACTTTGGTGTGAATTCAGACTCACATGTACACGTAGTAGCTGAGTGACTGTGGATGTATCACTTAACAGTGCTAAACCCCTGATCTTCCCACCTATAAAATGGGGTTAGTAAAACCTACTGCCATAGGCTTACAGTGAAGCTGAAAGGACACGATGTAATGAGAACTCAACACGACAAAATAAACACCAGCTTCCTTTCCTAATTTCTTTTCGATCCATAGGCAAGTCGCATAAGGTGGGGTCAGCTCATCTCTGCCCCTCCAATGTACTCCTGACCGCCCCACTACCAGAAGCCAAAACGAGGGGAAGCTGGAGAGGGATGTAAAGAGTGAGCGATGATCACCCCCATCCCTCTCTGAGTGGGGGAGCCACGGCACAGGGAAATTCAAGACGACATAAAAACCCCCAAATCCCATTTCTGGCCTAGGAATGTACCGGATGATATTGTGTTACCATTTCAGGTCTATTCATCCTAAATTGCCTTTCAAAAGGGTTTACACTCCCACACAACACGCCAGGGTCAAGGCAGCCCCAGAGGCCGTCTGCGCAGTAGGAGGAGGCCAGCCTGGGCTCAAGCCCCAAACCAAGCCCTGCCCAGGCCACAGAAGAGCCAATGGGGAGAAGCTTCTCCACAGATGTTCGGGCAGTGGCATCCTGTGGCTGGGGGGGGCTCCTTACCTTATAGCCAAGACGGGCCGCCCGCTGCAGGAGGGTCTCGCCAGCATTTTTGTTCACTATGAGCCGACGAGCCTCTGGGGGGATCTGCCGGGCTGCAGGTGACTCGGAGGCCTCCTCTGGGCCACCACTTCGGGACTTAGAGGGCGTGCATGGCTCTGTGGGTTTCGCTGGGGTGGCAGATTTGGGAGATCGTGTCTTCTGCTGGCTCCAACGCCCTTTGCCCTGGAAAGCAGAGACGCAGTCCTAGATCAGAACAGGTCCCCAGTCATTTCTACCTGGTGAGCAGACGCTAAGGGGCTCAAGTCCTCAACCCCAGAAACCAAGGAATAACGATGGGATTGGAAAGCACAGGTTGAGGAGACATCCCAGCCTCTCTCAAGCACTCTGCATGCCTTCTTTACCTGCCTCGGTCCCCGTTTACTGTGGTTTTTACAAGTCATCTCGATAAATAAGCGGGAACAGACTCTCAGAGTAAAGAGAAGTGGAGACGGCTAGCTTTCACTGAAGAGGCACGCCTGCGGAAGCTTTCACTCTTGTTGCAAAAACCTTTCCCCCACATCCAACCCTCACCGGGCTTTTCCCACCTCTCACCACACTGTGTCCCCGATCACACTCATGCCCACCTGGGCTGGTGGAAAGCGATCAAGCTCACGAAGCAGACAGACCGGGTTTCGAACCCTGCCTCTGCCAGCCACTAGCTATAAGACCTGGGGCAAGACCCAACCTCTCGGAGCCTCATTTTTTCCCTTGCGGGGTCTTTGAGATAATGAACTAGAGCGGCTCCAGAACAACGCACAAGGTGGGTGCTCACAAAACGTTAGTGTCCTTTCCTCATGAATGACCCCTGCATGTCTCCTTTATCCTCCCATCTTGAACTGGAATGTCTAGAGCAGGTTTCCATGCCTGGCCCAGCACAGTTTAGTGAGTCTATAGGGGCAGGTAACTTGTCTCTTTCAGACGAAGGGAGGGGACTTCAGATGGGGAGGAACTGTGTTCGAGGAGCTGTACTCGAGGAACCAGACCCAAGGTGCCTCATCTGCACTTGGACCTAAGTTTGATGATGAGATTCGAAACCTGGAGCTGATACCATAAGTGGACAAGACTTTGGGAGGGCCTTGGGAGAGGAGCGTATGACTTGCATGGGGAAGGGTATGAATCATTGGGGGGCCCGAGGACAAGAATGTGCCCTCATCAGACTTTAAGATGGCCCCTGATGATCCCCACCTCCTGATATTCATGCTCTTGTGTAGCCCCCTTCTGCACTGGAGAGGACTGATCTGTGTAGCCAACAGGAGAAGGCAGAGATGACGCCGTGTGACTGACTTCCAAGGCTAGGTCCTAAAAGACAATGTTGCTTCTCCTTCGGTCTCTTTTGGATCACTCGTTCTGGAGGAAGCCAGCTGCCATGTCATGAGGACACTCAAGCATCCATTTTAGAGGGGCCCATGGGGCAAGCAAAGGAGGCCTCCTGCCAACAACAAGCATCGACTTGCCACCATGTGAGGGAGCCACTCTCGAAGCAGATCCTCCCAGCCCCAGTCAAGCCTTCAGATGAATGGAGCTCTGGCTGACACCATGACTGCAACTTCATGCACGGGAGACCCCAAGCCAGACACAGCGAAGCTGCTCCTGAATTCCCGACCCCCAGAAAGTGTACGAGATAATACATGTTTATTGTTGGGTTAAGCTGCTAAACCTTAGGGTAGCTTATTGCACTGCAATAGACAACTAATACATCCCACTTACCCAAGTCCCTTAGAGCAACAAGGTCTCACTTAAATCCTGAGTCTTCTACAACATTCTACAACACTCTGGTCCCCGCTGCCCTCTTTCTCTGCAACACCCAGAACACCTAGTCTGAATCACATAATCCAATGCCTTATGTCTGACTGTCAATTTCCTCCAGTTGTTTCACGGACAAGTCTGGCCTCCCCTGCTACGTTTGAAGCTCCCCGGGGTCAGGGTTCGCATTTTCATCTTCTCTTTTGTTCCTTACAGCACTTAACTCGGGGTTGGGCACATCACTGCAACAAGCGTTTGTTGACCTGACCCAAGGCAGCTATATGTAGAGCCCTGGGCAGCCAGAAGAGTTGCCTAGAAAGACAAGAAGTCAGGAAAGGAATGGAAGCAGGGAAAAGACAAGGTCCCAGGGCATTTGTTTCCTCTGGTAAATCCCAAGACAAGAGCTGCTACATGTCCACATCCCAAAAGGCCAGAGAGGTACGACAGCTAGCAGGAAGGCGCCGGCTATGAGTTTAGAATGCTGCTTTACTGCTGGGAGGATAGAGGTGCATTATGGTGATACTGGAGGATGCTGGGTAAAGTACCCAGGTTTTTGCTAAGCCAAGCCAGGAGCCAAAGGGTGACTCTCCTTCTAGGGGCCAGAGTTGCCAGAGACAAGGGAGGCTGCCTGAGGGAGGAGCAAGAGCAAATGGGGACCACCTCCACCTCCCCCCTTCCTCCCTGGCTCGGAGCCCCTGTGGGAAGAAGCCTTTGGCCGATGCCCCGGCTTTAGTGTTGCAGGTGCGTTCCCCGCCCTCCCGCCACCTTGCTTCCCACTACAAAGCACCATGCCATGGGGGCAACTGCAGCAGGCGGTGGTGACTAGGAGAGAAAGAAAGGCGGGAGGGAGAAAGGGAGGCCCTGTGAAGGGAGAAAACCCCTGTGGGAGAACATTTCAGCGGACACAGCGCCAGGCAGAATAACCACACAGAAGCGCCAGCGTGTGCTGCTGAACGTCAGGCAGCTGGCTACCTTTGTGTGGGACGGGGCCATCTGAGTGGGTGGGGAAGAGCAGGGGAGGGGGACACCCACCTTCCACCAGAGCTGCTCAGGGTTGCAGTGTCTCCCTGCCCGGCTGCCCCCTCCGCCAGTGTCTCCCGGATAGACAGAAGCCACCCACTCACAGGGTGGAGACACAGGGAAAGAGTGGGGGGCGTGCACCAGGGGCAGCCAGGCCGGCCTCACACCCCAAGTCTCTCACCTGGGCCACCGAGTAACCTCGAACAGGTCCCCTAACCTCCCCAAGCCTCAGTTTCCTCACCACAGAATGAGGACAGCTACTGTGGGAGTTAAGAGCGATCATGCAAGCAGAGCACCCGGCACAGAGCAGACTTCCCTACTCCTGCCTAGGTCCCCTCTGGGGGTCCCAGGGAACTGGCACTGCTACCTTGCCTCTCCGAGCCTCTGTCCTCTCATTCTTACCTCGGCCCGAAGCTCGAGGATGTACACCAGCCTCAGAGAGAGCACTTCACTGTTCTCAAAGCCCTTCACATCCGTTGCCTCCTTTCTTCCCCCAAGCACCCTCTTGAGATGGAAAGGACATGAAGTATCATCTCCATTTTTAAAGATGAAGAAATAGACTTGAGTACTTTGTTTGAGCTGGAACCAGATTCCAGAACGAGGAAGGGGAAAGGAGGGGGGACTCAAGCACTTGGGTCTCCTACCTTTTGCCAGTGCCACACAGGGATCCGATCCCTGCTCCGGAACTGGAAAGAACCGTGAGGATCACAACCACCAAAACGAGCCCAATAGGACCTTTTTTTTCGTTGTCAAGACAAACACACAGTACAGGTAAACATTTGAACCTGAACCTCACTTCTCTCAAAGGTACAGCTCACCCAGGATAAGGACGGTGTAATTTTTTTTTGAATTGTGCAATGCGGAACTCAACACCAGTGCCATGAACGTCAGATCCAAAAGACGTCAATTTTGAACAGGGGTTCTAGAACGCTTGCCTGGCTATTGATTGGTGAGCGCCCACTTACCTGCTCCTCTGCTTTCATGAGAAGCAAAGGAACTGAGGAGTGGGGTTGGGGAAGTACAGCTATGACCAGCCCAAGCAGGAAGAATTCCTTCAGCCCCACCCTTAGGCAACCTTTGTCTGGACATCAACATCCTTGCTTCTGTAAGTTGTTTTCTACCTTGATTCACTCAGAAAGCTCCCTGATTGGTTTCCAGTGAGTTAAGCCCATACAAAAGCTTCTTGATTGGATGTTAACAAGCTATTCAGGGTAACATGCTGCCATATTCTTTAGCTCTTCCCTAACTCAAAGGAGATTCAAGGATTGTCAAGGAAAAGCCATCATGGGCCAAACCCCATAGTTTGCAGATGCTTCTCGTTAGCTCTAACTTTAGTTCCCATTCTTCAAATCCACACCCCAACCCTTCTAGAACTAGTTTAAAATATTTTAATAAATATGGGTTAATTTGATCCCCCCCCCCCCGCCACCGCCGCCGCCGTGTACTCACTCACTCAGAAGACTGTTGACTGAGGAGCCTGCCTGGAAAAGGTGCCACGCTAGCCCAGCCCTGGCCGCCACAATGCCCCTTCTCTACATCTCCCCTGGCTGGTAATGTACCTTTGCCTCTTCTGAGACCGTCGTCATGTGCTTGGTCTTGCACTTTCGTTTTCCTGATGGCTTTTCTGAATTTTCAAGGCAGGCTGGCTCCTCTAGGTTATTTGGGAGGAAACCATTTGGCGAATCCGAAATCCCCTGGGCTTTGTTGGGCAAGAGAAGGTTCCTGTTCCTGAGGCGGTGCTCCGAACTTTGGGAGGAAGTCTTCTGCTTACGGGCCTTTAAATCTGAAGGCAAGAAACAGGAAAGAATGGATGTCAGGGAAATGGAACACAGAAAAGCAACGCCTTCCTCTAAGCTGAATCAGAGGACTTTGGGGATTAGAACCTCAGTACAAAGCTGTGTAACCATTTGCTACCCATATCTGGCACGGTGCTGACTATTCCACTAAATGCTTCTCGAATGGACGCGGTGCTTCCGCATCAAAGTCCCTCTTCTACACGCAGGAGACAACTCCCAGCTCTGCTAGCAGCGGGTGGCCCATCTGGCTGTCCCTAAGATGAGGGTACTTTTAAAAGGATTCCCCCATAGCCCAGAGCAAATCAGAACTTTCTTTTCAGCTTTTCCCCACTTTGTCTTTTTTCCCACTCTAATATGAAAACAAATTTAGCAGCTCTGCTGAAGTGAAATGTGAAGTATACTGGGGTGGGGAGTAAATGGTAGAAGGCTTCCTTCATAGCCTTAGCTCTACCCGCCTGACTGCCCTGTTGGTCTCTCTCCAAGCATACAAAGATCAAAGCCACAGAAACTCCCCGAAACCAGAAGCTGCCATGGGCCGACTTAACTGGTGGGCAATCACAGAAACCTGCTGCCCTCCGGGACTGGAAATCAAGTCACTGGGACACACTGGGCAACATCTCTAATTCTAGCCATAGCTCACTGAACAGAGCACATTCCAGTTTCAAAAAGGCCTGCTGGGAACTCCATTACCAAGAGCCTCATCCCACAGGGTCAGTCCTAAACTCCAGAGGTAGGGGGACAGATTGAGTTTATCCTTATCTCTCAGCATTAGTGTTACATGACCTGGCCACTAGCAGTGTGACTGCTGAGGGCAGGTCATAATCTCCCTGAGCCTCAGTTGCCACGTCTGTAAAATGGGGAGCATGAAACCCACATAACCCCTTGTAAAGTGTTATAAAGAGTAAGGTATCATTATCGTATTATTTAAGTGTAAGCTCTTTAGGTAGGGCCATGCCCATGTGTTCTTTATCTCCCCCACAGGACTAGCCACCGTGCCCAGTACACGGCAAAAGATCAGTATGTCTGTGAAGTGAGTGACTGCAGCCTCAGTTTCTCCAGGTTCTGAAACGAGGGGGTTGAGCAACATCCAAGAGTTCTCAACTCGCCTCCCCTGACCTTTGCATGCGCTCTTACGTGTGAAATCACCAAGGGCAGATCCGGATGTAGGAACCATCATTACAGCATGAGGAATTGTCTGCAGGTTATGCACAGCTCTTAGAAGGCCAGCTGCCATACCACCCCTTCCTCCCAACTAGCTCCAACCCACTAGTGGGTCCCCACATCTGTCTAAGAACTGCTGTGCTGGATGGCTTCTAATGGCACTTCCAGCCAGCACGTTCTCAACCAGGCCTTTTGATGCAACAAGTTTGGGCTGAGGCAAAAGAGGAAGGAACAGAACCGTGCCTTGTGAGGACCGCAGGAAACACAGGGACGCCATATTACAGCATTCAGTGCCACAGGAAAAGCAGCAGCCCCTTCCCTGTGTACTCAGGGCAGGGCAGGCTGTGGAGTTTATCAACTGTGGTGGAGCAGCCTCACAGTAGCACAGAAAGGAACAGAGAGTGAAGGTAGCAGGTGTATGAGTGGCAATGGCTCTTCCTATCCCCTCTGCAAATCAAGAAGAGAGAGACACAAGCCAAGGACGAAAGGAAAGATCATGAGGCCCAGACAGGAGTAAAGTGGCCTGTCTCGTTTGGTCTCTGCCTGACTCTCTGATGTCAACCTGAAAGAGGGTAGCAATAGGAGGGATTAGAGCTTTCGGAGAAAAGAGATGTTTGCCAGGCAATTCCTTCATGAAGAGTCACCATCAGATCTAGAGGAAGGTGACCAGACCACAGGCCAAAGCCAACAAACTCAACTCAAAACCCGTAGACATACACACGGAGGGAGAGTGATCTACTTTCCGACAGCTGGAGCTGCCTTCACAACAAGCAGGATGCCTTGCTGAGTGGCGTTCCCATGCTCCTGGAGGTGGTTAAGTTGAGGCTACCTGTCAAGAGTGCTGTGGAGATCTCCGCACTGGGTGGAAAACTGGGCCAGGTAATCTCGAAGGTCCTTCTGGTTCCAAAAGCCGATAAGTTCCATAAGAAGCTTCCAAGCTTCTAGGAAACCAGATCTCATTAGAGAAGACTGGGTGATACAAAAGCTCCTCTTCATCCTAACACAAGTGGCTGAGGCCAACTGCTTGACAACTCATTCCTGACCAATCCATATGGCTATGGCAGAAAACTGGGAAAATCATCTCCACTCTCTCACACGGTTGATGAAAATTGGCTCGATCACTCTCTTTTAAGTGTAGGAACGGGTATTGTATATACCTCTACTTCAACAGAGCCGGAAGTGAGGTTTAGCCTTCTTTGCATTATAGCAAACCCAGAATCTACTACCCACTCAGATGTGGTTATTCAGTTTTCACTAATATGGAGACTGCAGATATTTACCAGCAGCTCAGGACGAATACATTATAGGAGCCAATCAATTGCTGTTGCAAGGGCAGAGGTCAGAGAAAGAGAGTGAGAGACAGAGGTGTGTTCTCACTGAACCCAGAGATGTGCTTTTTGCTCATCTAGAAATCCACTATAGGAATGGGCCCGAAGAGCACTTAGCAGAACAAACTGATATTAGCCTTGGTGACAGTCTGTGCCTCCTTGATTACATATTATAGCGTCTAACGTGGCCAAACAGAGCCTGGTGTTCTCTCCTTGGGCTGCCTGCTCTTCCAACAAAAATGATGCCTGCAGGTCCAACAAAAATGATGTCATCTGAAAGCTTCACTCTGCCTCTTAATAACCTTTGTGGCTTTAAACCAAGAAAGCCAAGCTGTGCCCGCTTCTACTTGAAGTTCTTCTGTTGGGTTGAGGAAACCATTGTGCTTCTTTTTAGTTTAGGGGCTGGAGGCATCCCAGGAAAGGCAGCCAATACCCTCTTTCTTCTTGAAGCCAGGATTCTAGGAGAGAAAACCCAACCTCCCAAAAGACCCGACTCCCCCAAGCCAACCAGAGAACTCCCTGGTATTGAGTTGTCCCACACCAAGGACGTCACTGTGGCCTTGCCCACAGGTTCAGACTTCTATAAAAAATTGGAGGGCTCGGGGCTGCATGTCCTCAGCTCACCTGTAGGTCAGTCCAATGTCATTCAATCTCAACCCCAAGCCAAGACCTCGGGACTGGAGTTGAGTGACCCCCTCTGGCAGCTGGAGCTCATAGCACCATGTTTCTCTGGGTGCAGAGGCCTTTGGCTGGCGTAGAGGAGGCAGAGGTGGGAACACCCACGATGCCCGAGGGTCCCCAGAAGCCAGAGTCACTGTGGTTTGGGGGCGGGGAACAGCAGCTCCCCGGGGCAGCAGCCCCTGGCCGGCCTTACCTGCTCTCCCTTTCCGCCGCTGCTCTTCTTCTTGTTCAGTCAGGTACTCCCCAGTCTGATATTTTCGGCTCTTCTGCCGTCTCCGTTTCTTCCTCTTCACCAGGCCCTCCTCCTCGTCTTCCTCCTCCTCCTCGTTGGTGTCCCACATTTGCCGGGCAGCCTCTGTCCTCCAGGGCATCTCTCGGGCTCGCCACAGGTGCCTGCGGCCCTGGCTCAGCAGGGTCTTGTCCTGGGCATGGTGGCTGCGATACTGGGTGTCCCGTTGGGTCTTTCTCACCTTTCGACGCTTGGCCGGAGTGGGGGTCACCTCCTCTTCCTCCTCGGTGGGGAAGACTTCCTGGCTTCCCATGTCACTGTCTGCCATGCCAGCAAAGGAGCTACAGATGCTTCCTGTGGACGGGATGTACAGAGGACGGTCAGGTACCTCTTCAAAGGACCAAGAGTATGGTGTCGAAGCAAGTGCCCTGGATTAGGAGTTTGAAGGTCTGGGTTCGAGTTCAGGCTCTGCCAGTTATTGGCTGTATGCTCTCAGAAAGTTCCTTCACTTCTGTCTCCTCGTCTATAAAATGAGAATACTGTTCTCTGCCTTACTGACCTCACAGGACTGTTCTGAGGCTCAAATGAGATAATTCACCCTTAAGCGCTTTACAGAGTCCAATATATTACACAGCTATCAAGTATCCAAACCACACACCCTTCCTCATCCACGCCGCTCTGCCACTTTCATTCATTCCACAAACTCTTACTTAGTGCTTATAAGGTGCCAAGACTTGTCTGAGGGGCAGGGAAGGGCCACAGGGTTTAGCGGAGGGTGAGGGAGGGCAGACTGACACGGTGCCCCCGCCCACGCTCACTATGTGATCCCCCCAACCTTGCTGACAGAGCCACCCTGGGCAAGCAGAGCTGTCACCAAAGAGCCTCAGGAAAAGTGAAGCAAGGAGGAGCCCCTTTCCTGTGACACAGCCTGCGTTAGTCCCATCCAAACGCTCCTCAGCCAGGCCCTCTTCCCTTCATTGACCCCACCTCCTATTGAGCAGCCAAGAGTCCAGGGGTGGAGCTTTCTCCCCGGCTCCACCCCCCGCCCCGCTGCAGCTGTTCCTCACCGGTGGGGCAGGCACTTCCCCCTCCTCTCCCCACCACCCCAGGATGATGGGACCTTTCCTACCCTCCTCTGCCACCCAGCCAAGAGGCCATTTTCCTCCCCACGCCTGCCTTCAATTCTGCTAACAACAAGCACAGTCCTAAATTGGCCCGGTTTAGTGATCCAAGAGATCTGACATGTTTCTCAGAAGCAGCTCCGAGATACCACCATCTTTCTCTCGAGGCGCGGCTATTAACGCGACAATCCCCAAACCCAAGCGAGGTCAGCAGAAGAAAGAAATGGTTTGAGGGAATTCCCTGGTGGTCCAGTGGTTAGGACTCTGCGCTTTCACCACCAAGGGCCCAGGTTCAACCCCTGGTTGGGGAAACTAAGATTCCACAAGCCACGTGGTGCAGCCAAAAAACAAAGAAAGGTTCGAGGCCAACAGAGTGGCAGTGGCTCTTGACCAAAGCTTCAAGTCAGTCAGTCAGACCGCTTAAAGACAGCAAATATCCAGCAAACTTTCCATCATACAGACCAGGCAGGGAACGAAGTGTTCTAGTTAATCTAATATTCTGGTTAACACGAATCACCATAGAGATCACACAGGGATCACCAATTTCCAAAGAATCAAATACACTACAATGTGTTTAACACTAAAATGGGAACGGCTGTAATGTAATCGCTCTTTGATGATTCAGAGGACACTTCAGGATTTTTCGAGGCCTTCAGGCCGTCATTACGAGCCCCAATTACCACCGCGCTCTCCATGTGCTGAGGCGCCCGTTAACAGAATGTCAGGTAACTGAGTTTACACGGTGCCCTGCTTCCCCATTCCATCCACTTTGCATGGAAATCTGGGTGAACCGGGGCAACCATTTCTAGCACTAAGTACCAACTTGGAGGCTAGCAGGCCACAGTAGTAGCTAGAAAGGGCTATCCTTTTTTAGACACTGGGGGTTGACCAATACAAGTTCAGGGGACCAGAGGTGATTCTGCTGGCCCTGACGACTCAGTGACCATTTCCAATTTGCATGATGCCTGGCACACAGGGAAAGGGGACAGAGGCCCAAAGGTTAAATGTCTGTGCCAGAGACTGGCCCCCAAAATCACGAGGTGCCAAAGCCTGGAGTAGAACCAGTTTTCCTGAGTGGCACAGGCCTTTCCTCTTTCCACCACTGGCTGCCAACAAGAGATGTCAAATCCCTGTTATGAAAAGCTAAGTAAATCATCCTAAAATCGTGGGCAACGACCCAGCTCCTACCCTGGGCTCTCTCGTCTCTGCAAGGAGCTGGGCATCTTGGCACGGTGAATCAAATTCCCAACTCTCCACCTGGGCCAATGGCAAAATCGCTCGACCAGACTTCTACCTCTCTGCAGAGAAGTGCAAAGATGGGCCTCGGCCTCAGACTCACTCACCAGACTGACTGCGTGTCCGGGTGCTCAGGACCACGGGGATGAAATCACGGAAACTGCTCTTTGCCTTCTTCTCCAAGGAACCTGGAGTGGTGTGTGGTTTCAGGGCAGAAGGCAGAAATATCACAATCAGAGTCTCAGGACAGGAAAGCCTCCCCCACCCTCCCAACCCAAGAGGCTCAAATGGAGAACTCAAGGGAGGGTTTGCGTTCTCCTCCCTGTATTACATTTATTAATTCCCCTTATGCCGCTATCACCTATGTATCTCTTTTAGAGAAGGAGCTTTTCCCGGTGGTTTTTGAAAACTGGGAGTTGGGTCATTTTTGCTGACACCAAAAAAGGCAGTGCACGGCATCGATTCGCCGGCACGCCACAAAGTGGAAGGCCTGGTTGTCCGGACGACTGTGAGGCTGCTGCGCCTCCACAACGTTATAACTGAGCTGGAGCAGGTCCCAGAGAAGGGCAACCTCCAGGAATCGCAGAGGATTGAGCAAGGCAGGAAGATGGGAGCAGGGATAGCTATGTAAGAACAGACTAGAAAGAGGCAGGTCTCGTCAGACAGGCAAGGCTATGAACCCCGGCTACTACGGGCAGGGATACGCGGGCTTCTCTCTGCTGAGGGCACCAAGGAACTATTAGTGGCAGAGCATACGCGTTACATACACACCTCCCCAACCCAAACATCCTGTGTGTCCCTAAATAATAAGGGTTTAGGACTCCTCCAACCCTTCTAGCTAGCTAGCTATTAATTTTTAACTTTTATAATGGAAGTTTCCAAATATACCAAAGGTAGAGAAAACAGTGTAAATAACCCCCATTTGGGGGTTATTTCTTCTCTGAGCCTAGACCCGCTGCAGGGTAATAGGTTGGCTACTCTGCTGTAGGACTGACTCTTGTCTGTCTGAAAAGCACCACTTCAGAGTGTGCCTCACTCTAGCAACCAGGGGGAGCAGCATAAGCCCCCACGCCCGTCTCCCTCCTCCCTCCGCTTAGATTTCAGAGGTGTCAATTGTATCTTCCTCCTGGGACTTCCCTGCTGGTGCAGTGGCTAAGACTCCGTGCTTCTAACGCAGGGGGCCCGGGTTCAATCCCTGGTCAGGGAACTAGATCCCGCAAGCCGCAACAAAGACCCTGTGTGCCGCAACTAAGACCCAGCACAGCCAAACAAATAAATAAATATATTTTTTCAAATGATATCTTTCTCCCACAGTGAGGAAGTCTCACTTTCCCGGTCAGTTTCAGAGCCCCTCCCCACCACACCCGCCACAGGGATCCCTCCGCAGCCCATCAAGAGGGCCAGGACCCGCGGGGCCTACCTTCCTCGTGGCCGTCGGCTCGTTTTCCTGGAGACTGGGACTCCGGCTTTGTTGGCTTCCGGTGCTTGTGCTTTACCCTGACTCCATTGTGCTCTTTTCCTGAATCTGAAGCCCCCCTGGGGCTTTTCTTGGTGGGTTCCTGGGGGTCACTAGGTGGCTTCCGGCACTATGGAGAGGTGGAGAGAGTCAGGTCTGAGGACAGTTTCACTTCTTAAGAAAGCTCTCTTAACATCGAGCCCTGTGCCCTGACACTGACACGCGGACACGAGCTGCCCAGGTGGAGGCTGGGGCGGGGGGGGGGGGGGAAGGGGCCGCGCACTGCCTTCCACAGTGGGCTACAGAGGCTTTGGGGACTGAATCCAGTGCCCTAGCTAATCCCCATAGACATCCATACCCCATCATTTGAAACACGTCCACAGAGTCTGCATTCACAAGCCGAATAAACACCCAAAGTCATTTGAAAAGGTGCAAAGTCAGGCCCCATACTCTCTATATCCGAACAGCAATCGAGAGATGGACAGAAAACAAAAATGCCTCTTCTGCAAGTTGGATGGCTACATTGTTCGAATAACTTCACTGTGAATAGTACTGACACCAACAACTGACACTAATTCTCATATGGGCCAACTCAAGAAAAATTATCTATTTTCACGTGTACATTAATACCAGAAGACAGATTCAACTAAGGCAAGAAGAAAAGTCTACCACGGCGGCAATTCCAATCTCCCCGTACTTAGGAAAGACACCGAAAAGGCCCAGGCATTTTCAATGACGACGCTTTACACTCTGAGGCCCTTTCACCTTTCCCAAACACTCTCTCTAACACTCGATTTGTTCTTGCCAACAACCCAGAGAGGAAAAGCTAATATCACACCCTTGAACAGACGAGGAAACTGAGCCTCCAAGATAAGAGGTTAAATGATTTGTCCGGGGCAACACAGCCCAAGGCGTCCACTTGCTCAGGGGCCGTCAGGGACCAGACAAACCTGCAAGTTAGCGGCTCTGTGCCTGCAGCGAGAAAACGGCTGAGCTAGGACTAAGACCCGGGGCTCCTGGTGCCCAGCCCGGGCCTCTTCACCTCAGCTCTCGCTCCTCTTCTTCCTTCCTCGTGTCCTCCACTGGTTTTGGTCGTCCCTACTCACACCTACCGCCCGGCGCACGGGGTAGGCACAATGGTTGTACTTACACACCGCAAGGACACTCTGAGCCTAGCGGTCACACATTCTCACAAGCGTTGAGATCGCTCCATGCCACCCAACACGAAATAGGGCAAGGTAGGGATTTCTAGTATTGCGGTATCCAGGGAGTGCAGAGTAAGCAAGCCATTTTAACAATGACAGCGGGCCCTGGGAAGAAAGGAAGAGTTGTTTTCTCCCTAAGCAGAGCCGCACGCCACATCCTAAAAAGTTATCACAGTCCAGCTCCAGCTGAGGGGATGGCAGATGTCTTACGGATGCAACACTTTTCCGGCGTGGGGGCGAGGGGAATACGTCTCCATAGAGTCACCGTTCCCCATCAGATTCCAGGGGCTCCTGCTATCCCATGAACTCCTCCTGCTTCTTATTCAGCAGAGGGCTGAGCTGAAAGTTCAGTTTCTCCCTTTACTTGCTGCCAGTTCCTATAAACCAAAGTGTTAGGAGAAAGAAAGAAATGGGAAGGAAAGAGGAAGATGGTAACTGCTGCTTCAAGTGTGACCTTCAGGTATGGCCACAGAACAACTACCTCAAGTCAGGCGGAATAAAGTTCAGTGCATGTCAATTTGAACATGTCGTATTTATTTCTGAATATCATTTTTAGCTGGCTCTTTCAAGTACAGATCATTAACTTTTACTTCCTAAGAGAGACAAAAACAAGTAAAACAGAACATCTAGAAGGGATCTGTGTCTGTATGTTCTGCAAGGGCAACACTCAGAGTAAAAATATATCGCACACTCCAACTCAGGCAAAAAGTTGCGTGGATGAAGAGACCATGTAAGATGAATGTTCTGGTTATCACAGTTTTGAAGGGTTTTCCAAAGAACTTTCCAAAAGATGAGAGGACAACCAGCACCGGATGAAGCAGAACTTTCTTTGCTGATGATTCAGAAGGTCCCTCAGGATTCCGCACGGCCTTAGGGCAGGTGGTGTAGGAGGAGACTGATTCTTTATTTAAATTTCTTTTTATTTAATTTTTTTTATTGAGGTAACATTGGTTTATAACATTATATAAGTTTCACGTACATAACATTATATTCCTACTGCTGTATACACTACAGAGACTATTCTGATTCTTGGCCATACCCTGAAACGGGCTGCTTTGAATTGACCCCTGATTTTAGTTTTGCTTATCACTGGTTTCTTTCTCAGGAAAATGGTACATAAGAAAAGAAAGATCTAAGTTATTTGCTTTCCGGAAAAATGGACGTTTACTAAATCATTACAGGCAGTTGCCAAGGGCTGCTTCAAGGCTCCTGATGCTGTGACTTTATTCTCTGCCCTCTGCATCTGTCAGTGGGCCCAGTGAACTGTTCATCTAATATAGGAAGGGGCAGTGCCTGCCTGTCAGCGAGTCACCTGCAAGACATAAGCTCCATGAGGGTCTATCCTATTTGTAACACTAATGATATCAGTAGCAGTCACTAACACTTCCTGAGCACTTACTATGTGCCAGGCACTGTTCTAAGCATTTACACATATCACTTCATTTTATCTTTTTTTTAACAATAGCTTTGTTGACATATAATTTGCTGAGATATATCATACACTTATTCACGTTTATTATTCAACTGTTTTGAATACAATCACAGAAATGTGTAAGGATCATCACTATTTAGTTCTACAACTTTTTCATCACTCCAAACAGAAACCCTGTACCCATTAAGCCATCACTCTCTGATTCCTCATCCCCGCCAGCCTTAGGCAACTACTAATCTACTTTCTGTCTCTGTCAGTTTGCCCATTCTGGACATTTCACATCATCATTTCATTTAATCTTTACACAGCCCTGTGAGTAGGTACTATCACTGTCTCATTGTCTAGATGAGGAAACTGAGGGCGAGAGAGACGAAGTAACTTGACTGGTATCACATAGCTAGGAAGAGGTAGAACCAGGATTCAAACTCAGGCACTGTGCCTGGCTCCAGAAAGCATACTCCTCACCAAAATGCTGTACTGCCCTCCTGAAGATGTATTCCCACTGCCTGGGAAGGACTGGCACATAGTAGCCGCTCAACAAACACTTGCTAAATGGTCAGTGAAACAGCTATACATAAGCAGAGTGGAAGACAGTGTGGCATAGCTCAAGATGAACATGAACTTTCTTTTTATTTTTTTCTTTTAATTTTTTTTAATTGGGGTATAGTTGTTTTAGAACGTGAACTTCAGAGCCAATGAGACTGGAGCTTGAGTTCCACTTCTGTCATTTAGTAGCTGTGTAACTTTGGGTAACTTACTCATTTTATCTTATCTGTGAATTGGGTGTAGTGTTCACCTCATAGGGCTATTTGAAGGATTAAGTTAGATAACATATGTAGAAAGCACTTGGTATATAGTAGGAATTCAACCAACGGTAACAACTATAACGACACGAACTATTATTATTACCACCAAGAGCAGATTGCAATTACCTGAGCAAATGCTAGACATATGCTCTACTGTGTAATGACCTATGTTCCTACTTGGCATGTCTCTGCCGTACTGAGGTGGTCATGGGGTCACTGAGAAAAACCCACCCAAACTCTACTCCCAGGGTTCTTAACCTGGAGTCCATGGGTGGGCTTTGGGGAGTGGGTTGGGTCCATGAGCCCCTTGAAATTATGGGCAAAATTCTGAGGTCATGTTTCAGGGGACAGGGCTCACAGCTTTCATCAGCTTCCCAAAGTGCTCTATGGTCCAAAAAAGACTAAGAGCCTCTGCCACAAACAAATTCACAGTGCTCTGGCTAGAAATCTATTCAACATCCAATTTGAAGGCTTGTTAACATAACCTCAAATTGCTCCATATTTTGAATAAGCCCTATCCTCAACTGCCTCAAGAATCTCCCTGATCGCTAGTGTCCTTCAGATCCTCTTTGGAGGAACACTGGATTCAGGCCAAGTCCTCTTAGCCCACCTTTTTGCCTAGAACCGTGCCATCACCCTTAGCCTATTAAGAACCCAGACCCAGATGCCCATCTGCCTTGGACACCAAATTCCCAGTGGGCTGAAACCCACAGCTGCCACCCCAAGCATCAGGAGGATAGGAAACTGGTGAATAAGCCCAGAAGCTGAATTGGCTCGAGCCCCACAAAACTCCAAGCAAATCCTGAGCAGGCTTACCCCGGTGGTGCAGAGAACCACCTTGCCAAAGGCCCCTTGCCTCCCTGGACCCTAAGCTCTCAAGGCCAGCAGTCATCATAGAAGAGGAAAAGGAAGAATGGCCATGCAAGGAAGGGCCTGTTATTAATCGATTTCCCTCCCCCTGTCGCATGGTATTCTTCCACTTTCCAACCTCATCTGGGACAATGGCTTTCCTAGCCTCACGGACCAAATCATTTCCCACATCTACAAAATAGAAGCCCACCCCTCCCCACGCTAAAACACCATATATGAAGAATGTTACTTGGTAAGGGTCATGATTCACTTTACACAAGCCTTCCAATCAGTTCAGTTCACAGAGCTACTCAAGAACACTGCACGAGGGCTTCCCTGATGGCACAGTGGTTAAGAATCCGCCTGCCAACACAGGGGACACGGGTTTGATCCCTGGTCCGGGAAGATCCCACATGCTGCGGAGCAACCAAGCCCGTGCGCCACAACTACCGAACCTGCACTCTAGAGCCCGCGAGCCACAACTACTGAGCCCGCGTGCCACCACTACTGAAGCCCATGCACCTAGAGCCTGTACTCCACAACAAGAGAAGCCCCGGCAATGAGAAGCCTGTGCACCGCAATGAAGAGTAGCCCCCACTTGCTGCAACTAGAAAAAGCCCGCGTGCAGCAACGGAGACCCAACGGAGCCATAAATAAATAAATAATTAGATAGATCAATAAATAAATAAGTCAAATTAAAGAACCCTGCACGAGGCTGACGTCTGCAGGACAAAGCAGACCACTGGTGTCTCAGCCCGGCCCTCAACCTCAGCCCAGCACTCACCTTGGGTCCAAGGGAACTCCGGGCCATAACCTTGGCTTGTGGCTGCTGCTCTTCACCATCCTTCTCTTTGCCACACTTCATTTTCTTGGGCGGCAGAGATTCGGTCACCCCATCGGCCACCACCGAGTCTGGCTGCCACTTGTTCTTGCAAGGAAAGACACCTACACTTTCCTGTTTTACTCGAGCCTGCCCGGCCTTACTCCGCACTTCAGCTTGGCCCCTCTGGGTAGCTGCTGGGAGGCCATCGGCCCGGAAGCAGGTGGCTAAATTGAAGACCACATCACCATCCACCTTCTCCATTTTCACCCGTCCCAGGTCCACCTGGCTTCCGAGCTGTGCAAGGTCTGCGCTGGAGGCCCTCTTGCCGCTCGGGACCACGTCCAAGATGAGTTCCTTGGGGCGGCTGTCATGAGGTAGCAAAGGCAGCTCGGGCATCTTGTGCAGGTTCTGGGGGGTGGCCAGGACCAGCTCATGAGACATGTAGGTGGCCAGCACTTGGTTCTTAGGCTTTGTGTCTCCTGCCACCTTCAGGCCACAAGCCCCCTGGGGGCCTTCCAGCTTAGGAGTGCTGTCGGGGCAGAGGTGGATCTCTGATTCCTCAGGCCCCTGATTCACTCTCAGGTCCCCACTGCTAGGCTGCACAGACAGTGCCAGGGTCCCTGTCTGAGGGCTGAGTGTCAGGAGGACAGGGTTCACTTGTTCCTCGTAAGGCTTGGCAGCAATCCGGCAAGTTTTGTTCTTTGTGCCCGTGTCCTGCTCTGGAGCAAAGGGGCCCCCGGGCCGTGGCTGCCCTTCGGGAAGTCCATGCACAGCCTCACTAGGGCCAAGGGATGGCACACCAGGAAACTCAGAAACGACGCTGGTGGGCCTGATGGGCACCCCCTGGCTGGGGGTAAGCTGCCCGGCACTGGAAATGCCGATGGAAAGCAGAGACGCCTGGTGGTATGGTGACCAGCCAACAGGCAGGACCTGGGTGCTGGTGGGTTTCCCGTTGACTGAACACCGTGGGTAAATATTTGCTGGCCCTGTGGGCTTCCAGAGGGAGAGCTCCTTGGTTTGGCAGCCCGGCAGCCCAGGGGCGATGCGGGCTGGGGTGTAACGCTTGACTGTGCTTGGCTGTCCCTCAGTCCCAGCCTGGCTGCCCTTCTTGCCACAGGGGGCACCAGTGCTCTTGGGCTCTCCTTGATCGATGATGGAGATGGGCTCCTGCTTGGGGAGATGGCGGGGGTCTCGGTTGAGGCCCAGGTTGGGGTCTTTGTTCAGCAGGAGGGATGCAGGCACTGGGTTGGCCACCCCCACGTAGGTGCCGGGAATGGTGCTGATCAGCGCAGTGGAGTTCTTCACCCAGGTGCTTGGGTCCCCGTTCCTCACGATCTCAGGAAAGATGACGAAGGGCGAGGAAGTGGAGCCCAGGCATGAGGTGACATTGCTGCCGGCAGCCTGGGTCGTGCGCTGGGACCTAGACAGGACCGTGGAGAGGAGGGCCTTGCTGCTGGTGTGCACGGGGGTCAACACGGGCATGGGAGGCGTCTTGCGTTGGTTCGGCAACGGGAGCTTCTGCCGGTTGGACTTGGAGGAGAGGTCCAGGGGCATCTCGCTGCACTCGGGCGGAGAGGCCATCTCTCGCTCCAGCTGTGGAGGTGACTTGAGGGGAGAGAAAGTGACGGAAGTCCCTTCTGTTTGTTGCTCGCTGCCACCTGGCATCTTGGCAGGATGCGGTGGGGCTGAGCTCACGCTGGGGGCTGGCAGCAGAGGCTGTGGTGGTGGAAGCACCTTGGCAGAAGCAGTGGAGAGGGAAGTATCTGCCAAAGGCCCAGGGACCCCATCGGGTGCAGGCTGGGTGCTGGTGCTGCTGGATGGGGAAGCGCAGGGGAGCCTGTTCACCTCCAGAGAGACCAGCTTGGACTCTGAAGTCAGAGGCCGGGCCACAGAAAATGCATATGGGTAAGACCGCAGCTCGGGGGAGGCCAGCACCCCAGGGAGACACCTGTCCTGCAGGTAGGACGGCAGAACAGGGAGTGTAAGGGTGGAGGAGACTCCCAGGGTGGTTGGCAGTGTGGCCACGCTGAGCGGCTGCCCACAACTTGGAGGCGGGATATAGACCAGCGGCTGGCTCGGGGTCAGCACTGTCCCTGGCTGAAAGGACAGGGGGACTTTTTGCATAGCTGGCGCCTGAGCTGCAGGGAAACACACTCGACTCAAACTAAAGGACGCCGGGATGGGTGCAGAAGTGGGAACGGCAGTGGGCGTGGCGGCCGGCATGGGCGTGGGGGCTGGAGTGAAGATTGGGGCTGGGGTGGGTGCAGGCACTGGCGTGGGAGCAAAGGCAGGGATGAGGGTGGGGGTAGAAGGCGGGCCAGAGGACGGGGTCGGCGGGGGGATCGGCACTGACGGAGGGGCGGGAGCTGCCGGAGGCGTGGACGCCGGCATCGGAGCCAGAACTGGAGTGGGGACAGGTGCGAGGACCAGGGTCGGAGCCGAAGGGGGCACGGGAGCCTGTATCAGAGCCAAGGGAGGAGCTGAAACTGGGACTGAGATGGGGGTAGGGGTCGGAGCCGACAGGGGGACGGGGCCCGACGGGGGAGCAGAAGCTGGCACGGGCACCAAGACTGAGGCTGAAACTGAAAGAGGGTTCGAATCGGAGATGAGTGTGGGCACTGATGGTGGCGCCGGAGCCAGAGCTGGGACTGGTGCTAATGGAGGGGAAGGGGCTGGAACCGAAGTGGCAACCTGGACGGGAACGAGCCCAGAATGGGGCACCGGGGCGGGGACAGAGAGGGGGACCTGGAATGGATCTGGAACAGATGGGGGGACAGAGGCTGAACTGGGAGCCGGGGGGCAGATGGGGGCTGGCAGCGGACTGAAGTTAGTGGTAACCAGAGGCAGGGTGCCCTCCACGGGGACGCCGGTTCCTAGAGTTGCCAAAATGAAAGTATTCTTCTCCCCGACACCCTGCCGAGAGTCCACAGCCTTCGCCCCAGCTGGCGAGCAGTCCACCTGTTTGCTCATTTGGGTGCTGAGGGGAGTCCAGGAGCAGTCTGCTGTGCCGTTGCCGGCCTCCGCGCCGTCGGAAGTGGGAAGCTTGAGCCCGTCTCCCGGGCTGCTCACTGGCACCAAGGGGCCCCCTGCCTCTGCCGCATTCCCAGCATAGTCCATTTTCGGCTGGGCGTCGTCAGGCCTGCCTTCTGACTTGTGCCCAAGTTTTTCTGTTGCACTGCCATCTGGGTCTGCCCCCCGGGCATTGCTGCCACTTCCAACTGCCGTGAGCTCCACCTGCAACGACAGAGCAGCGTGCCCACCTTAGCGAGCTCTCCGTAGATCGTGCAAGTGTCCCGAGGCCTGGCAGAGGTGACTGCTGTTCCTCTTTGCAACTCGACCAACCAGGCAGAAGCAAAGAGAAGCTGGCCAATTTCTGTCTCACATACAGCAACTCCTGGGAAACACCCTGTCCTTTCCTGGCCCCCTTCTTGGGATGGCAGGTTGGGCACGTTGCCTGAGCAGTTCAGCTCCACCCGTTGGCAGGTGGCATGTGGTTCTGCATGGCCCCTTACCTTGGAAAAACTGCTGACACAAAACTCCTGAGATCCAAAGTGCTGGCAGTCACCTGTCGTGGACTCCTCATCAGAAAGAGGTGCTCTTCTAGCATGGGAGACACAACCAGAAAAGGGACATGAGGCCTAGTCTTCAGGCCACCACCATCTTCCCCAGAATGCCCCCTGCCTGCCTGGTTCCCATAAAACCCTCCTGTCTCGCTTCCCTTGGTGGCTTGGGAGAATCACAAGGAACTAGGGGTGGGGGAGGTCCAGGCTGCAAACCGGAGCCTCCGTGCCCAGCTTTTCAAATTCCTGCAAAGGAGCCTGATCTGACTAGATTCCCCTCTTTGGGCTGTGTATTCTAGGGCTCTCACCAGGAGTGTGGAGGACCCCAGCACCTTTGCCTTGTCCCTAGAGCTTATCCATCAAGGTGACCATCCAGGAGGTACTGGGCATTGCCAGAAGGGGAGACGTAATTCACAGAAGATCCCAAAAGGCATGCAAACTGCTTTTCTCGTAAATGTGATCTTATTTTAAGTCTACAAGGAAAGCTGCCTGCAGGTACCATAAGGGTAACCCTTTCCTAAAACAAATAACCACCCCCACTGTGTTTCATGTTCTAAATCCAAATAATCACCTAGTCACCTGATGAGCTTGCCTAGAGCAGATACACGTTTATTAGCGCACATAATGATACTGATTTGAGGCAGGTCACTGAGCATCAAGGGGCATTTCAAGGGCACGACTTCTTTCCCTCTAGGGTATCTCTTCCCCTTTTCTAGGGTACCAGAGAGCTCAAGCCAGCACCCTCCTTCCTACCTTTCTGCTCTTGCTTGCATCCTATCCCCTGGCAGCTCCCCCACTCTCCGCTTGGCCTCCCAGCACCACTGCATTTTCTCCCATTGCAAAGGGAAGGAAGCCTTCAAGGCTACAGACCCCGAATTCAGGTTGGTATATTGCGGAGGGAAATGCCCAAGCCCAGAGAGCTGGTTCCCAAAGGAGGAAAACTCAACTGTACCCTCACCTTCTCAAAATGTCTTCTCTAAAATTTGGGCAAGAATCTTAGAAAATGGTATATCCTGACCAAAAAATAAAAAAGGTCAGACTGGGAGGGTGAAGTTGAAGAGAAGACAAACACCCACTGGAAGTTTGGTATTTTGAGTTATAGCAAGAACATGCCACTGCTGCCCTAGGGCAGACACCAGCGGGGCAGGAGCCATGGTGTGAGTGGCCAAGTGGAAAGCTGAGGTGCAAGAATAAAGCTCCAGAAGAAGTCCTGAGATGTGGTTCCTAGGGTGCAAAGCACAGGAATGCTTTTGTGCACCTCTGGGGAGCTAGACTGCCTTGGGGTTTGCCCCCCTTCTTCAGAGCCCTGTCCTGAGCTCTGCAACAGCCAGGGAAGAAGCCAGCACCTGCCTCACCAGCCATCCTAACCAAAGGGCAGTCAGGGAGCCCACAACCAACCCCCACAAGAACTAACTCCTTCCCTCCCACTGGAACAGGGCACCGTTGACAGACCCCAAAATTGTACCTGGGGCAAGAGAAGCAAAAAAGGCAAGGGGATCACCGCGGGCCTCTCCCCATCTTTTCAGGGCTCCAGAAGGGACTAACCGGGGGGAAAGGCTTGTTCCCTTTAAAAGGCATCTAGGCTGGCAGAAGTGGGAGGGTTCCACTGCTGGCAATGACTGCTGGTGACAAACAGAAATGATCATAAGGAGAGAGAAGGGCTGGAGATGCAATCGGGGGTCCCAAGGAAGGGGAGGAAGGGGAGCCTGAGGGAAAGGGAAAACATACTTCAACATCAACCCCTGAGAGCCCAGAAGAGCAAGACCAATACCCAGCCTTAGGCCAGGCCAGGGATGGTTTTGTGGGGAGGATGGTGACGAGGAAAAAGGAGCAGCAGGGAACCCCCCAGCCTTCACCAACCCCACATGAGGGACCGCAAAGGGGAGACACTATTTCCATTTCCCCCATACAAAGGGGAGTTCAGCTGCATATTCAGCCCTCCTTGCTCGGCTCCCACCCTGCATAAAGTCACCTTGAAAGTAGAAACCCTGCCTTCGAAGGCAGCCACCAGAGAATGGCAGAGCCACCGGCCCAGAGACTCTGGAGGTAACAGCGACAACAGCAGTCCTGGCTACGCCAGCCATTACCCACACCTGAGCGTCAGCCCCCAAAGCTCTGGGAAAATGTCCTGCAGCCACGTTTCAAACCCTCTGAGGAGAGAGGTGTGTAAAGCCAAGCAAACGTTAAATTGCTCCATTGAGAGAAGAGCCTGGGACAGAGACAGCTTGCAGGGCAGGGGTGCATGGGGAGAGGAGGGTCAACCGGGCAAGATTAGGAGGGTGTGAGTGGCGGGGAGAAGGGAGCAGGGGTCAAAGCAGGCTTCAGTCAGGTCTGAAAATCAATCCCACCTTTTCTTCCCAACAGAGGTGACTCTGGGCCGTTATGCTCAAGGCTTTGTTGAACCTAAACCAGAAACAGCCATAACCTTCCAGGGCTGTTTTCCTAATTATTAAAGGCTAGCACCACTGTCAAACCAGACCTTTTTCAGTTCCTGTTGGGCCCTAACTACATGGCACACATCTCGCTTAGATCCCAGTCCCTGCAGACTTCCCATAGCACCCCAAGACTGCCTTCATTCCAGCCAAGGTCTCCCCCAAACACACCATGTGAGAAATACCAGCCCTCACCTGAAACTCCTACTCATCCCCCAAGCCCTGGCGCAAAGGTCACTGCCTCAGGGAAGCCCTCCCTTATTCCCCCAGGAAGTTTTTCATTCCGGCCTCTAGGCTCCCACGGGACCTGTACACGCCACTCGACAGCACTTACCACCAATATCCCATGACTACTGGTTTGCTCTGATTGAGTTTAATAAATGTTTAGTGAATGAAGGCATGAATGGGTACAAGAAAGGAAGCAGCAAGCAAGCAAACAGAGGGATTTAGCTGGAGGCTTTTCTAGAGTCGGCCACCTGAGGCCAGCATAAAGCCCCTGTCCCCAGTTTCTACAATCCTCAGCTACATCTGATGGCGCCAGGCAGGCTTCTCAAACATAACTTTAAGAGTTAACCCCCAGATGCAGCTTTACACCCAAAATGTCGAAGTTCTACAGGTGGTCAAGGGCTAAGGAAGATGGTTTTTAAAGAAGGTGAGATCACATTTTGGAAATCAGCTATAGCATGGCCTGGGCTGTAGTGGGAAGGTGACAGCAATGGGTAGATGAGATCAGAAGTGACAACATTTTAAAAAGGTCCTCTTAACCACTTGGCATATTTGGTAATCTAACGTCCCAAGAAAGGTCCATAAGGAGGGAAAATCAGGTTCGGGCCCACTTCCTGGTCCTTTTTCAGAGGGGATTTAGAATAGACAGTAAACTAAGGTAACTTGTTCATTGATTTTTCGAAGGCTCTAGTCCAGATCTCTACATCAAAGTCTCAACTGCTTATAACTAGTTGCCAATGAATACACAAGCAAATCAATACCAGCGCTCTGCCTTCCCCAGATCATCTCTTAGTTATTATCTAAGGACATGCCTCATATGCAAAGGAAAATACCTTTCTCGTGCAGATCTGAGAAGAATTTTGTCTTATTTTCCTTGATCTTGATTTTTATATTCTAAAATTAAATTCCTTTTAAGTCCATCTCTAACTTGTTCCTCAGTATACATAGCATTAAACCATCAGGAGCTAATGGCTTTAAAAAAAAACAGAAAGGTCTATCCTCCTAACCTGAACCTCACACAAGTACATACTTCTCCAGTTAAGAACAGAATAAAGTAGATACACACAAAGATGTCCATTCCCTTTCCCTTCAATATTACCAACACTCTCCCACATGCACACACTTCCAAGATTTCCCCAAGGAAATGCCAGATCTTGAATCCCAGGAAAAGCCATACCCTTCTGTGTTCTAGGTGACTGATTTGATGTATTTGGATTTCAACAGTCGATATATTGAAACCAGCAAGCATGAGGGAGCCATACCTTCTCTAAAAACGGGAGAGGCACTGCAACCATCACACACAGCTCTTTGGCCAAGGGTTATGAAAATCAAATGTAGAATCTGAAGGCCATTTTGAGTGCTTTTCATATGGGGCATGATCAGGAAATGGAACAGCCTGGTCAACCCAGTATTTTGGTGAACAGAAAACTGAAAACACACGCATATCAGGCAAGCATCACCAACTCTCAATTTCATACGAGAACTACGTTAAGCAGTTTGATCCTCCTTTGATACTTCATAAGGATCTCACTGCGAATCATTAGCCTCATGAGGCAGGAAAGTGCTGATCACCAGAATACCCACTAACAGTTTCCAGTATAAAGCTAAATGACAAAATCGCCTTTCTCCCAGGCTTAGATCAAGGACCAAAAATATCTTACACGTATCCTTGAGCACAGAACATGGATGCAGCAAATAAAACTTGCAATTGCCTGAGCTTCCCTTTAATCCACAATCTGACAGTTCTTAATGAGTAAACAAATACTAGTTGGCAAAAGGTCATCTGTTGGCCTCCTCACTTTCATCTGAACAGGGACGGCATGGCAGAGCGGCCACTCACACAGCCCCAGCCCCAGCCCATCTCAGGAAAATTAGAAAACAACCAGCAGCCTCCTCCCCAGGGTCCCCCCTCAGGCCCTGCTGCAGCTACCTCGCTAGGGAGCAGGCACTGCTCACCGGAAGCCGGCAACGGCTACCTTCCCAGCCTCCTCACCTCTCCTCGTTGATGCCACACATGCGAATCCGGTCAGAACTGGTCCAGTTGTGCACGCCGCTGTAGAGCGGTGCTGTAGAGATCATGACAGCCACTCACCACCAGCTAGGACCTGCTGTGGCCACTCCCCCTGGGGAAAAAGAACTCCCAAAAATCAAAACTTGTAACACGGACAGCTGCTTTAACCACCTTTTATGCGGAAACATTTAAATAAATAAAGGTAATTAGAGCACCAAAATGTTAAAGCAGACTCTCTCACAAGCCAGCCTGCTATGGAAAATTAAGGTCCAAATGGGGATGAGGGAGCACCAGCTTTCCAGGAATCCATAGGTTTCAGGATGGAGAGGAGGATGCTGTTAATCACCTAGAGTGATTTTTAAATTATCTGAAAGACAGATATGCATGAGTGTTCTAGGAAATTCAATCTATTTCAGACAAGTGAGATGCCAGTATATTGTTCTACACACATTTAGCCTAACCAACGACAATTAGGGGGTCATTCCCATATATGAACAGGGCATCAAAAGACTACTGGAGAATCTTTTTCTTGTCAACTCTCCAATCCATGAGTACTGAAATATTTGAGTGACATAACCAATTTAAGCTCTCCAGAGGAAGCACATGCTTTCTTTATAAGCCCTTCAAAAATACTCACTGTAATTTCAAGTTAGGAGTTATATAAATATAATGCATATACCTAACCTGGTTTAAAGTGCCCTTCAGATCAGACGCCATACTCCTTGCGCTCTGACCACAAACAAACAGAAAACAATGCTGCATCAAGAATCGCACATGTCTGCCCTTGTCCCTTCCTATCGGTCTGTCATCCCCATGACCTACCGCCCCCTTCACCAGCCAATGTCGGGTTCTCGCTGTTGACAACCACTGCACAGCCAATTCACCTTCCAGAGAAAATGAGGCATCAAGAGAAAGACGTTTATCCGATGAGCTTATCTTGAGACCCTCATACTCAAATTAACTTATTAGCTAAAAGCCTTATTCATCAAAGCTCAACTGAACAAAATCCTACAGTGATCAGGAATTTCTGCTGTTCTCCACTTTCCAAAGAAGTAAACCACAGTAAAATACAGTCACTCGGGAATTTGTTTCATTTATCCTTTATACAATTTTCAGAGATTGCCCATATTCAACACAATATCACTTACTCATTCAACAAATATGTATTGAGCACCTACTATGTGCTGGCACTGTCCTAGGTACTGGGGATTCAACAATTAACAAAAAAGACCAGGGCTTCCCTGGTGGCGCAGTGGTTGAGAATCCGCCTGCCAATGCAGGGGACGCGGGTTCGTGCCCCGGTCCGGGAAGATCCCACGTGCCGCGGAGTGTCTGGGCCCGTGAGCCACGGCCACTGAGCCTGCGCGTCCGGAGCCTGTGCTCCGCAACGGGAGAGGCCACAACGGTGAGAGGCCCGCGTACCACAAAAAAAAAAAAAAAAAAAGACCAGAAATCTCTGCCTTCATGGAGTTTATATTTTAGTGGGATGAGGTGGACAATAAACATGTTAAATGAGTCTGTGTTACAGTATGTTAGAAGGTGGTATAACACAGGCTAAGGGGCAAGGGCGATGGTGGGGGGTGGGGAGTGGAATGGGCTACAATGTGTAAGTGGGTGATCAGAGTAGGCTTTGCTGAGAAGGAGACATTTAAACATCCTGAAGGAAGCAAAGAGGCGAGCCATGTGGACATCTGGGGAAGAGCATTCCAGGCAGAAGGAACAACTTTGCAAAGGTCCTTAAGGCATGAGGTGCCTGCTAAGATCATAAAAGAGCCAGGAGGCCAGCGTGGCTGGCACAGAGGGAGCAGACAAGGGAGACAGTCAGTGAGAGGAGAGCAGGGCCACATCCCCCTTCTCTCCTTGGTCCTCATCCTACTCCTGTCCCCGTCGCATAGGATACCGCTGCCTTTGCCCCTTCCTTTGTACTTGCCCCTTTCCTGGCTTTCCAGACCCAGTGCCTGCTGGCCTATCTGGGGCCCTTCTCTCCTGCCACCCCAGAAACCTGGCCCTCGGTCTCTCCTCACCTCTGCCACCCTCTCCTATTCCCCTTCCCCTTCCCTCCCTCTTTCTCTTCCTACCCCACCCATCTCTCTGTCTCTTTCCCTTCCCCCTCCTCTCTCAATCTCTCTCTCCCATTTCTCTCTAGTTCTCCTCATCATTCCCCTTCCCCCATTTTTCTCCCAGCTCTCTGTCTCTTCCCCTCTCCTCTACCTCTCTTCTCCTTCTCTCTCCTCCCCTGCCATGGTCCCCTCTCCTCCAACGTTCCCACCCCTCCTGCCCCTGTCCTTTCCCTCCTTTACCTCACCTTTCTTATTTCCCCTCAGTCTTTACTCTCTCCTCCCTCTCCTCCTCCTTCCCTTCCTCCCTCCCCGCTGCCCCCCTCCCCTCTATGCTTAGTCCTCAGGCCTCAGCCTTCAGTCTCCCTCTCGTCCTTCTGTCTTCCTGTCTCTCCTCTTCCTGTCTCTCTAGCTCAAGTCAGGCTCTCACTGGCTCTCCCCAATCCCTTTGCCCCCTCCCTCTGTGTGTGTGTGTGTGTGTGTGTGTGTGTGTGTGTGTGTGTGTGTGTGTCCTGCTCCTCCTTTTCGCTTAGCTCAAGAGCTCCCACAGTTTCAACTCACCCCTTGGTGCGCTGATGACTCCCAAATCTGTATCTCTAGCCCTGACCTCTCTCCTTAGACCCAGACCAGAATTTCTAGCTGCCAGCAACTTGCTGTTAATTGGATGTCCACTGAGCCCCTCAAACTCAATGTGTCTCAAACCGAACTCATTATCTGTTACCGTAAACCTGCTCCCCACCCCCACGCCCAGCGTGTTTCCTATCTTAGTTAATAGCACCACTATCCCCTAGCCTGGAAATTTCAGCATTCAACCCCTTCTCTCCCCCACCACCCACATGCAATCAGGAGTCAAGCCTTAATACTGCCATCTCCATCCTCTCCTTCTACCCCTCTCACCACTGCCCTGATGCACACCCTCATCATCTCTCGACCAGAATATTACACTAGACTCTTCACTGGTCCCCCTGCCGCCAATCTCTTAATTCTACAATCAATTCATCTTCTAAAGAACCAGTTCAATCACATCACCCCCTCCCTCCTCCAGAGCCTTCAATAGTTTTCCTCTGTCTTCAGAATCAAGCCCACATTTCTTAGCACAGCATTCAGGGCCTTCCACAACCTGGTCCCAAACCTCCTGTCTAGCCTCCTCTTCAGCCACATCCTGCTATTTCCCTGTGCCCTTGACACCCCAACTCCTGACCCTTCCCTGAAGTGGCCTCTCCTGTGTCCCCTCTTCCTTTCTGTCCTCTCTCAAAGCCTAGCTTAAATGTCATCATGTCATCACCCCAGCCCCAGCCCCTGGTTGGTTAACTCCTCCCTCTCTGGTTCTCCTCAAACATTTCATTCCCATCCCTACCATAGCACAGATTCTTAGTCCCTCTGCTGTGTGGTTAGTTGGGGATGTGGCACGTCTGTCTTGCCCCCACCCCCAGATAATCAGCTACTTACAGTAAGAAATACTGTCTTTTCTGTCTCTGGTTCTTCTGCAATATCTTATGTATAGTAAGTACTCAGTATATACGTGTTATATGGAAGTGAAACCTGGATGAGAATTGAGGTGGTGACCCTGAGAAATTACATGAAGCAAAAGAAACCTCCCTAAAAAGTATTCACCATGCTTACTATTTTAAAAAAATGTATTTCAATGAACACGCTATGCACTATCTATAGCACACCCTTCCAAGCTGCCTGATTCTAGCCCAGTTCATTGTCTTTGAGTTATTTTGCACCTTTGTAAATTGTAGGTAACTGATGGATATGCAAACTCTGTCTTGTCCCATGCAGTTTGGATTGACTTTCCTCCCCACTGTGGAAAAACCAGTTTTGCCTCCATTTGCAATTCAATTCCTTTACTCCATATAAATTTGTGCTTTTTGGACTTTTTCTTTGAACCGGCTATAACATCTGTCTGGTTCTCTTGCTGATTAACGAGTAAAATAAAATCTTTAATACGTGTTCATTTTTACATCTATAAGAGACTCATGATTTTATCTTTTTCTGAAAGTTATCTTTAACATTCCTAAAACAGTTATGTGGGCTCACACATACTTTTAGAGAGATTTCCACAAGGGGTAAGACAAATGGGTTGACTGCCTGCATCACATCAGGTCACTGGGATCCCACTCCCTAAGCATCCCAGTTGATCAAGTTTTGACTGTTTCTTAGAGTACCTTGGAATATCCCAGTTTAGGAAACAACAGCTCAGCCTATTGGCTGACCAGCCTGGGACAGAAATCAGAGGGGGGAATCCTGGCATTTGGAAACAGAATAACGCATAAAATATCATTACCTAGATAAGGGAGTTTTTAGACCCCCCAAATCCCCAAATAACAATAACAACAACAAGAAAAGCAAGTAAAAACCAAAATAATTACCATACAATGTGCATTTTATGACTACCTAGAGAGCAAACCTGATCCTAGGCAGCCCCACTTTCACAAGATCCTGAAGATAGAGCATCTGCTTAAATCTCAGCCTCCCACTCTTCCACTATGATTTTGTCAGACCAACACCTCTTCTTAAGTGAAGTCCTCTGCTGCTAATTAATAGTAGCCTTTGTGGAGGCAGGGAGGGGAGGGGAGGGGTAGAAAGCACAGTCAGGAGAGCACAGAGCTAAGTGGTCTATACAAGAAGCAAAGATCGGTTCTCCCGAGCCAGAGAGTAGGCAAAGGGAACTTCTAAAGAGGCACCGGTGGCGTCAATGCCCACATAGGACAGGAGGAGTCAAGATGGACAAAGCACACCAATATTTCCCAAGTCGGAATCACCGAGGTGCTGGTTCAAAATAAAGATTCATAGGTCCCAGCCCTGGAGATTCTGATCCAGTAGGCCCAGGGTTTTGTTTTGTTATTATCATATCCAATCAAATTAATAACCACTCAGCTGTACACTACGCCTCAGGACAGGTGAGCAGAAAGGAAAAATCCTACAGACACACCACACTTGGTAGGTTTCACTGGTGTACACACTTGGGGCCCAGCTGGCCTTTGCTCGTACTGCCTGCACTCATGTGTGGTGTACAACTCTCAATCTCTCTCTCACTCCCTCTCTGATGGGAACCATCACATCAAAGGCAAAAGGCAAAGTTCCTAAAAGGAACTTGGAAGAAACCTGGTAATCTCAAGTGACCCAGGAAGCACAGGCACAGGGATACGAAATACCGCAAAGGATTTTCCCAGATGTCACAACCATGTAATTGCTAAGAAATGAACAGCTGCACGGCCCCAGAATCAAATGCTGGTCACTGCCTGGAAGGCAGCAGGACCACTGTGAGCTGTCCCCACTTTGGGGGGAAAAACTCAAGAGACACATCCAACTCGTGGTGAGAACAAAGGAGAACACATGCTCCACCAATCCAAAGTGGTAAGTGTGGCTGAAAATATAAATAAAGACAACTTTTTGATTTAGAAGGCACATGTGCACGTAAGTAGAAGGACTGACCAAGATACAAGGGAACGAATCCAAGAAGCGGGCGGCAAAAAGCAGGTAGCCAGGCACGATCACCACACTATGAAACAGGGGAAACCAAAGAGAAATGGACTAACAGTAGAGCAATAACCTTAAAATGGTGAAAAGAGCAGCTAAGCTGAGGGTGAGCAGGTAGTAGAAGGAAAACCATGATGAGGTAGAACTCTTTCCCCAAAAAATCCAAACGGAAAAAAAAAAAGGCTCGAAGACAAGTGCAGGTGTGAAAGGCATAAAAGAGAAGCCCATAGCATATAACAACCAAAAAGGAAAAAAAATGAAATAGGGGAACCTGAAATATTTCACCATAGTGGGCCAAACTGAAACACTGGGGGGAAGCACTGAAGACAGACATTTTAGAAAAGTTTAGAGAGAATATGTTCTCAAAAGGGGAAGAACATAGAATTGTAGCCCAAGTTAGGGTTGGGAGAGTTGGTAATAAGGGACAGTCAGCACTAAAATCTCAAAGGAGATTGTACAGATTGGGTAGACTTTTTTGGTTCTGTTTTGAAAGGAAGATGCCAAAACAAGCAGATTTCACAACAACGACAAGCAAAAGCATGCTCATCCTGCATGTGAGGAAGAGGAGGACATGACAGGAGGTAACAGAGCATCTATCTGACTTTTTTTTTTTACGAAAGTAGACATTGTTAAAAACTTTTAGTTTTTACCCTTGAAAATGACCAGACAGGGGACTTCCCTGGTGGCACAGTGGTTAAGAATCCGCCTGCCACGCAGTGGTTGAGAATCCACCTGCCAGTGCAGGGGACATGGGTTCGATCCCTGCTCTGGGAAGATCCCGCATGCTGCGGAGCAGCTAAGTCCATGGGCCACAACTACTAAGCCTCCGCTCTACAGCCCATGAGCCACAACTACTGAGCCCGCGTGCTGCAACTACTGAAGGCCACGCACCTAGAGCCCGTGCTACGCAACGAGAAGCCACCACAATGAGAAGCCCGTGAACCGCAATGAAGAGTAGCCCCCACTCGTCGCAACCAGAGAAAAGCCCACGCGCAGCAACGAAGACCCAACGCAGCCAGAAACAATAAATTAATAAAATAATAAAATAAATAAATTTATTTTTTAAAAAAAGAATCCACCTGCCAATGCAGGGGACACAGGTTCGATCCCTGGCCCAGGAAGATCCCACATGCCACGGATCAACTAAGCCCGTGCACCACAACTACTGAGCCTGCACTCTAGAGTCCGTGAGCCACAACTACGAAGCCCGCGTGCCTAGAGCCCGTGCTCCGCAACAAGAGAAGCCACCTCAATGAGAAGCCCACGCACTGCAACAGAGTGGCCCCCGCTCGCCGCAGGGCTAGAGAAAGCCCAAGCGCAGGAACGAAGACCCAATGCAGCCAAAAATAAATAAATAAATAAATTTATTAAAAAAATAAAAGGAAAGAAAAGAAAATGACCAGACAGGGTGTTTGTTAGTATAGTGGACCAGTTCCCCAGAATCCCGCAGCTCCTTTTGTGGCCAAAGACCCCTTACGTGCAGAACAACTGGTGCTGGCAATGCATGGGATACAACTAGGACCCCTACACATAGCATGAAGCCTGCCCATTTACTCTTGCTTGGACTCTGCCATCCAGACAGTAAATTAGAAACTCAAGATTAAGAAGGCCTCAGTTAAACTAAATCTGGTAGTACTCCCCCAGGACTCTTTTGGTTCACACTGTCTTGTGACCTGGAAGCAATTATGACTTTAAAAAAATGAAAGAGCCGGAAAATATTCCTCTTGAAGCCTGGCCCTGAATCTGTCCTCAAGAGGATAGGCGTGGCCAGTAGACAGTTAAAGAAGGAGGGCTGGGTCAGTGATGACTAATAAGTAAAGAAAACCAACTTTGGGACCTACTGCTCCAAAAGAAATCCAGAGCCCTGGGGAAGGCTCCCGTAAGACAGAGGTATTCGCATTCTGATTTCACAGAAGCAAAGGAAAGGCCACCCTACTACCCCACTTTGGGAAAAGCAGCTCGCATTCTGATTTCACAGAAGCAAAGGAAAGGCCACCCTACTACCCCACTTTGGGAAAAGCAACATCTAAGACACCCCCAAGGAGATCCAAGTGATCACTGGCATTGAGATCCTAGGGAACATGAAAAGGCCACGGCTTCCACCCAGTCACTGGAGTGCCTTTTGAAAGATATCAAAATGTCTCAAAATCATTGTTTTCAATAGGAAAGTTTACACATACCCAACAAGGATAACTTTACCTGACTTTAAGTATAGAACCTTCACCACAGGTCTTACCCTCCTTGGCCCTCTGCCTCTTCCACGTGTAGGACTAGCATTCCTATTTCTCCTATTTAATTACATATCTGAAACCTCACCCCCGAATGAGGAAGTTCTTTCAACTTAAATTGTTCTAATTTAATGATTTCCCATATAAGGATATTCTAATATTCTCCTCCAGCTCTCCCCTCAATATCAATATCCCCTGTTCTTTCCCTACCATTAACCAAATACCATTGCTTGAAACTCAAGAGTCCCGTATACATGCCCCAATCACTTTGCTTCCCTTTATGCAAAACAGGGTCCTCTAATACCATACACCACCACACACAAACATACACACACACAAACTCAACTGAAAATAATCTGCTGGGCAATTAATTGAAAGGAGGAAGGGGCCCTTTGCACTGTTCATCCCCACCTTCTATTCTAGCACTTCCTGGTTACCCTGAGGGTTCTTTTTTTCTATCCAAATAGTTCCACGAGTTCTACTCCAAGAGATAAGTCTTATAAAGAACACTGCATCCTGTTCCCAGATGCATTCATTCCTGTATTTACCGAGAAGGCTAAGGAGTCGTCTGCACACGGCTCTAGCACAGACACCTTCACAGACTCCTTGGGTACCTCCATGTTTGAAAGCCCTGCCTTATAAACATTTATGAGACTTGGATACAAAGGAATGTTAAGTATCTGCTAAACGCATGAGAGCTTACTCATTCAAATGAATAAATGTCGTTACCTCCAAAGTAGTTACTTTGGGAAGCTAGACATTCATCTCAAAGCAGTGACCAAGGCTTGTGATCTCTTTGGAGCTCTCCCGGTGAGCATTACCACCCAAACTTTTCTCAAGCCAACTCACAGCCTTTTCAGTCTCCTCACGAGCTCTGAACCCATCCATTCAGAGTCATTTTGATGTTTTAAAACTGCCAAAACCCATTCGGAATCATCTAATCACACAACCGCAATACCCTTGAAGAACGATATACAGTTTACCAGCGGTAACGGTCGGTTTCACATCCGCAGTTGGCTGAATCCGGGGATGAGGACCTCGCGCGTGAATGAGGGCCTCGCGCGCGGATGAGTCTCTCGTGCGCGGATGAAGATCTGGCGCGCGGCTGAGGCCCTCGCGCGCGGATGACGCCCTCGCGCGCAGATGAGGCCCTCGCGCGCGGCCACGAGGGCGGATGCGGAAGGCCGACTGTGTTCCTTCTACTCCGCCATTTTTTGTCAGGGACTTGAGCGTCCACGGATTTTCATATCCATTTTGATATCCACGGGGGTTCCTGTAACCAATACCTCGCAGATACCAAGGGACTGCTGTACGCTAGGACCCAAAGCCTAAACTGTGGGGGGTAACACTTGGAGGGCATTTTCAGCCCCCACTTCTCAACCATCTGAGACATCTCACTATATGCAGTTACTATGTCACCTGCAAAAATTGAGAATAACACAAAAGCACTTGAACAAACCAAAGGTAATCGATTTCAGCAGTGAAGTAGGCAAAAACAAAAGTTTTAATCTCTCACGTATATTTTTTCATACCACCAGATCATTTTAGCTTTTCCACCCACTGCTGCCAAGATACTTTTTTCCTATTATTCAAATAGTACTCACTTCCATTTCCTGCTGCAAGGAAATTATTTTACTCCATTTAAGGAAAATACATCATAGCTTTAAACTGGACCTAGGCTCTAGGAACAAGATTTTGTACAACTTCTAGATGTCACAGATATCTAGAAAACCTAAACATGAAATTATTCAGTCCTTTTCCAAATGCAAAGCCAGTAACTAGGGTCATCCTTTGAGCACTTCTCATTTCTACTAGATCAAAAAAATGAGTTGGCTTTCCTCAATTTGGTCTTCAGCAGGACCATGTGAATATTTGGTGTGTCTTTCACACTCCAAAGTTGAATCATTGTAATCTGAGACTTCAATCCCTTTTGTGATGCTTCTGTGTCCTCCCTGCCATAAACTGTGACAGTGGCTTTCAGGTCCTCCATTTCAGTATACAGCATTAATGATATGGAATTTTTCACCTAAAGAGGATTCCTCCTCACCAAACTTTGGCCTTTTTAAAAAAAACTCTCCTGGACCTCTTACACAAATACTTGGAGAGACCATATCAGCCTATTTTTTTTTCTATTCTCTCACCCCAGAATATAGGCTTAACTCATTTTATATATTTACTCATTCAAAGGTATGCGCGTGCGCGCGCACACACACACACACACACACACACACACACAATTAGCTCACAGAATTTCAAACTCTCAATATTGGCTCAACCTGCTACCAGTCTATAGGTTTCTCAAGGCTAGACAAAATATTTTCTACTTCTTTTAATAGTTCCTCCCAATAGTGTCTAGCATGACACAAAGCACACAATATGCGCTCAATAATTACTTGCTAAACTATGGGGAAAAACTAAAATTCCCTTACCCCATACAGAAACCAAGAACAACCCCATGTAAAAAGCATTGGGTTGGGCTTCCCTGGTGGCGCAGTGGTCAAGAATCCACCTGCCAATGCAGGGGACACGGATTCAAGCCCTGGTCTGGGAGGATCCCACATGCCATGGAGCGACTAAGCCCGCGCGCCGCAACTACTGAGCCTGCACTCTAGAGCCCGCGAGCCACAACTACTGAGCACCCGCACCTAGAGCCTATGCTCTGCAACAAGAGAAGCTACCACAATGAGAAGCCCACGCACTGCAACGAAGAGTAGCCCCCGCTCACTGCAACTAGAGAAAGCCCGTGTGCAGCAACGAAGACCCAACGCAACCAAAAATAAATAAATGAATTAATTGTTTTAAAGGCATTGGCTCTTTGAATTTCTTTTACTTCCCGTGCTCTCTCATAAACTTTCTCTTCTTTCTTCTCCTTACTTCCATGATAAAGAAACCACAGAAATAAAATAAAATTGGGCTGGGGCAAAACAATAAAGTCAACTTCCAATTATCTGTAGCTTAGCCACAGCTAATTTTTAAAACCACAGACTTATATACTGCCTTCTGCCACTTACAGTAGATGTGTGCTCAGGGAACAACTCATTTTAACATTGCCTAAGCATAATATAAATAGGAAGGTAGATCTGCTGGGGAGGGGGACAGGTAGAGAATAATAATGCATTTCTGAAGTCAAACAGAAATTATTAATCTGGGGCTTCCCTGGTGGCGCAGTGGTTGAGAGTCCGCCTGCCGATGCAGGGGACACGGGTTCATGCCCCAGTCTAGGAAGATCTCACATGCCGTGGAGCGGCTGGGCCCGTGAGCCATGGCCGCTGAGCCTGCGCGTCCAGAGCCTGTGCTCCGCGACGGGAGAGGCCACAACAGTGAGAGGCCCACGTACTGCAAACAAACAAACAAAAACAACAACAAAGAAATTATTAATCTTTTCACTGATCTAGTTTTAAATTGGCCTGGTATCACACTCTCCCTATATTGGCATAGCTGATTGTTGGCATCAAAGTTCACTTTGGCTGCAGAGAGGGACTATATTTTACAGCCCATCGTTTTTCTCTGCCCAAAAGTTTGGTTTGGGGATACCCGAGCTATTTGAGACGTTAATCTCTCCCATCCAATCACTGATGAACATCCTTGTCACAGAGCCATACCAGACCTGGGCTCTATCTACCAGCTCTTGTAGAACTTCCAGATGTCAGAGACAGCTGGAAAGCCCAACCAGTCATAATTAAACACAGCAGCCCTTTTCAGAAGGCAATGGCTTTTTAAAATGTCACCCTGGTAAACTACGTTTGGGTCATTTCTAAAGGATGGACCAAAATGTGCGCTGAAGTTTCAACTGGATATACACCCTTCAGTTCCTGCTCTGAAATACTAAGCAGGGTTACAGCACAGCTGTTAAAGAAGCTGCCACCTCCTCCTCAAAGGTGGATGCAATAATGCAGTGATGAGCTAAGCTCTTTCTTCCCACCACGTCGTAAATGCTAAATATGTACTAATACAACAGGAATATGGAGAAAGAGCACAGAGAATCAAGATATAAGGGGAGCACTCAGGAGCTATTGATAGTTTTCTTTCTGCCACCATGTTTACCGTAGTGTAATATAAAAAGATAATGTCATAGGACACAAATGAATAAGAAAAACTAGATTATACTATAATAATAGATGCTATTTATAGGGCACCTGCTATGGACCTGGCACTATAGATGCATCATCTTGTGTAATCCTCACAGCCCTCTGAGACTGGGATTATCATCTCCGTTTTATAGATGAGAAAACTGAGGCTCAAGAAAGTTCCACACGACTAGGAAGTAGAAGAATGAGGACTGTAACTGAGGGCTGTATGTCTCCAAAGGCCTCCAGGTAATTCTGATGCAGGCTAAAGTCTGAGAACCACTGGACCACACTAACCCGTGCGTGGTACCACCAAGTCACGCTGAGTAAAGCCTCATCATAGTAAGACAGCTGATCACCTCTCACGTCCAGGTATAGAGTGCATCCACTCACTCCGGGGCTCAGAGCCACATGTAGTACACTTCTCGATAGAACTTTGAAAAATGAAAACCTGCTTGCTCTCCTTGTCCCCGGACACCAGCATTATAACAAAACTTGACTGTACCCTTAAATGGCACTAACACTAAGATTTCTAGGCATACCTTAGCAATGAGGTAACCAAATTTTGTTTCTTAGCAGACAGTCAAAGAAGCCTAAAACACAAAACTTTGCCTGCCCCTCAGTACTCTCGATTCTTCATGGATACTTAGCTTAAGGTCTTCTTAAAATCCAAATGAAGATGTATCCTGCGTCACATACTCTCATGAATAAGCTAAAAATTACCCCATTTTACAGATAATAAATCGTCTCTCTTCAAATTCATCACAATCCATTGGGCAGGGAGAATATGACCTTGACATGCAGCCTGCAGCCACTTTTTAAACAATGATTCACTTTTTAATGTTTTATGGGGAAAGGGTGGCTTCTGCTTAAAAAAAAAAAAAAAAAAAAAAGAGGGAACCAGAACAGCATATTGGAATGATGGGGATAGAAACAGAGTTAAATTTTACTCTTGACCAGAATTCAACTTTAGTTCACCAAAGAAAGTTTTCATCATAAAAGAGTGCTTTTAAGTTATGAACAGTAGGAAAGCGTATGATTTAGAAGGAGAACATTTTCTACGTTATTTTAAGGATGACCATTCAAAAACTGGTGTTAATAAAGCCTAGTTTGTATGTGAGATTATATAAAATACTGTATAGCATCCTAGTGGCTGAAAGGTAGATTACTTCTTATTACCTCCCTCTTTGGCCGGTCAGACGCTAAACCTTCTGGCAAGCGGACTCACACCCAACTGGAACTCCAGCATTAAGAAATGTCCTTTCTTTTGGAAAACTCAAAGGTCTAGGGCCTTCCTTCCCCCCTCATGGAATCATCAGTGGCTTCTCCTTTTCCCTGTCTATTTTATCCCAACAATTTCCACTTTCCCCAGCGCCCTCTCCGTTCCACTCTAGTGTTCGCTTTCCCACCCAACTCAACCATGAACTCCTCCTCTCTCAATTCCAGATGCTGGTTGACACTGGAAAACAGCTCTCTACCCTCTGAGGCCGTTCTAGTCCATCTCAAACTTAGCTCAGCCTAGAAGCAATGAACCACTCCAGCTGTCCAACCCCTGATTAGCGCCTCTCCTCCATGCCCCCACCCCACCCTCCAATTCTGGCCCAAGGCTCTCAGGCCACTGTTCTTTATCCTGTTTCATTCTGGAATTCCCATCATCCATCTCCATATATCTAGGATTCCTCCCACTTGCAGACTGGAAAAACTGGTGTATTCCCACTTTCTCCTTCTTTCAAGGCCATTCTATTTAGGACGGTTAATTCCTTCCCCCATTCAATATCCTTACTTTAGTCTAGATTTTCTAATTAATGCTTAGACTTATAAGCCCTGGATCCCAGCTAACCTCTGCTTCCTGGGCCCTCCCAGGGCAGCGGCTATCAAAGGCAAGTTTTTACCTTCCCCACACCAGCTCCCAATGACATCTGAATAAACACCTTCCTCCTTTGGCTTGTTATCCCACCCTCTTTCTCTATTCTGCATTTTTCAGCCTGTATAATATCTCTAAACTCCCTATTTCCTTATGTGTGAATATATTTCTATTTCTTCCTTCATATCAGTTTCTCTGTAGCCCTATTTTTACCCAAGATCATCCTTCTCTCCTGCCCAAACCTTACTGATTCTAGGATGGAAGTGTAAAGAGGCTTAAAGATTCTTCAAACTTTACTGCAGAAAACATTATCCTGGAGATTTCAAGGCTTCCACTTTTTCCTACTTAGCCCTAACATGGAACCTGTGTGATCACCTTTCTTTCCTCTTCACTGTCCAACCAACCCACTTCTGACTTCTCTTTCTGCCTTCCTTCTCTCTAGTATTCAAATCCTTTTTCCCATAATTCTGTTCCCCTAAAAGAATACCCTCTCTAAAACTCATAATCCAGACTCATCATGTTGAGATCCTCGGCCCACTGTACTAACCTTTTTTTCCTATGTAGTGAACTGTAGCATGAGTAAAGCAAAGAGACCGCTGGAGGAACCCCCTCTGCTTCCCAAGAAAGTTTACATCACTGAGAAAGAAAGGAATCCTCATTCCCTCCCTATCCTCTCCTGGTAAATCAAAACAACCAGCTCTACCAATGCCCTTGGTACAGCCACCATTTCTTGTGGAAATCCCCTCCACTCTGCCCAATCCAGACTCCAACTGCAGAGTTTCCCAGGGACTTAGCTTTCCTCTGCCCTGTCCCAACAATTTGCCGTCTCTTCCTTGTGGCCTCAAGAACTAGTCCTCCTTAACAGAGACATCAGAGTCCTCTCCCCTTCCTTCATCAGCAACTTCTCAGGGCCATAACAGAAAGAAACCGACCTACCTTTGCTGCAAAGCTAGCAACGGGGTCAACCCTCTTAACATCAATTTGAGTAAGGCTCTGTGCCCCATGGCCTGTGCCTCTTGTCCCCTACATCCACCCCAAGGGCAGCTGCCTCAGTTGCCATATCAAAAGATGAGACTGCCTAGCAATATCCACATAGCTTAGTCAGATGGCCATGTCCCTCCTCAACTCCATCAGCCTTCAGATTCTCTTAACTTGCATCACCAAGCCTCCTGCTCCTCCTAGCTCCCCCAGCCTTTCCTACTAACTTTGCTTCTCCATCAAAATTTTACAGGTTCCTCCCCCTGCATTTTGCTTCTATTTGGAGCCTCCAGATGATTCTTAGGATTAGGTTACCCCATTTAATCCCCCGGTGGAATCCTCCAAATTTCTTTCCTACATACTGTCCTCTTCAGTACTACATGGTGACATCACCATCCAATTTAAGTACCCCTAAACTCTGCTCCATTGTGCTGCCTACCATCTCTCCCCAAATAAAGCTTCCTCTCTCCCAACATTCAAGGACAGGACAGGTAAACAGAAAATTAGATGACCTTTAGAGTCCCTTCCAACCTTGTAATTTTATTATCAATCTAATCTACTCCCAACCCCGAATACATAACCCCATTCACTTCCCCCGAAAAACGTTTCAGCAGTGTGGCTTTGAGAAATAGCCTTCTAAGTTGAAAGAACCATGGGCTAACCAGGGTAATGCAAACCTACAGTTGCACCCCCAGAAGTCTCACCAAACATTTCTGCAATTGTACTCCACCTCTGTGCCACGGGGACTGCCTCCAAACTGCCTTGAGAGTGTTCCGCTGCCGCAGAAGTTACAGGGCCCCCTTCTCACACTCGCACGAAGAGCCCCTAAACCTGGGCTAGACACGTCCTCACCAAGGTATGCCTGTCCTTACTGTCTACTCTAGGAGACACCAAGAATAAATACCACCGCATCGACAGCTTCGTACAGCCAACATTGAAATTTTTCAAAACAATAAAACAAAACCAGAGTGCTTCCACTGGGGGGGGGGCGCGGAATAGAAGGGCACCCCCACCGGCCTCCCAGGTTTGCAGTGTGGTTCCCTCCCGCCTTTCCCCTCGACCACGTCTTTCCCTACAACAATCTCCCGCACCTCCATAACTCGAAATCCCCAGCTGAGGTGCGGCCGGCTCCTCCCAGCCTTGCCCCGGACGTCCCTCTGGCCCAGCCTTCCTCTCGGCGGGACCCCAGCAAGGAGGGCCCCCTCCACCGTCCAGCTCACCTACGGGTCCCTTCCCGGGCCTCTGGGCACCCCCGCAGGGCTCTGTCCCGAAGCAGAACCTCGAGGAGCCAAGCCCACGAGGCCCGTCGCGGGACCCACCCCCCGCTTCCTTCTCCCAGAACCTCGTCCTCCACGCACCCGGCCCCCGGGGCTCTTCGTCGTCGTCGTCCCGGCTCGTACCGCCCCCCGTCGGGGGCTCCACCCCCCGCCTGCACCCGCCCCCAGGACGGCCCCCTCCCCACCGCGCGCCGCCGGCGCCCTCTGCCCCGGCACGGGACTCCCTTTGGCCTCCGTTCCCCGCCCAGAAGCGGCGGCGGCGGCGACGGCAACGGCTGCGGCGGCCCCAGCAGGAGCAGCAGCGGCGGCGGCGGCAGCGGCAGCAGCGCCGCCCCGGCCCCGCCCCGCCGCCCGCCGGAGCCCCACGCCCCGCCCGCCCGCCCCGCCGCGGGACTGCTCCCCCCAAAGCCCACCACTAAGCCCCCCCCAACCCCAGTCCCCAGCCGCGATCCGTTCGAATCCAGCTCCGCCAGGCCTGCTGTCCGTTCCTCACGCCCCTTAGGACCCGGGGTGGGGGAGCCCTGGGGTTCGCGGCCATCCCTCTCCCTCCTTCTCCAAGGGCTGGGGGATTGCCCCCGATCCCGAAACCCGGCCCAGTAACCGGAGCCTCCCTCCTTGCAGCCCTCGGCTTCGCTCTCAGACCCCTTGCCTCCAGGCCTGGCGCGAAGCGGGTGGAGAGCTTGCACGCCGGATCTCCCCCCTGGCTTGCCGGGGCTAGTATGAATTGCCCCCGATCTCATCCTCCTTCAATTTAAGCCCCCTCCCCGCCGCGCCCGGCCCGGCGCCCCCGCCCCTAGAGCGAGGGCAGCGGAGCCAGGGCGCTCCGAAGTCATCCCCCGCCTTTTTTCCAGGGACTCGGATAATTGCCCCTGCCCCCATCACAGCACTCCCACTCCCGAACCCAGGCCCCGCCGCCACCTAGGGGTACCCCTTACCCTACGGTTCCTGCACCCCGACACTAGGGAGAAAGCAGCCCTTAAGAGCACCCGTCGCACCTCCCCTCTGAGGTTGGAGGGTATTTTCTCCCGGTCTCTTCAGGACTTCATCACGGACAGCCCCCCCCCCAAAAAAACAAGCCCTTTCTCGCCCTGCCCTGCTGGCCAGCCTCCCTTCGGATCGTCGGATCCTTGGATCAGGGGGTTGGGGCCAGGTAGTTAACAAGACCGAAGCCTCCACCTCCCTTTCCGAGGAGTGGGGTAATTCCAATGGTTCCCCCCCCCAGGATCAACCCGACCCCCGTTTCCATGGAGACCCCCGCCCAGCCGGGATGAAGACTCTCGGATCGTGGCGAACAAGTCTCACCTGGCTAAGGGAGAAGGGGTGAGGAGGGGGTAGGGTAGGGCAAGAATGGGGTACGAAGGTGGGAAGTGGAGGGGAGCTGTCCCGAAGGGAGGGGCGAGGACAGCGCGAGCTCCAGGGAGCGCTACGTCCGGGGACACGAAGAGGACGGCGCCCCCGGGGGGCAAGCAGAGCGGCGGCGGGGCGAAGAAGGGACAGGGTTGGGGAAAGGCTTGAGGTAGAAAGGAGCGGGTGGAGGATACGAGAAAGCCGGGGAGTCAAAAGGGGTGGAGGGGTTGGAGGAGAGAAAAAAAAGACGCACCTGTTCCCGAGTCGGCTCCGCGGGGAGGCTCAGGCCGCCACCCGGACTCCCTCTTACCCCCTCTGAGCCACCATCCGCCTAATACTGCCCCGATCTGATGCCCCCTCCGCCCCTTATTGCCACCGACCTCCTTCTCCTCTCTCTCGGCGGCGGCGGCGGTCGGACTCTAGGAACTGAGAGGAAGAAGGGAGGGCTCAGCAAAGCGGAGGAGAGACAGAGCCACACACTGGCAGCAGCCGCGGCGAGCGAAAGAGTGAGGGGGAGAGCGGTGTGTGTGTGTGTGTGTGTCTGTGTGTGCGAGCGAAGCCTGGTGGAGTGGGTGCCGGTCGCAGGGCTCGACGGGAAGTGGAGTCCGGTCGGGTTCGCGGGCGGCGCCAGCCACCGCTCCGCGGGACTACAACTCCCAGAATGCCGCCTGCCCGGGGGGAGGAATGGGGAGGAGGAGGCGAAGGGAGGGAGAGAGCAAGAGAGGGAGGGACGAAAGCAGGGAGCAAGCGGCGGCGAAGGGGGCAGAGCCAAGCAGCCCCGGTGACACTGGGAGGGGAGGGGAGGAGGAGGGGATCGCTGCGAGGACCGAGCGGATTCCGGAGAGGGAGGCAGCGGTAGCTGCAGCAAGCCGGGCAAAAAGCTAGACTCCCAGGAGAGGCGGAGGTGCTCAATTCGAGAGGCTGCAGGAGCTCCACGCCCCCCCCCGTACGCCCCACGAAGGGGGAGGTTGAGGAAGGGAAATGATCAGTGCACCACGGCCAGGGGTTTCTCTCTTTCTTCCAACGCTCTCCACCTTATGCCCCGACCTGACTTTCTCAGGCCACTGGTGCTGGATCCAGTGTGCAAATCCGGAGACCCCAGATCTCCCCTGCCCGGCAGCACAGAGCAGACACATTCAGTCCCCTTCTCCCAGGGGCCTGAGGGAGGCTCCCCTTGCTGGCAGGGCGTGACTACCCCCTTCATCCCGCCCCCCCTCATCGCCACCCCCCATCTCCCTCCCCGGAACCCCTCCCTTGAAGCCGGGGCTCGCGTCTCCCTCCCAGCCAAGAAAGGGAGTCCCTCGGGGGCGACTACCCAGCCCCCTCCCTTATACTGGGCCCTTACCCACCAGTATCCCCTTCTTAGCGTTGCCCCCCTCACCGAAGTAATAGTGGGGGCGACCCGAGTTGGACTGGTGGCTACTTTCCCTCCGAGACTAGCCGTCCTTGGCCACGCCGACCCTGTGTAGAGATAGAGCAGCACATTAATTTTCCCGTTGCCCCCCCTCAAGTTCGGATCCCCGTGGAAATGGCTCACAAGGAAAGAGGGGTTGGTAGTGGAAGTGAGCTGGGGGTGAATCCCAATCCTCAAACCTCATCCCAGGCGTGGAAATCCAGGGATTCGTCCCCTTCCTTAAAAGCCATCAAATCGCTTGGGAGGGGGCGTTAGTTGGGGGTAGATTATCTAAACCCCAATGTCCATGCTACTCGAAGCAACGCTACATGTAGGAATAAGATAGGAACTAGGCTGCCGCCGCGAGAGGAAAAGTATTACCCCCCCCCGCCGTCGTCCACCCCCAAACACACAACCCTAGGAGAGTCAGATGGCCGAGTAAGGGGCGGGGGGAGGCGGTGGGAGTGCTGGAGAGTGAAAGGGTTGCGGCGGGGAGGGTCCGCGGCCCCCTGAGAGCAGAATCCAGATGCTAAAGAGGTGGGTGGGGGGGTGCGGCATAATTGCAGACAGTGTCTCTCCTAGCTTTTCCCGGAATCGCCACCGAACACCGTCTAACACTCGTAGTTGCTTACCAGTCAATCCCCTAGCCCCATTTGTGCGCTTGAGGCTGCCGGAGCCCGGGAAGCCCGGGCACAAACTCCGCGGAAGCTGGCCTTCGCCGCCGCCGCGCTGCCGCGGGCCTCCCTCCCTCCGCTGGCGGCCCCGCCGATCTACCTTCGCCCCCGGCCGAGGCCAGACCCCGCTCGCAACTCCACGCCCCTACTCCACCCCCGGCTCCCCCTCCCCTCGCCCTCTCCCCGCTGGTCCGGCCCAGCCTCTAGCGCCGCCCCGCCCTACTGCTCGGTCCCGAGCCCAGCAAGTGCCCCGAACTCGCCCCCCGCCCCCACGCCCAGGCCAGTCCGGCCGGGCCTGGTTTCCCCCTCCCGCCGCGCCCCGCCCCCGAATCCACGTCCTACTTCGCCACCCAACTCGGCCCGATCCGGGTTCGGCCCGCGCCCAGGCCACCGGAGTCCCCGGTTCGGTCCGGTGTACGGCCACCCACCCCGCCCTTGCCTGGGTGCCGGCCTGGCCCGCTGCCTGCGCCCGCCGAGCCGACTCAGGCGCGCGGTCCTGGTCCCGGTCCCGGTGCCGGCCTCGGTCCCGGCGGCGTTGCCGCGTCTCGCCACGAGGGCTGGGTCCACGCAAGATCCGAACCCGCGCGGGGTGGGGGCCGAGGAAAGCAAGTTTCTTTATCTTCTCTCCGCCCCCGCCGCAGGGCCGCGCCGTCCCCCCCCTTCCCCGCTCCCACGGAGCCCCCTTCACCTGGGCAGAGCCCCTCGGCCGCTGTCGCAACTTTGCTCTTCTCCACGCTGCCGGGGAAGCGGGCGAAGCGGGAGGAGGAGGGAGGTGGAGGGGGGTGCTGGGATCAGGCCGCTGGGCTCCGGGAGGACACGTGGGGGAGGAGGGGAAGGAGGAGGAGGAAGGGGGGGCAGGCCTGCAGTTCTCGGGGCTCCCCCTGCCAGCCCCGGGGAAGCCGGAACCTCGCCGGGCAGCCGCAGACCCCGCACTGGCCACGGGGGAAGAACGGAGCCACCTTCCCCGGCCAGCCCCTGGCTCCAGGAAGGAGGGGGGGCGAGCAACGCCGCTTGGGGTCGGAGAGCAAGCGTTTTCGCTCGAGCTTTATGTGTGGCTCTCTCTTTCTCCGTTTAGCCTCTGTGTATGGGGGGGTAGGGTCTTGCCTGCGGGGGGGCGCCCCCACCGGACGCCCCGCCCCTCCCCCGGCCCCCCACTTCCCTAACCCGGGCGACCTCGGTGCGTGGCTCCGGCACGGGCACCGAGGCCGCCCGCGGGTGCAGCCCCAGCCCCGGCGCCGAAGTGGGACAGGTGCTGGGGAAGGGAAAATGCCGGGGCTCGCTGCCTCGCCTCGCGTCTCCGGGGCGGCCCACCCTTCGTGGCAACGTCCGGGGCTGCAGCCCCCCTGGGCAGAACTCAAAGGGCAGCCCCCGGCCTGGGCGTGGAGGCATCTGGGTGGGGGGGGGGCGAGTAGGAGTGAGAGGCCCGAGGGAGGAAGGAGGAGGGGGACGAAAGGTCTGTAAAGGGGGGAGCCTGCACGACGCGGGCCGAAAACCTGGCTCTCTTTCCCCGGGCTCCTCAGTCACCAAACTGAACCCCTTGACCCTTACCCTTTACCCTGACGACTCCTCTCCTGGCCAAAGGAATAAATCCTCGTATGTGTTTACATCCCAGGCTATCCCCGGCACTGAAGGGCTGAGAAGCCTGCGGTCCACATTGGAACTCTGATGACTTTACATTAACTCTGAGGAGAGCAGCTTGTGATGGAGCTGAAGCTGCCGGGCGGACTTACTTTCAGTCTTAGGGTGTTTCTTAGCAGCTCCAACCCTGAGTCGGTGGTGTGGACTTCAAAGGCATCTCCTCAACCTACAGGGTATTAGGGGAGGTGCCCTGCAGTTCCTGGAGGGTTCAGGGCTTTGTAAACGGAATGTGAAATGAATAGCAGGAATTTGAAAAAAAATCTTTAATGTGCAGATATATTGATATTATTTATTATATATTTATCTATACTAAGGAAGCCAGAGGGTGATGTGGACTGGAAGGAAGCCCTGCAGGATTAATGTCTTCCTCCTCCCCCTCCTCCCCACCCCTCTCCTTTGTCCTAAGCCCAGAGGTTCCATCTCTAAGCTGTGGGGTGTCTTCTCTCCTTCTCTCCTTTGGAAGGACTTTAGAGATGGCAGTTGAGACTTGCCTGGTATGTCTCCCTCACCTGGTTTGAAAGATGTGTGTGAGTATTGCGGAGGAGGGCAAGCCACTAAGGCTGCAGTGGCTTTGCTGCTGGATGAGGCCTGGTGTTCTATGACCCCCCTTGCTTGTCCTCACCAACATCAAAATCTATTGCCAGCAGTGTGGACATACGGCTTGCCATTTCACTTTGCTTTGGGAACCTCTTCACTAGCTGTTTTACTTGACCACTCCTGCCCTGCCATGTACCCCACACACACCTTAAAAAGTGTTTGTCCTAAAAAAAAAAAAAAATTAAAAAGTGTTTGGCCTAAGTTGCACCAAGAGAAAGTGAAGGTTGGGAAATGATTTGTTTAAGCTAATCAACATATGAACTCGAAATGCATTATTAAGGGGGGAAATCGCCTCTATCGGGCCTGATAATGCAGGCCCCACCACTTCTGCTTTGATTTAAATTGGCTGTCTTCACTGATTTTAATTAATCTGGTAATTACTAAATCTCCACGTCTCTTAAGGCCCTTAGGGCCTTAGGGCTACTTTGCTCCTTGGTTTGAGGCTGAAACAGATTCTGGACACCTCCGTTCCTACTAGGCTGTGTCTCACCATTTGGCTGCATCATTTATCTGGCGAAATAAAGGTTGGGGCAAGATGGTTATTTCCTGGCTGAAGCCCTAGCATTTCTGAGCCTTTTCCTGTTGGGGGGCCACACTTCCTGCCCTACAGGAGATGATGGGAAACCAAGGAGCGGGGTGGGGAGAGCTGTGGGAAACCTTGTAAAGAATGTAGAGTTTAATGATTCTTTTATTTGAGGCTAGAACCACAACATCATCATAATAATACCTTACCTTTGTACAACATCAGAGTGTTTACAAAGCCCTTTCACTTGTGTTATTTCATTTGTTTCTCACTACAACTCTTGATGTTGTAATTGAGGAAACTGAGTCCATGATAGCTATGAGTGGCTTGCTCAAGGTCATATGGCTAGTGAGTGCCTAAGCCAGGATTCAACCCCAGTAGTCCTGTTTCCACATCCGGAGCTCTTTTTAATATGGATTAGCACCTCCATTTCATGTCAAAATATTCCTTTTCAGGCGGCATTGTTTTTCTAATTGTTTCTCCCATCGATAACAGCTGGACTCAGAGAGGCAGCTTGGTGTAACGGAAAGAGGATTGTTTGGAGAGTTCTAAGAATCAGATCCCAGTCCTGTCTTGTCAATAGCTAGCAGTGTGACCTCAAGCAAGCCCTAACATTTAAGTAGTGCCAGCCTGATGCCCGGTACTGTATTTTGGGTCTTCCCCCTGCTCTAAAATATGGAAATCAATGCACCTGTCATACCTCCCTTACAGGGACACCCCTGAGCATCAGATGAGATAATGGATGGGAAAGAATTTTGTACACTGTAAACCACTGGTCTCATGCAAGAGTTATTATTATCAGTGTTGGCACCACCAGCCTCCCTAGGTGTCGTTCAGAGACCTAGGGGTGACACTGGCCTGGGCCCTACCTTCCTGAAGCTTACCAGACAAAACAGAGCATTGGGGGGGGGGGTGTCCCAGGGTAATTTAAGCTCCAAACCAACCTCTGGCTAAATTCATAGGATAATTGCTTCAATTCTCTGCTTTGTTCTGCAATCACAGGCCTTGTCTCTCTGGTAAAACAGCCCAGCCCTATGACAACAATAACAATAAAATCCCAGTGGTTTAGATCTTTAGAGTGTCAGAATGAAGCACATTTGCAGCTTCTGGTCATCGCTTCATCCCCTGCACACCAGTCCGTTGAAGGTTAAGTCACGTTTGGAACCCAGGATCTCAAGACTGCTGAAGGGCTCATTCTAAGTCACCCCAGTTGAAAGCAGACCACGGGAGATCGGGGTACAGAAAGAGCCTTGAAAATGTGGGAAAAGAGTGGGGCTGGTACTAGGTCAGTAAGACTGACCACAAGTTACAAACACTACGTGCTCTCAAGTGTTTCACTTTATGCTCTAGGAGGGGCCGCAGGGGAAAATTCATTGCCCCCTATTCACGTAAATCTCAAATGCACAAACTATTGCAGCAGGTTGCTGCTGGAGAAGCATTCCAGTGGCTCACTGCAGCTAAGGAAGGCCTGGTCTCTGCCCTCTCAGAGCCCCGGGTCTAGATGGGGAGACAGTATGTCTGGTTAAACTTAACTCTGTAAACAACCAACAACCTTTCTGGATTTTATAGCCAAAGGGGGGGAAATGAGGCAGGGGACTAAAATCACCCCAGAGGTCTCTCCGGGTCAAGCCTCCCCCCCTTCCCTAAGACTCCTAGGCACTTAACAAGGTTCTTAATCAAACAGACAGTGTTAGAGGTGGAAGGAACTCTAAGAAATCATCTGCCCTCCTGAAAAACTGGCTGTGGCTGCACGCTGCCAACAAAATCAAGTCCATGAGCCTTCACCTAGCTTTCAGGGCCTTCCCCGATCCAATTCCAGCCTCCCTTCCTCCCGTGTTGCTCACAGGGCCTCTGTTCTCACCAAACTGGCCCTCTTGCCATTCCTTGGACAAGAGGAGCACTTCCTTGACTGCTCCCTCAGCTTTTTCTATGCCCTTCTCAGCATGTTGAAATGCCACTCAACCATTACTTAAGCCAGCTCTTTCCTGCCACCTTCCCTGACTCCCCACTCCCTGACCCCCACTACCTCCCCACTCCCTGACCCCCACTACCTCCCCACTCCCTCCTTAGTGGTACCCCACAGTACTAGGCGTGTCCCTTTAGTTAGCACTTCTATGCTCTGCCTATTTAGCTCTCCAACCAGATTTTCCCTTTCTTGGATGAAGGAACCCAGTATTTCTCATCCGTGTGTCACAGCCTCTGTCCTCTCCTCCAAACATCCCCCACCCTGGCACGGAGTAGGCCCTCTATGAGTGTTTGTTAAGTGGATGAATGAATGGATTATCTAATCCAACCCTCTTATTTTATAGTGGGGAAACTGAGGCCCAGACCTGGCTTCCCTTCTACACAGTTATTAAAGACTCAGGGTTTTTTTTTAAAAATTATTATTATTATTATTTTAAATTTATTTTTGGCTGCGTTGGGCCTTCGTTGCTGCACGCGCACTTTCTCTAGTTGCGGCTTGCAGCGAACAGGGGCAGTGTGCGGGCTTCTCACTGCAGTGGCTTCTCTTGTTGCGGAGCATGGGCTCCAGGCGCACGGGCTTCAGTAGTTGTGGCATGCGGGCTCAGTAGTTGTGGCTTGTGGGCTCTAGAGCGCAGGCTCAGTAGTTGTGGCGTGTGGGCTTAGCTGCTCCGTGGCATGTGGGATCTTCCCGGACCAGGGCTCGAACCTGTGTCCCTTGCATTGGCAGGCGGATTCTTAACTGCTGTGCCACCAGGGAATTCCCAAAGACTCAGTTTTAAATCTTGGTCCTTTTTAGTCTTTCTCTTCCCATTTAATTCACACAGTCTCTGAAGTTAGACAGACATGATTTGAATCCGGGCTCCGCCACTTCCTAGCAATATTACCTTGGACACTCGACTTCCTTCTGAGCCCCAGTTTCCTCATTTATAAAATGAGGCCTAATAAATACCTCCTGAAAATGTTCCAATGTTCCAAGAATCAGATGAGTTCTTATATGTTAAGCGCTTAGGAAAGGGCCTGGCCCCTAGTAGAGACCCCATAGTAGTTTGTTTTTTTTTAACGTGAGGAGTTTTTTGTTTTTGTTTTTGTTTTTTTACGTGAGGAGTTTTCAAAGAGTTCAGAACTTGGGAGCACCTGCTTAATTCAAGCCTGGGAATAAAAGCTACAACCTGAACATAAAGAAAAAGAGAGGTGTATTTTTGAAGAGGAGAATGGAATAAAATCTAGCAAGACCTTTGAGTCAGTCGAACTATTACCTCTTCCTCCAAAGAGGCTAAAGAAGATTGAGAATAGCACTCAGTCCAGTGGCCCACATTCAGTGGGAGATCACCAAATTCCAGTTCCTGGAGCGGTGCACTCCTCTGGCTGTGGTGGTGATTCTGTGTAGGCTTCAGGGTGCTGGCACAGGATTGACGTGCCCTGCTGAAGCTACACATACTATTCTCACCCCTATCTGTGTGCCTACACTTGAGCGCCCCTTCACCCGGCCAGATCCTTCAAGCCCCGCTGCCATGAAGCTTTCTCTGAAAGCTTCTGCCTCTGAACTCTTGGCCCCATGGCAAGTACTACTTAGTACTTAGTTCTTTTCTGTGTTCTGTGCCTTAGTTCTACCTCCCCATCTGAGGGACTTGTCATGGTCATAGAAGTTGCATCGCCCACAGTTTCTGGGAGCATTCAAGGAGGAATACTTTGGGATTGTTTGACAGTAGGTGTTCAGTGGGGGCACGGGACCCTTCAAGTCCGGGCCACACAATTGTCTCCCAACCCCCCCGACACCGCCCCCCACGTACCACACTCCTCAAATCAACCACTCCCGGGACAACCCACCCAGCCTTTTCAGTAGCCATCTGCTCTCTTAGAATTTGCAAGTATCCGGAGGGCAAGGGCCATGTTTTACTGTGTCCTCCACACAGTCCAGCATAGTACTTCCAACATTAACAGCCTGGAGTAAGCACATGGTTTTGCTGCTGTAGATAACTTGGTAAAGATACCATGCTTATTTCGGGCCTGTGTGTTTATATGTGTTCTTGTGTGTCTGTTCTTGCTCATTAAACTTCAAGGGGCTCCAGAGGAAGAATTGTCCATTTGGGGAAGACAGTCGTCACAAGATGATTAAAAATCAAGTTGAGACCTGGGATTTAGATTTTTTTTTAAATCCAGGAAGCCAGCATTCTGCCTTCAGTACATACTCACTTTAAATGCTCACACCAAAATTTCTCAAATTTAATATACACAATAATCACTTGGGGGGAGCTTGTCAGAATTCAGATTCCAAGGCACCCTCCCACCCAGGGTCTTATTGAATAGGTCTGGGGTGGTGCCTCATACTCTGAATTTCTAACAAGCGCTACCGGGAAGTTGTAACCAGAGGATTTTTAGATGACCCTTTGAAAGACATTGAGCACTTTTTCTATTTTCATCTTCACCAGGGACCCCCAAACTTTTCACTACCAAAGATTTTATTATTTTTCCCCTCATAGACCCCATTTTAAACACACAGTTATATGTCACTTAGTGTGTGCTAAACACTGTTTTAGGATTTTACAGGGACTTCCCTGGTGGTCCAGTGGTTAAGAATCCACCTTCCAATGCAGGGGATGCGGGTTTGATCCCTGGTCGGGGAACTAAGATCCCACATGCCGTGAGACAGCTAAGCCTGTGTGCCACAACCTCTGAGCCTGTGAGCCACAGCTAGAAAGAAGCCCATGCGCTGCAACAGAAGATCCTGCGAGCCGCAACCAAAGCCAAATAAAAACAAATAAATAAATAAATATTTTTTAAAAGGATTTTACAAATAGTTACTCTTTAAATACTCCTAACAACTCCATAAGGTAAATACTATTATTTTCCCCTTTTACAGATGAAGAAATTGAAGCCCAGAAAGGTTCGGTGACTTGCCCAAAGTTGCCCAGCTAGTAGGTTTTTTTAACTGAGGTCAAATTCACATAAAATAAAGTAATAGTTTTATTTTATTTTACTTTTTGGCCGCACCACACAGCATGTGGGATCTTAGCTCTCCAACCAGGGATGGAACCCGCGCCCCCTGCAGTGGAAGCACGGAGTCTTAACCACTGGACCACCAGGGAAGTCCCTAAATTAACAATTTTAAAGTGTGCAATTTGGGGTGGGGAGAGAGATAAGTTAAGAGTTTGGGATTAACACATACACACTACTATATGTAAAATAGGTAAACGGCAAGGACCTACTGTATAGCACAGGGAACTATATACTCAATATCTTGTAATAACCTACAATGGAAAAGAATCTGAAAAAGAATATATATATGTGTGTATAGCGGATACACTTGCTGTACACTTGAAACTGTCAAAACATTGTAAATTAACTATACTTCAGTAAAAAAGAAAACAAATATTCTATAAAACTATTATGTACAAACTATTATGTATAAAATAAGCTACAAGGATATATTGTACAATACAGAGAATATAGCCAATATTTTATTATAAGTATAAATGTAGTATAACCTTTAAAAATTGTGAATCACTATATTGTACACCTGTAACTTATATAATATTCTACATCAACTATATTTCAATTAAAAATTTTTTAAAGTGTTTTTTTGGTTTTGTTTTTTTTTTTTTTTTTTTGCGATACGCGGGCCTCTCACTGTTGTGGCCTCTCCCGTTGCAGAGCACAGGCTCCGGACGCGCAGGCTCAGTGGCCATGGCTCACGGGCCCAGCCGCTCCGCGGCACGTGGGATCTTTCCGGACCGGGGCACGAGCCCGTGTCCCCAGCATCGGCAGGCGGACTCCCAACCACTGCGCCACCAGGGAAGCCCTAAAGTGTTTTGAACTAACAAAATGTTCTATAAAAACATTCCGTTTCAAAAATTAGAAATCTAATTTCTAATGGGACCCTTCAAGTCGGGGCCACACTATTGTCTCCCAACCCCCCGCCACCCCCCGCCACGTACCACACTCCTCAAATCAACCACTCCCGGGACAACCCACCCAGCCTTTTCAGTAGCCATCTTCTCTCTTAGAATTTGCAAGTATCCGGAGGGCAAGGGCCATGTTTTACTGTGTCCTCCACACAGCACAGCGTCTGCACAAGTGCACGTTCAGTGATAAGACCCACAGATAGAAACCTACTTGGCCAAGTAACACAAAGAGTCATCAATGTTTTCACTAAAAATAAATTCAACACTGAAAAAAAAATAAAGTGTGCAATTCACTGGCATTTAGTACATTCACAACATTGTGCAACCACCACCTCTAACTAGTTCCAAAATGTTTTCATCACCCCAAAATGAAACTCCGTACCTGTTAAACAGTTGCTTCCCTTTCACTCTCCAGACTCTGGCAACCTCCTTTCTGCTTTCTGTTTCTAAAGATTTAACTATTCTGAATATTTCATTTAAGTGAAACCATATAATATGTGGCTTTTAGTTTCTGGCCAGTATCAGGTTTTCAAGGTTCCTCTGCATTGTAGCATGTATCTTCATTCCTTTTTTTTTTTTTCTTTGGCAGTACGCGGGCCTCTCACTGTTGTGGCCTCTCCCGTTGCGGAGCACAGGCTCCCGACGCGCAGGCTCAGCGGCCATGGCTCACGGGCCCAGCCGCTCCGCGGCATGTGGGATCTTCCCGGACCGGGGCACGAACCCGTGTCCCCTGCATCGGCAGGCGGACTCTCAACCACTGCGCCACCAGGGAAGCCCTCTTCATTCCTTTTTTATGGCCGAATAATATTCCGTTGTATGGATGTGCCGTAATTTGTTTATCCATTCCCAGCTACTAAGTTTTGGTTTGGTTTTGGTTTTTTTGGGGGGGTCTGCATTGGGTCTTCGTTGCTGTGCACGAGCTTTCTCTAGTTGTGGCGAGCAGGGGCTACTTTTCTTTGTGGTGTGCGGGCTTCTCATTGCAGTGGCTTCTCTTGTTGCAGAGCACAGGCTCTAGGCACATGGGCTTCAGTAGTTGCAGCACGTGGGCTCTAGAACGCAGGCTCAGTAGTTGTGGCTCAGGGGCTTAGTTGCTCCGCGGCATGTGGGATCTTCCCAGACCAGGGCTCGAACCCACGTCCCCTGCATTGGCAGGCGGATTCCCAACCACTCCACCACCAAGGAAGTCCCCCAGCTACTAAGTTTTGAAGTCGGGATCTGAATCCAGGCAGTCTGGTTCCAGAGTCTGTGTTCTTAACCCTCTGTATTCAAAATATTTATCTACTTAAACAGGATATATTTTAAAGTAATAATTTTCCATTGAATAATGTATCAGATACATACAAAATTGGGCCAGAACTTCAGATCAGCCAAGGGTAGTCACACTGAGGTCGTTTATTTCCAGCCAAAGCCAAAAACACTTGCCCTTGTAGTTAACCTCTGCAACCTCATGCTGGTACATTTCACTAGACTTCATGAAATACCAGCGCAATTCACTGATTCTCTCCCAGGCTTTTATGGGTTCAGGGACCCCAGTTTGGGATCCACTGGTTGCAAATCCCCGCAAGGCACCTGGTCAACAGAGAGGTTCTATTGAGTTGCTCATTAAAGTCTTCTGACAATGTAGAAAGTGGTCTCATGCATATGAGAAAGGTTTTCCACACCAAGAAGCTAAACAAGAAAGGAGGTGGAAGTTAACCTTTACTAAATTGGAAAATTCCAAAATCCAGGAAGGCATTCTGTTTGAATGATCCAGTTAACTAATTAGAGTTTCCCCACCAAGGATGCACAAGGCCATGTACTGAGGACCAATAAGACAGCCCTTTAACTGCCCCCCTCAAAAGGTGACAGCCTAAGCTGGACTTCCCAGAGAGGCTTTCCAGACCTAGAGAATCTCCTCTGACAAAACCCAAGGTGAGAATGTTATTCCAACACAATGCTAATCGCATGATTTTTCTCCTGATTCTTCAAGGGTGTGGACAAAAAGAAAGAAAAAAGAGTCAGGCTTGCATCTCCTCTGGAGGTTTGTGATACTTGCGTCCCATGTCTGAGAGCCCCATTTGATGTTCTGAGCACTGCCCTCTCCAAAGGGGCCCCTTATTGCCCAATCAGAGACCAAACAACCAGGGCTGGATTCAAAACCATTAGCCCTGGCTTCACTCAGCAGAATAAAATGAACATCAGGAGAGCCTTGAAGGGGAAAAGATGCTACAAAACATGTCGCTTGAGAGGCGAGAGGTGAATGGTGAGCAATGAAGGCTTCTTCATTTTTGTAGCCCCAGGGTCTAGCAGAAGGCCTGGAACTGATGGGAAAGCACTCAAAACATGTTTGTTGATTGAATGACTGACTGAAAGAGAGCCTTCTTCTTGGTCTGGAGGTCGTTATGGAGGCATTGTAGAGCTGCTCTGTGGGGACAGAGAATGGAGGGAAGTTGGCATGGGTCTGGAGCGCCCTGCCAGGACCTACACAGACCATGTTTTTCTCTGACTGAAAATTTCTCCCAGGCAAAGTTCTCAGAGCCTGCAAGTCTCAAAAGTAGATTCCTCGGAGCTCACTGTGTGCTTTATTCTACTGAACTCAAGTCACAGAGACTTAACAGTGGCATAGTGTTGTGGGGAGAATCTGATGAGAGCACCTATATAGAAGCATATTGAAAATGATAGAAGGCCAGGGAATTTGAATTCTTGTTAACTTACCAGTATGGCTCTGCATGGTCTAAATGACTCTTTGTGTTACTTGGCCAAGTAGGTTTCTATCTGTGGGTCTTATCACTGAACGTATACTTGTGCAGATACCCCCCCAACACACACACACACACACACACACACACACACACACACACACACACACATTTTATAATGTGGTAAACTCCTGTTTGCCGAAATCCAAATAACTACAACCCTCAAAGAGTCGGAATGCTCTTTTTGAGATACAATGCAATAATCCCTTACATTTGTATGGGGCTTTGCTGGTCACAAAGTGCTTCCCCATCCATGACCCCATTTGTTTCTCGATTGATGTTCAGAATGGTCCCAAGGCTTTGCAAGAGACTCGAGGGTCTTGTGAAGCTTCAAAGAGCAGTGACGTGTGGTGCAAGTGGCCTTGGCTGTGTGCAGGGCCTCCGAACACCAGGCACCTAGTTGTGGCAGAGACATCAGGGGTACAGTGACTGTCACAGATTTGCAGGGACATATCAGCCCTCGGGGGGCTGGGCTGGTGGACATGACTCCTACAGGTGAAAGGAGCTGAGACTCATCTGCACACAGTCAGCACTAGGGCAGCAGAGGAGACAGAAGGGTGGGCACACCCATCACTCTTTCCTTCCAGCAGCCTTTCCATCAGTCATTCAACAGGCAGACATTGAACACTTGAGCTCAGAAGGAGGTGGTTCTGGGTGTTGAGGGTGCAGAGACGAACAAGACTTGTCTCCTAGTTCTCCCTGGCCATGTAATCTGTGAGGTCTTCTCCCCTTCAAATGGCTCCTTGTTCATTATAACCCTATCTTTCCAGGGGCAAATGTTGAGGGAAGGGGTTCCACCCAGTCGCTCCCTCCCTCTGTGTCTCTGGATCTCCTTCTCTCTCACACACTCACATACACACACACACACACACACACACACACACACACACACACACACACACACACTGCTTCACTCAGGGCCTCAAAAGCCTCAAGGCTAACCTGGCTGTGTCATACTCCTCTATTAAGGAGAGTATTGAATAAACCAGATCCATGGGAGCAAAATGAAGATTCATAAGGCATAGCAATAATAATAGTAATCCCTCACATCTGTATAGAACTTACTAGTTTACAAAACACCTCCATCCTTATTTCTTTATTTGATCCTGTGTCCTGTCATCATCTTTCATATTCAGAGACAATCTTCTGATTGTGATCTCCATCTATGAGTGAAGCAAGACTAAGGCAGGGCTAAGAGTCCCTCCTGCTCCACCACTCCGCTCCCCAGGTAAAGAACCTGCCCCCCTCGTTTGTCTTTTTGCACCTTTTTCTTTTTTTTCTTCCCTCTTTCTCTTGCTGTGCTGTCTGTGGAGCCTGGAGTTGCCTATGACTCAGCTTCTCAGTCTCTTGGGAGCCTGGAAGCCCATGGGAAAAGGCTGCTGATCAGTAGCCCCTCAAACGGTGCCACAAAGCCTTTGTCTCCTGCCAGGATGTGTGGGGTGGGCAGGAGAGACCCTCCTCTTTGGGTAGCCCCCAAATGAGCCCTCAACCGCCTCAGCGGACTGGGCAGGCCTGGCCTGGGAGAAGAGAAGCACTTTCAATTGACCAAGGAAAAGAGGGTGTGATGAAGCTTTTAGTAGGATGTGAAATGGGGCTTTGAAGCTGGGGAGGCAACCGCTGAGTGCGGGCTTTGCAGGGTGCAGACATATTGAAGGAGCCTGGGTCTTGCAGGAAAAGATGTTAGTGAAGGGCAAAGAGGAGCCCCCATTGCATCCACCGGGTTTTTAGGCCTTTTTTTTTTTTAACCCTAACTAGTTCACTCATCCCCATTCCCTCCCATACTCCCGTACCCCCTTCATTTCTCCAGTCTCTTCACTGAGCCCTCTTCTCCCGCCATTCCTCTAATGCAGCCCCAATTTACTGAGCTAAAAATGCTCTCAGTGAAAGTCCACCCCAGATTGTTCTGAAGCCATCCCAGCCAAACATTCTCAAACTCCCCCATCCCTCTCTCTACGTGGTATTTAGCACATGGCTCGGGCCATACCAGCCACACCCTCCACCTGGCCCAGAGCTGGCCCCAGATGGGAATGCCCAAGGAACTAAGGAGGAGTAGGGGGTATAAAGCCACTGTGCTCTGGTGATTTGCAGCAGTAGAGGATCAAAGCTTGTCCTCCCCTGGTAGGAGGGGTCAGGGCCGTCAGTCCTGGCAGTCGCAAGCAGGGGGCCCAAACAGCAGGGAAAAGCTGCTTTTAGCTAGTGGCTAGGTTTAAAAGGGACGATTGTGCCTAGTGGCTGCCATGCTGGGATGGGGACGGAGACCCACGATCTCCTCCCTTCATCCCTGGATGTGACCAGTAGCCAACTGAGGCTTCCAGCGTTGCCCAGCCTTGGAAACTCCCTTCCTTCAGGAAAGGAGCTTCGTTCCAGCGCAGGAGCCCCCGGCCGAGCCCTCTTTCCAGCTCCTACCCTGACGTTTGGGGCCGGCCGAGTTAGCACTGTCGCTCCAGCAGTGGCAGCCAGTGCGGGGCGGGAGTGTGTAATTGCAACCACTTCCTGCCCCAGCTTGCCCTAGGGCTGGCCCCGCCCCTGAGGACAGTCGGGGCGGGGCCCAGGTACAGTGAGGGAGTCCGATTGGTGAGGGGCGGGGCTGCCGAGGAGGGCGGCCCTCAAGGGAAATCAGCTGAGACTCATAAAAAGGCGGTGTGTGGCGGGGGGCGGGGGGGGGGACGCACTCGGTTTGAGCCAGCCGCAAGAAAGGGCTGGGGCCTGGGGCATTCTATTGGCACAATCTGTCCCTGCGAAGAAGGATCCAGACAACAGTCCCTCTCGAACTAGTAGACGACTAGTTCCAATATTAGCTTTATTCATGAGCTCTGAACACTCCGAAGCCCCAGTAGAGAGGGGGAGGGGAGACCCTAGAGATGCTCCCCTCTCTGGCCTTGGCACTGCTCTCCCTGAGCAAGTTAGAACTGAGAAGAGAGACAAGCGGGGGTGGGGGGCCGCTGAAAAGACTCTGGTGGTACACAACACCCTTGGTCTGCAAGTGCCTCTCCCTTTCTGGAGCCCTCTGGTTGGTGGCATCATCGGTCTGTTGTCTACCCAAGCCTCGGAATGCCCATTGTGTGCAGAGCCAGGTACATCAGGTACCCTGGAGGTACAAAAGAAGCAGAAAGGCGTCTCCCTCACTTTGGGGAGCTGGACATCAACTGGGCATTAGGGTGGCAGAGTGGGCAAAACATGCCCTTGATAGTCAAAAATGGAGGTTGTGGCCCTGCCCCATCCTCACGTATTAGCTGTGTGACTTTGGGCAGCTTGCTTATCTTCTCAGCTTCAGTCTCCTGGTGTGTCGGATGAAGCTACTAATACTTGCCTTACAGGGTTGTGGTAAAGGTAAAATAAAACACGCTTTGAAAGCTGTAAAGCACCCTACAAAGGCAAGGAAGGGATGCTCGCGTTAAGTGGGGTAGAGGTGGGAGAGAGGACCCTGATGGCGGGAAGTGAGTGAGCACCAATGATGAGGGTGCAAACTATCCACGGGAGTGTTAAAAGAGGGCTAGCGGGGCAGGCGGGGGTCGGGGGGGTTAAGTCCGCCTGGACTTCCACTTGGAGGTGGGTCTGAGAGAGGAGATTCCCCTAGGAAAAGGTGGGCAGGCGAGGTGGAGAAAAAGCCGTAATTTCTCTCCTTTTGAGAAGGGCTTGCAATGGTCCTGGTTGCCTTAATCATGCCCATGTGAAGAGAGGCCAGCGGTGGGTGAGTTTTGTCTGGGGGAAGGGGGTTGCCTGTCAGCCCTCGAAGGCAGCAGCTGGAAGCCCGCCGCTTGCTCACATACCACGCCTGCAGCGTGCACACACACGGCTCGCTGGAATGAGCCCGGAATGTCTCCTCTCCTCGCCCTCTGCAGACCGAGGAGAGCCGAGGGGAGCTGGGGGAGCCAAGCACGTTAATGGCAGCTGCAAACCTGTAGGCTTCTCGGTCTCCTTCGAACTCTGGCAAGGGCTGCCCAGGCCCTGCTGACCCCTGCCCTCCCTTCCTTGCTCAGCAGCCACACGGGGGTGGGGGCGTCCTTGTTTGCTAGGTGGGTGTTGGGGGGAGGGTGTACCCAGGTGTAGTGGTGGCACATGTTTCAGGGATGCACCCACGTCTGTGCATGTCAGAAGCCATGTCTGCATATAAACGTGTCATACATGTGCACGCTCCAAGTGGCACGAATGTGGGATTGACATTTCTGCTCCTGTCTGACTTTGGACCTTCTCCTCTGTAAAATGAAGAGACTTATACCAGAGCATCTCAGAGGGCCCTTTCAGCTCAAATGTTCACTGTTTCCACATGTAGCGCTATGGCTACTTAAAAAGTCAGAGCAGTGAAAAAAACAAAATATCAGCCAGGGCTTCCCTGGTGGCGCAGTGGTTAAGAATCCTCCTGCCAATGCAGGGGACACGGGTTTGAGCCCTGGTCCAGGAAGATCCCACATGCCGCGGAGCAACTAAGCCCGTGAGCCACAACTACGGAGCCCGCACGCCACAACGACTGAAGCCTGCACCCCTAGAGCCCGTGCTCCACAACAAGAGAAGCCACCGCAATGAGAAGCCCACACACCGTAACGAAGAGTAGCTCCCACTTGTTGCAACTAGAGAAAGCCCACGTACAGCAACGAAGACCCAACGCAGCCAAAAATAAATAAATAAAATAAAGTTTTTTATTAAAAAATCAGCTAAACCAGTTGTGACGTTGGTTGTCGACACTTCAGATGTTTAGGTTTGAACATTCAGCTTTCAAAAGGCCAGTTACTTGGCATCATGTAACGTCTGTTAGCTTTCCACCCGGACTGTGGCATGATGGTGTTTGTCTATTTGCTGTGTGTTTACATGTATGTGAGTGCAACTATGGGTGCGTGTTTAAATTGCATCACAGAATACTAGAGCTGAATGAGATCCTGGAGGTCATCTAATTGAATCCCTTCCATTTCTGATTCATTTATTCAACAACCCTTTTGTGAGCCCGGATCTTCGCGGGGAGCTGCAGAGATAAATAAGACATAGTTTCTGCCCTCCAGGAACTCACCTCTAGCAGGGGGGAGAAACATGTAAACAAATAATTACAATACAATGTGATAATAGAGGTCTAAATCCTATGCTATGGGAATCCAGAGGAAAGGCCAATTAATTCCGCCTGGAGGTGTCTGGGACAGAAACTACAGTGACAGTCTCACAATCATTCTACAGCCAATGAGATTTCACCTTCACTTTCCTACTTCCAAAATATTCATCCTTGTTCCCCTAACCAGCCTTCTTTTCAGGAAATCTAGGAAGATGCACACTAGGTCTAGGTAACCAGGAGAACCTAGAAACTCCTAGTGAGCTGGGAGTGAGAAGTTCCTGGCTGGGAGTATAAGGCTATGAGAAGAGAACCAGCACCTCCACACAAAGGGCCTGTCTGCACAACCGTAAAAGGATTGGCCAAGTGGCATGCTAGGATCAGCACCACCCACTGGGATCCACCTTGACCCCTACCCCTCTCAGCTCTAGGCCAAGGAGAGCCATAGTTGCAGATAGTTGAGTAAGGTTGCCTGGTGTTGGAGGGATGGAGACTGAGAGGGAGGCCAAGGGAACTGAGACTCCAGTCCTTCTTGCCTGGCCAAAGGGGTGTGTGTGTGGATGCAGAGCACCTTCAACAGGGCGTGCCCTTTGAGTTTTATGCCCGAGGAACGTGGCTGCGTTAGGCATCCCGTCTCCCTTGCCCCGGCGGCCCTGGATAACAGCAGTGCATGTTAGTGCGATGGTTCCTGATGGGGTAGCCATAGTCGGTGCGGAGGGCAGATTAGAGGGAAGCTAACTGGCGGAGAGGAGGGGAGACAGTAACTCCGGACTCAACACCAGGTTCCAACCTCTGTCCTACCTGCCCAAGAGATAGCTGTGGGAGGCTAACCTCCAGCCCTCAACCTCCACCCCACCTAGCGTCCTTCTCCCTCTCTGCGAGCAGAAGACAAACCACCCTCGGGGCCTACCACCACCCACCTACCCGCAGGGCGGGAGCACTCCCTCCCCCTCCCACCCCTCGATCCCTAAAGCCCGGAGATGCTACGGCGAAGGGAACCCTGGGAGTGCGCCTTGAATGACCCCCAAACACATCTGGATTTTTGGAGTTCGGGCCAGCCCCCAAAACGGACCCCAGGGAAGTCCGCCAGAGGGAGGGGGCGGGGGAAGGGAGCGGCAGAGCCGAGCTAAGGGCCTGCCGTTTAGGACTCCCGGCCCCACGACTAGGACCGTCCCAAACTTCCTGTTTCTTCCGGCCGCTCTGACCCTGGGGCTGCAGCTCCGAGATAGCTCTGGGCCTGGAAGTGCATGCTGGGTAAGCGCAGACGGACGGAGTAGGCGAGCTGCTCGCTGTCGCTGTCGCCGCGGCGCAGGGCCGGTGTGGGCGCGCGCTCGCCTTCCTTCCCCGGCGGTCACGCTTTGCATGTGGGATGGGCAGCGGGCAGGTGGCAGGGAGGCCCCCGCGCCCAGGGCTCTGGGAGGAGCTTAAGCCGGGGCGGGGGCGGAGGGGGAAGGGGAGGAGGTGGCCGGAGGGGCGGGGGTGTGGGCTGGGAGTTTCTGCATTTTAAAGGGAAGCCGAGTTGCCTGCTTCGGAGGCCGAAGTTCGAGCCGACCTCGCCGCGCCGAGTGCAGGAAATCCTGGAGGGGCAGCGCAGCCGGCTCGGCCCCGGCCCGGCCCCCGGCCCTCGCGCCCCCCTGAGGGGTCGTTTAGGACGAGTAAAAAGGAAGTCCTTCTTTACTCTGCGAGGAGGAAACTTAACGGAATGGGTGACACCCCCCCCCACTCCCCAAAGGTGGGCCAGATTTAGGATTAAAATAAAACAAAGTGTGGGCAAATACCCGACTCCAGAGAGAAACTAAGGTGATCCCAATCGCGGAGGGGTGAAGGTAGGAAAGAACAACCCTTCCCTCAGTGCTTCCGTCCTCAAGATAGACGGCATGGAGAGGGGGGCCTGAAGCAGACGACGCTCGACTGCTATCCTGAGGTGCCTTCTCCCCAGCAGCCCCACTTTCCTCCCCGACTCCCCGATGTTGCTACTTAGTTCCCGCTTCAAGACGCCGGGGGTGAGAAGTCGCAGGGGAAAGATAGTTAACTGCGTAACGAGGAGATTAACACCCCCCCCCCGACCCGCACCTTCCTTTGGGGCCACACCCCCTGAACGCCACCGCATCTCCCACTCCCATCACCTCTCAATAGTCCCCACTCTCCGGCTTCACCATATGTTTGCGTGGCAACTCGATGAAACTGGTAGTTATGCTCTCGACCTGGGGTCGAGGTTGGATATAGGACTAAGCAGGGTGGGAGGTAGGGCACACAGGGGCCCACTTCACAGATTATTGCTCCCATTTTGAAGATGAAGAAACTGAGGCAGCCCAGAGAGCTTGGACGTTTGCTGAGCTCACACAGGGAATTAGTAATAGAGGTTAAAACACACCTTGGAGATCGGGGGCAGGGGTTGATGTTTAAGACTCAGATTAAGCAATTCCATCCTCCACCAAGTCTCTCCAGACTCCATGCCTCCCACTAGCTGGGTGCTACCTTAGCAATCCTCTCTTATCCTCTCTCTGATGGCACAACGCACTTAGGGTTTTTTTTAAAAAATCACGTTTCTGTCACCCATGTGCTGCTGGACTGTGAGTGCCTCAGTGATGGAGACAGGGTCTTGATATTTATTATGTGATCTCAGTGCCTAATAAAATGCCTGGCACATAGAAGTCACTCAATAAATGTTTCTTTTTTGAACAATGGAAGTCAGGAGTCCAGACTCCCAGCCCCTTTCAAGTCAAAATGCTCTTATCCCATAACTAAGACCCGGCACAACCAAATAAATAAATAAATATTTTTCTTTTAAATGCTCTCTTATCTACCCATCCACCTATACAGCCGGCTTAGAAGTACCCCTTTAGGCACAAGATCTTTCTGTTGCCACATATTCCTGGTGCTGGACTCTGCAGTTAGAGGGGCTTTCAATAGTAGACACGCTGGGGGGGGGAGGGGCCGTCTTGGGCTGGCTGGCTAGCTCACCTAGCCAGGGGCAGGCTCAAGCTGCCCAGTTACAAATCTGTTATGTATGTTCTGTACTCTGGTGCCCTTCTCCCGAACCAAAATATAGCAGGCAGTGCAAACATTTATGCAAATGAGCCAAGAGCCCTGCTGCTTTCAAAAATAAATGATGGAGCCCGTATCAGTAGTTGCAGTGTGTCTTGGCAGGGTTTGGAAGGGGCCCTGCCCGCCCCTTGCTAGTTCTCTCGGGAAGCCAGGCACAGTGAGAAGCAGTGTCCCCTACCCCCGTAGTTCCCCCCTCCCTTCCAAAACTACAAACAGCCACAAACCACATGGCCCACAAGCAACCGAGATTTGTGGCCTTTGGAACCTCCCAGGGCAGGGGTCAGTAGGGAGGTCAAAGGGGGTGTAGGCATCACACAGTCCAGAGTCATTACTCTAATGCCCTCTGGGAGAGTTTCAAATCAATGGGCCTATTTGTCCTCCCTCCAGGGAGGACTGGGGGTAGGGCAGTGGGGGTCCACTATCATGCCCACCCCCACCCCCCATAACACTGCCTCCAAGAAGCTCACTGAAGGCCTGGTAGCCTGCAAATCTCCCCACTAACAGAAAAGCAGAAACCGGAAGTGGGATGATTTCTGTGGGGATGGGCAGACAGGATGCGTTCTTTGGATTCTAGGTTCGGAATCTAGGAGTCTGGACTTTCATTTGGGAGTCTGCGGCATTTACAATGCCAGTGGGGTAACCAGGGTTACCCCAGGGCCGCTGTTGACCCTCCACATTTTGGTAGCCAGCCAATTTCCAGCAAGATTGTGCCCTGGCCCAAGATTGTCCCTATTCCTTCTGGGAGAGTTTTAGAATCACTCGCTGTGGGAAAGAGGCGAGATAGTATAGTGAGTGGTTGAGGGCCTGGACTTGGGCGTTGGCCAGACCTGGATTCCAAACCCAGCTCTGCCACTAACCAGCTGTGTGACCTCTTCAAGTTACCTTCTCTGAGCCATAGTTTCCTTATCTGTTAAACCGGGATAATAATAGTACCTACCACATGAGACTGTTATTGGATTAAATATGATGTGTACTATGTGCTTGGCACTTTCTTACGTGCTCAATAAGTTGTAGCTGTGGTGACCATTCTTAATAAGTTTTATTTTTTTGCATCTTTATTGGAGTATAATTGCTTCACAATTGCAAGTTAAGTATTGTGTTACCTGTTACCTATCAAACCTGGGGCATTTCTCAGCTCAAGTCCCTCCCTAAGATCCTGGAGAGATGGAATTCCTTCCGGCACCCCTCCCCTCCCAGCATTTGGGTAATTGTTATCAGGATTGGCTCGGGATATGCCTAAGGTGCGGCAAGGGTGGCTTTGGCCACAGGCAGTATCCCTTGAGGGAATTTAGCTTTATTGACTAAAATGGTTTTAAGTTGTGGTCAGCGCGGGGGTGGGGGGGGGGGCGGGGGCGGGGCTCAGAGAAACTGTCCCTCCCTAAGCTGTAAAACACATGCCCATGGTATCTAGGGCCAGGCTAGTACCATGGCTCTAGGCACCAGCTAAGTGTGCATTTACAGTGAGGCAGCTTTGAAAATGGTTTGCCTGATTTACTTGATAACTTCCATCTCTAAATGGCCTTTGTTTAAAAATTTACCCTGGTATGGAATGAGAGAGAGTTCACTTTTAATTCCAAATTTTGGAGGCGGGGGTTGGTAGGCCGGGGAGCGGCAGTTCGCCAAGTGCTGGCCAAGATGGGCAGGGAAACACAATCTGGTTCTGCCAGAAGTTCACGAATATGTAGGTCCAGCTCTGCTTTTGCAGGGCACTTTCGGATTCATCCTTTTTTTCATTGAGTTTGTACTGCAATAGAGAGGGAGACTGAGTGTCTCTCATCAGACTCTGGCTCCCTGAGGTTGGAGACATTGTCACCACCCCCACAGGACCAGGAGCCTTCCGACGGCAGTGTCCTCGTCTCCCCAGTTAGGCTGGCGGTTCCCCAGCCTGGGAACCGAGAGCGTTGCCTCGGTCCTCGGAGCGTCTCCCCCCACCGGCGCCCGGTGCATTCCTTGATGTTCGAGGCACCCGGAGGCTCAGCACCCGCGGCAGAGCGATTGGCGCGAACGGGGAAAGGATGATGCCTCGGGGGCCCTAACTCCCCAGACCTCTGGCTGGGGAGGGGACGGGGGAGCTGCACGCCGCCCGCCGCCCGCGGAGGGAGGGGCCACGTGGTGGGGAGCTGCAGAGGGGTGCCCCCGGAGTCCGTCCGAGCCCTTTTGTCTGTCCCCCGCGCAGAAGCCCCCTCCCCAAAGAGGGCTGGCATCGGGGAAGGAGGGAGGCCCGGGCGAGGGGTGGGGGGGAGAGGGGAGGGGAGAGGAGAGGGAGCGAGCACTGTGGGGGCTGGGAGAGGCTGGAGGGGTGGAGGGGCCGGAGGCCGAGCCGAGAGGAGCGGCCGGAGCTGCCCGAGAAGGCGAGGAGGAAAAAACGGAGGAAGGAAACCCATCCTGCCCCCAACACCCGAGTGTCTCCTGTTACCAACCGAAAGGTGCTGCCTCAGGAAGAGGTGATCGGAGCCGTTGAGAGCAGTCGGTCACGTGAACCGAGGGGGGGCGGAGAGAGAGCGAGAGCGAGAGCGAGAGCAGGAGAGCCAGTGCGAGAGAGAGCCGACAGACAGACCGACCGACAGACAAAGAGCCCAAGAGGGAGACCGGCGGGATCCGCGAGAGAAGGAGGAGCCGGAGGGAGGGCAGCGCGGCCCCGGGCCTCCCCCTCCCTTTCCCTCTCCTCCCCAGCCTCAACTCTCAGGTCTCCCACTTGGGGAGACCAGTGATCCAATGAGGGCCGGAGACCCGGTCCTCCCGCGGAAGGAGCCCTTTATTCCCCTCGCTGCCTCACTTTGCCCATGCAGCTAGGCTTGACGCTTCCCCATTCCTGGAACGACAAAATCAGCTGTAATTGGGCCTGGTAAATACTCCTTTCTAGCTTGCAGAATAAGGGCAACTCCCTGTTATCCGCAGGGGGGCTTCCCCAGGGCCCTGGGAATCCAGAATCTTCCAGACCTTAGAGCTACCCCCGTCCCTGCAAGTCCACTGAGAATTGGGACCCCGCGGGGTAGACACTGTTGTCCATTGGGCAACAAGAAACGAAGTTTGGGTGAGGAGTCCAATGTGCCAGGCACTGTGCTGGGGCCGGGGGCTGCTGAGATGGACAGCACAGCTGAAAGGCTGTGACCTCCCTTCTGGGAGCTTCTGCTCTAGGGGAGGCGGTCACAGTCGGACAGTCAGAGTTGACTGTGAAAGGGCTCTACCCAGCACTAGAAAAGAGGTAGAGGGAGTATGGAAGAAGGAGAAATGACGAGGAACTGCAAGACTTCTTGGAGGAACATGGCCTTGAAGGCTGAGGAGAGCTCTGCAGTCTGGGGGATGTAGGTGCAGGTGGAGGGATTAATCTGAGCAGAAAGGCTGGAGCACAGGCTAGCTCCTTCTAGCAGGAACCTGCACTGGTTCATAATTATAAAGGTAAATCTGCTGTTTTAAAACAAATTGGATTGTAAACATTGCTATTTTTCTTGATCTAATTGCAGGCCCTACTGCTGGCCCCTTGTTCATGCTGATTACTGGGAATTGGCTATAATTTTACAAAGTGCTACCAGTTCAATGAAAACTTTCCTCAGCCCGCTTTTTCCACTTTTTCCATTGGGGAAGCACGGGCTAGGAGGAAATGAAGTCAGTATCCTGTCCCCTGTCCCCCTGCCCCACAGGGCTAGGAGGTGACCACCGACTGATGAGTCTGGGCCAGGGGCACAGAGAGGTTTGCCTTGGTCCTGCCCTCCCCTCTCACTGCCTGCTTGGCCTCACCATTGGGGTCACTGGGCAGGGATTCCGAATCCAGATTCCAGGTCCCTGCGAGCAGGTCAGGTGTTCCTTGGCTATCCCAGGCCTTTCATATTGGCATATTAATCGTGTGAATTCCTTTATCTTTCATCTTTTTTTAGTTTGCAAAATACAGTCAACTCCCTGTTATCCTCAGGGCCTTCCAGGATGCTCTGAAATTCCAGCATCTCCCTGACCTTAGTTAGACACCCTCCCAGCTCCAGCCCGCCAGGAGCTGGGGCCTGACTAACACAGGGGTATTTTAGTGGAAGGAAGGACATGGTAGCTACAAGCCTTGGGTGGCAGGCCCAGTACATGGAGTCCCCAAGATTAGGAATATCACTTGAGATATGACTAGCTGGGTTGCTCAGGGCAAGGGGGCCCAAGTCTCATAGGAAGTTGTATAGCCCTAAAGGTACCCTTCTCAACATTCTGGTGAAAGGGCTGTCTCTTCCCCAAACACCTTGTAGACACACGGTATTAACATCACCACAATGAACTTTTTATGACAGTTACTCATTTATTCCTTCATTCAGTCCTTTATTCCACAAACATCTATTCAACATCACTGCGTGCCCCTCTGTGTTCAGGACTGGGGACTGAGTCCCTCCCCACGAGGAACTACTGCTCTACTGAGAAAGAGATCACAAATTCTGAGGAATGGGAGAGAATGCTTCCCTTTGTTCCTAATCCAAGAAGGATTAATTAGTTGAAGAAAGGGACAGTTGGGAAAAGGTAGAAAGCACATGTTCATTTGTCAAAAATTTGGAAAACAGAAAAAAGCAGAAACATCATTTTTAATCAATAAGCTTTAATGATGCCACTTCTGAGCTGTGTGGATTTTAGCTAGTTAGCCTCTGGGAGCCTCAATTTTCTCACCTGTAAAGTGGGAGTAATTGCCTCACAGGGCTGTTGTGCAGACACATGTGATAATTTATCTAAGTAAAAGGCCAAGCACAGACCTGATACTCAATAGGTCTTTGATAGTTTGCCTGTACCGAGTATTGTTAAATAACTACCGTCCAAAGACAATCAACTGTGGTTAATATTTTGGTGCATTTCCTTCCAGTCTTTTCAAAAATGCATAGTTCTTCCATACAGTTTGTGATTCAACTCAATATACCATTTTATAGCTCGCCTTTTTTTATTTTTACTTAAAATTATAATAAGAATTTCCTCATGTTGTTAAAAAGATCCTCGTAAACATCATTTTAGTGGCCATGTAATAGCCCCTTGTGTCGATTCTTGTTGCTTTTTAAAAGCTCCCAGGTTATATGTCAATTATTTCTCAGTAAAGCTGGGAAATAGAAAATAAACAAATAAAATAAATGAAAGCTCCCAGTCCTAGTGTCTCCTTTATCCCTTACCCGTGACCAGCCCGGCAATACCATGTCTTTGCTGAAGACAATTATGGAACCACCTGTTTCCCACCACGTTCAGATCTAGTTATTTTCTGTGACATGGATTGGTTCTTTCACTTGGGCATTTCCACAAGTGTCTGCCCTTGCATACGCTCATTGGCAGCCAGACATTCTCAGGCCTTGTGGTACCATGTTGTAACTCAACACAGTCCCTGCCTCAGAGGACCCTCTCCTCCTCCCCCTCAGCACCTTTGCCTCTCCCCACTCCCTAGCCTGCCCCTTAAGCTTGGGCTGCGAGTTCCTTAAGGACCCTCTGGACGCCAACTCCATTTCCAGCCAGAGACGGCACCTCCACTGCTCTACAACCTCAGTTTCAGTTTTTTTTGGTTTTCGTTTATGTATTTTTGTGGCCACACCTCGCGGCTTGCGGGACCTCAGTTGCCTGACCAGGGATCAAACCCGGGCCACAGCAGTGAAAGCCCAGAATCCCAACCACTAGGCCACCAGGGAACTCCCAACAACCTCAGTTTTGATGTCACCAAGAAAATAGACCAGGAGGCAAGCACTGTAGCCTCTGGCAGGTCTCGGGAGGGCTATAGATCAAGCTCCTGTGTCTGGAGGAAGCTTAGTAGGTCCTCCTCTCTCCTGGGCGTTGCCACAGATGACAATGAGAATTACACGGAATAAGGAACCAGGGAGGTGGGTGGAGTGGGAGTGGGTGCTTGTCTTGGGGCATTTCATTTTTCATTAGGTAAGCACTTCTAACCTCTCTGAGTTTCTCCAAATGGAGGCTGGAATCGTCAAATAGATGTCTTGCTATGGGGAGGCCTAAAGTCAGCAGACATGTTTCTTAATGCAGTCCTCCAGCTTAAAGAGAGAGAAGTCCTTAGGTATCCAGAGTGTTCAGTATGAATCAGGCGGTCTGGGGTTCTAGAACAGGAGACTTCCCTTGGGGAGAAGAGAATGCAAAACCCTCAGGTGTTCTTAGGAGAGGCAAGGAGTTCTAGTCAATGGGACGGTCCCAAGAGCAAGAGTTCATTCGGTGGAAAATGTCACGCATTTCAAGTCGGTAGGAAGAGAATGGATTATTTAACAAATGGTTTGTGGACATCTGATTATTTGGGGAAAAAAGTTAGCACCTCAATGCCATCTGCCAATGTAAATTCCATAGTTAAATCATAGTAGCCTGATGAGTCAGGTTCTTGGTTGCAAACCACAGAATCTAATTCAAACTAACTGAAGCAGGAAAGGAGTTTGTTGGGAGGCTATTGGGGGTCTCACTGTGACTGTGACTATGTTTAAGAACCAGCCTCAGGAAAAGGGTAGGAAGCAGGGGAGGCGGGCACAGTCAGGATCATGCCACAGGAGGGGCTTGCTCAGGATGCTGTGACTGCACGGTCCCCTCCAGAGACTCAACTGCTGCTCTTCTGGGTGTCTGGCTGCTGAGATCTCCAGGAATAATTGCTTTTCTCTCCTGCAGTGCTGTACCACTCAAGTTCCAAAGTCCAGAGGGAGAGAGGGCATCTGACTGGCAGACCCTGGGCCACATCCCTGCTACCAAGCTGCTGGTGGATAGAGAAAGGGAATATCTGCCTTTGTGTGTCTTGGGATTTGCTTCAAATCATCAGAGTGCTTGAATACTGAGCAACTCAAAATAAAAAAATGTCCAAATACGGTTGCTGATGTTTCATGAGCACTATCAATTTGCTATACATATTCCCCTTGCCATCTTCGTCTCTCCCCCCTCCCTACCCTGCCCCCTAAGCCTGGGATGGGGGTTCCTTGAGGACTCTCTGGATGCCAGTCCCGTTTCCACCCTTCCAGCCAGAGATGGCACCCTCATTGCTCTACAACTTCTTTACATGTATTGTTTCATTTAATCCTAAAAACCACCCTGTAAGTTGGAAACTATTATTATCCCCACTTTATAGTGGAGGAAGATGAATATGCCCTTGGTTACAGGGCTAGTAAGTAAGGGGTGGAGCTGATTTTGGTCCCAGCTCCATCTGACTCCAGAGCTAATGCTTGCACTTATACACTCTGCTCCAGAGTGGAAAAGAACAGTGAGCAATAAGACCATAAGCAACCTAGAAGAAAACAGGGGAATATTCCTCTGGTCCTGAGAATAGGGAAAGTCTTTCTAGACATAAAGGTGAACGAAGAAACAATAAAGGACGTGAAAATATAGATTTGGCTATGTAAAACTTCTGTATTTAAAAAATAATAACACCACAAGCAAAATTAGACGGCAAGGAGTATTTACAATATATGACAAAGTTGAAGTATCTTTGATATATAAAGAAGTCTTACAAATCCACATGAAAAAGACAAACATCTCATTAGAAAACTAGGCAAAGGACATGAATTGGCAGTTTGCAAAACAAGAAATACTAATGGCCAATAAAATAGGAAAAATATTCAATATTGCTAAAGAAGTGCGAAGTCAAATACTGAAGATACTGACATAGAATTTTTTTACCCATCAAGTGCACAAACATATATGCATACATTTTAATTTATTTGAATAATAGTTATTTAAACAATACTCTGTTGTTAAGAGTTTAGGGAAGCATGTTTAAAAAATCAGCTTGATTGAGGGATACTTTAGCTACAATTAATGTCCATTTAAATTGTGCAATTTAATGAGTTTTGGTATATATGTCTACCCATAAAACCACGGCCACAATCAAGATACAGAACATATCCATCATCCCCAAAACTTTGCTTTTAATAGTCCATATCTTCCCCCACGTCTCTCCCCAAGGTAACCATGGACCTGCTTTCTGTCACTATAGTTTTGTTTGTATTTTCTAGAATTTCATATAATGAGATTATACAGTATATAGTATTTTGGTCTAGTTTCTCTCACTCAGCATAAATGTTGTTGAGGTTCATCCACATTGTTACCTGTATCGGAGTTTATTCCTTTGCATTTCTGAGTGGTATTTCATTGTAATAAATATACCATTAAAAAATTATTTATCTGGTGATAGTTATTCGGGTTGTTTCCAGGTTGCACTGACTGGGTTATTGTGAATAAAGCTGGTATGAACATTCTGGTAGGAGTGTAAACTAGTAAAATATTTTAATAGGTTAATTTGGTTCTGTGTGTCAAAATATTAAAAATACACCTATCAAAATTACATGATATACACCTATCAAAATTACATGATGTACAAGGTTTGCTTCAAAATAATCCATTGGCAGGAAGAAATAGGTGAAGGTGTAGGTGAAAAAAGATCGGCCATCAGTTGATAATTATTGAAACTAGGAGATGGGTACATGGGGGTCTGTTAAACTATTTTACCTTTGCATATGTTCCAATCATAACATTTTAATACTCATACCTCTTGATCCAGTTTTTCGTAAAATCACATATGCACAAAAGATGTTCATAAGAAATTATATTTATAATAATGGGAAAAGCTAAACAATCTAAATACCCAACAAAAGAGTGGATAAATAAATTATGGCACATTCATTGAACGGAATACTATGAAGTCTTTAAAAATCATGTTTTCAAAAAATAATGACATTGAAAATTATAATATACATTTTATATAAAAAATGTAGGTTACAGACCAATTATATACAGCATGATTCCACTTTATTTAAAATATATAGCAAAATACAAAGACTGGAATATAATTGATGGTAAGCTATGTGGTAGGATTACAAATGTTTTTTATGATCTTCACAGTTTCCTGTGTTTTTAAAATGTCTACAACGGGCATGTGATACTTTTATAATGTTTTTAATGAAAGAAAATAGTATTTCATTTTCCTCTGGTCTTTTGCATTCTTTTGAACTCTTTTCCCTTACACTGTCTTATTTTTAACTCTACAAGATCAGTAGAACAGCTTTTTTTTACATTCCCACAGACCCAAAGTAATACATTCTCAGAACTAGATGGAACCTTAGAGACTAAGACTGATCCCATCTTTCACATGAAGAAACTGAAGATCAAAGAAGGGAAGTGACTTGTTTAAGGCCAGCCACACAGAAAATGGGTGTCAGAGTCAAGACTAGAAGTCAAGCCCCCTGAGGCCAACTCTAGGGACTTTTCCTTGCCTTCTGGAAGGGATTCCAGTTAAACCCAGCTCCTGGCAGGGAGCATGACGAGACATTCTTGAATAGGAGGCCCCAAAGATAAGACACCTGCCCTGACTTCTGATCCTGGCCCTAACCCTAGCTGCAGACCGAACCCAACCCCATTAATCCAGGCCTCAATGGACCCCTCAACTCCACACACAGACCAATCTCCCCAGCCCTGGCCAGAGGCTGAATTCAGATCTGTGTTGCACAGGGAGCCTTTTCTGCACCCTCACCCTCCATCATACAAATCCGTATGATGGAAAGGCTGACAGGGGCAGAATATGGGTGAATCGATACAACCTCCTCCCTTCAAGGGTCAAGGGCAGCACTTTCCTATAGGCAGGCAGTCAGGCAGGCAGGCACCTTTTAACTAGAAAGACAAAGGCAAGTCCAGGGCTCCAGCGGAAGATATTCAGAGCCAGCGTTCTAACTTGGGGAGAGTCTGGCTCCTCTTGAGAACATCTCTCCTATCCGTCCATGTGGCTCTTTGGGGCCCTCAGCCTGCTGGATCAGGAGGGTCAGGCCCGGAGGCCTTTCCCAGGGTCCCCGAGTTAGCTGAGGGAAGGGAGCAGCCCAGGGTAGGGCGGTTCTTGAAAGGCCTTTGGGAAACAGGGGCGGGGCGCAGGGGCGGGGAGTGTTGAGAGCTGCTGGAGGGGTGCCAGAAAAGATCGAGGGAAAAGATGCGACCCGTGACGCCTGGTTAAAGGAATTGGAGCTACAGGAAGGAATGGACCATCCTCTCTTCACCTTCATTCCCGGAAGCTCTGTCAGAACTCCGTTGTGCTGGGAACCCCAGCGGAGGGAACTGAGACTCGCTTAGGGATAAGGAGTTCGCCAAAGTTGAAAAGGAATTTCTCTTCCTGCGAGATAATTGGACCAGTGCCTCAGTTCCCCCTATCTGTACAATGGGGCAGCAATAGCCTTCCTGGCCCCGCCTCCTTGGGGAGATAAGTGAAAATGCATAAGAATCAGGTACAACTTTGTTGAAGCATCTCTGGTTTTAGGCTCAGCTGGGAGGGAGGTACACGTCACACTAAGAGAGTTATAATCCATTTTGGTGGCTTTACTGACAGGCACCTCTCCATCCTCCCTGGCCCAGCAGGGGAAACCTATTCCAACAGCACTGCTCAAAGATTAAGGCGACTCCTCAATGTTCAGCATCTTGCCAAGTGTTAAGAATTCCTTTGGTGGCATAAGGTGGCCCCATCTCTGAGAGTCTGTGGAACACTTGTCGTCCAAAACTTCGCTCTTTGGAGTTCCTGAAATCTGGAAAATGAGCTGTCTCTTTCTAGCTGTAATTGTGTGTGTGTGTGTGTGTGTGTGTGTGTGTGTGTGTGTGTGTGTATGTGTGTGTTGGGGCGGTTTGTGGGGGAGAGGGGGGAGAGGGAGGTGAAGTAGGCAAAGGGGAGGGAAATGGGAGGTAGTATTGCAGGTATTAACCTGCCCAATAGATTTTGTTTCTCCTCCCACAAATGCTTAGGGAAAAAAAAAAAAAAAAAAAAAGACCCGCAAAGCCAGAGAGTAGCTTCAGGGTGAATCTTCTGTGGTTTAAGGCTTTTCAGACCCCTGTTAGCCCTCTGCCCACCTGAGCAAATGAAAGACAAGAATGAAAAAGTAAAAAGAAGAGATCAAGGTAAACATGTGAATCTCCTTTTTACCTACCTCATGATCTTCATAGAAAAGATGCCAGTGGCAGCAAAGCTACAAACCCAGGTGACAACATGGAGGAAGCAAGGACCAGGGGAAGAAAAAGGAAGCTGACCACGTGTCTTTCTTGAAAAACTTTCCTTTCTTTCTCTATAGCCAAAACTGTGAGCTCAAGGGGCTTACAGTGTGGGCAAGGAAACAGATTATAAGAAACTAGAGAACAAGGCAAGAGAGCAGAGCATCAAGACTCAGGTTAAAAAAAATCAGACAGGATGAAGAAGTTGAGAGGTGGTCAGAATCAGGGAAGGCTTCTGGGAGGAGGTGAGTCTTGAACCTTGACTTGGAAAATTCAGGTATGGAAAGAGGTAGGGAGGGTATCAGACTAGAGGGACACCACGAATCTGAATCCACGTGCGGTGGGGGGTGGTGCAAAAGAACAAAGGCTGCAAAGAGCAAGGCTTGTTCAGGGAGGCAGCATAGCTGAAGAGGAGGGCGCCTGTTGCAAGGTCATTGTGCAGATCTGCAGAGAATGTACTGTATGGGGGGATCAAGGAAAGAGACTTGTTTCCCTTTTGAGAACACTGAGATCAGGGAAAGAGACTTTGTTTCCCTTTTGAGAACACTGGCCCCAGGCGATGTGGGAGAGGCTTCTACAATTTCCTCAACCCGTGGGGCGCACACACACACACACACACACACACACACACACACACACACACTGCTCAGCCCTCTGAACCCTTGTACCCCCTCTTCCTTCCATGCTTACAGGGCTAAGGGGTGATTTATAAGATAATACTGACCCCACAGACAAAGATCAGTGTAATTATTTTACAATCCTACTGTGAACATGCAGGCTGCTGCGTGGGTGTGTATGCATGTGTGCGTGCACGTGTGTATGCACGCAACAGTGCAAGGACACACACAAAGCGTCTCTTGCATTTTGTCACACTGAAGCAGAGCAGGTGGCAGCCTGCTTGGCACTCTTTGAGGCAGGCTGCGCAGCATAGCAGAAGGGCACAGGACTTGGATTTGAATCTCAGCTCTGCCAGTGTCCATCTGGGGGACCTAGGTAAGTCCCTTCACCTCTCTGAGTCTCGTTTTCTCATCTACAAAATCAGGATAACAGTACCTACCCCCGATAAGGTGAAGGTGAAATGAGGTCAGCTGGAAAGCACCTGGCTCATAATAGATACTCAAGCATGGACAACTTTTTATGTCAATTACCCACTCCCCCAGGCCCACATCACCCCCAGGAACCTGCTCTGCAAGCCTGAATTCCCACCAGTTTCCCACCAAGCCTCAGCTCCTTTGTTGAAAGAGCTGTTCAAGGCAGTGCTAGGCACTGTTTGTGTGGGATGCCAGAAACAAACATGAAGCAGAAACAAATGTGGCAAAATGTTGATAATTGTGGAATCCAGGTGACAGGGGGTGCATTGTACTATCTAGGCCTTTGTGTGGGTTTGAAACCCAAAGTATAAAGTGAAGCGGAAGCCCTCCTCAGCTACAGAAAGGTTACATCTTTCCCATAGGAGAGCAGCAAGCCAGCAACTAATTTTTATGCCAGGCAGAATGTGCAAGGAGGCCCTCAAAGAGGGACTACTGAGTGCTGTAAACCCAGGCGGGTGGGCGGGAAGATGACTTCACCTGGGGCACTGTGGGCAGCTTCCCAGAGGCAGGGGCAGTTCAGCTGGTCCTTTGAACAAGAGACTTTGATTTGCAGAGAACAGGGTTGGGGGCCTGGTTACGGTGGTCCAGGCTCAGAGAACAGTTGCCAACTGCATAGACTCTGGCACAGACCTGACTGGTGTGCTTTGAGAACTGCAGTCCAGTTGGGTGTGGCGGGAGGGAGAACACATTAACCCCTGAGTGCTCAATACACGGTTGTGGAGAAGGCTGAATAGATCAGGTTCATCTGTTCTTTGCTAGCGAAGGGCAGAGCCAGGACGGGGCCTATTTCAGGGCTCAGCTGGGAGATGTGGATGAAGGAGCATGGAGCTTGAGGACTGAACTGGTTCCTGGGGTGTGGGGTTACTCCTGGTGTAGAACTGGAGGGGAGAGGGTGAGTGCCTGGGCGGGGGGTGCTGGCTGGGTCTGCTCAGGGCCCAGAGTACAAGGCAGAATTTTCAAGGAGGCAAAACAGAGCAGCGTCACGGACAACGAAGGGTAAAAGTTCTCTCCTGCCCATGCCACCTCAGCCTGTTGAAGGCCCAGAAATCCCCTGCCATCTGTTTGCATTCTTTTCTAGGCACCTTGAGGATTTTTCTCCCAAGTTAAAGAGGCTCCTATGCAACCACAAGACTTGGGGAGGGGGTGGCATGTTAAGCCGGTACTAGCTTAACTCCTTACCTGTGCAGAGAGAATTTTCTAAACCAGTACTTACCAACCTTCCAGACTGAGAGCAAGACTCTCTTGAAACAGGAAGGGACAAAGGGAGAGGGGGTATCAGTGGAGCTGGCAAGTGAAGAGGGACACTCCATTTGGCTGAGGACAGACCTCCTTGGCAGGTGACAGGGAAGAGAGAGCAGGCTTCAAAAGGAGAGGATGGGTCAAGAAGCAAAGGCCAACAACTTTGTCTAGGTCACAGTTATTTCTCCTGAGCGTCCTGTGGGCCCCTCCCTGCCCCTTTCCTCCTCACTTTGGCCCCTCTCAATACTGTGGTCCCCACCTGTCTTCACACACAACAGGAAGAAGGCAACTGAGAACAGCCCAGAATACTCTCTATAGGATGGGTCTGGTTAGCTGGCGAAGGATGCCCAGGCCACTACCAGGCTGGTCTCCACCTGGGAGAGCCAGCTTGACTCAAGCTTCTTAGGCAGGTGCCGGGACAGAAGGCCCTAGAATCCAGCAACCCTGGAACAGGACAGTGACCCTTATGGGCTAGAGCTAATGCCGGGTTAGAGGGATGGCCTTCAGAAGCTGGAATTAACCAACCAACAGCATCCCTTTGCTAGCTATATTTGGGAGGTTCTGGGGACACCAGGGGTCCATGTTCACCTTTTATGGCTAATATCTAGCAACCAAAAAGTCATTTATTTTTCATCTTCATTGCTGCCATTTTTGGAGTGTATACCATGCGCTTGGTACTTTATCATTATCAGTAATAGCTAAAAGGCGTCGAACACTTACAGCATGGCAGGCTCAGAACTTGACTCGTATTATCTCAGTTCATCCCCACAACAGCCCCGAGGTGCTCCCCATTTTACAGAATGGAAAACAGAAGTTCAGAGAGATGAAACAACTTGACTCATTGAAGGCCACATAGCGAACAGCTAGTAGAGGTAAGGATTCAAACTCAGGTCTCATCGTCTCCAAAACCCACATACTGTGTGCTTCAGCAGCCCGCTCCACAATCTCCAGCATGCTTAGCTGCCTTGCTCGTAACTAGCGATGCCTTCTCCCAATTAGTAGATTAGTCATGTGTTGACACTTCTAGTCTCAGTCTAATGGCTTGTTTATTTAACTGATGGATGCTGCTCCCCATTTGAGGCCATTAGCATTTAAACAAAACAAAACAAAACTGTTGAGCCTGGCATAGTGACACTGTTTACTGTTTTTCTCCCCGTGTTAATTGTATTTTCCAAATATGTATTTTGATGTGCTAACGGTCCCTAAAGAGAACATCGGAGCAGTTTAGTAATCTCCTCATGTAGCTCCAGCCCCACTCCCCTTAATCTCCTTAGTGAGGGGGACAAATGGCTCGGGGGACCAGCCTTGGCTAGGATGGGAAAGAGGGATGGTGACTGTCCCATTCTGAATAATTAGGGGGCAGAGAGACTGGGGCTGGGCTAGCAACTCTGTCCTTGGAGGCTAAGCCCTGGAGCATCCCCCCTCCACACTTGGGGAGGGAATTTCGTATTTCTTTCCAGGACAATAAGAACATCTGTGCCAAGGCAGAGGAGGAGGCCGGGCGCTCCGAGGCATCTCTGCCCGAGTCTCTTGACACTGTCCGATTGTTACTGCTTCAGTTTCTGCTTGGATCACTGACCGTGTCCATTTAGAGCAGACTGGCTTGGGTAAAGACAGTGGAGGGCTGAGGAAGGACAGAGAGGACCTGTCTGACTGGGGGTGGGGGTGTGAGTTGGGCAGGGAGCTGGACTGACTCAAAAGTGACCAGGTTACAAATAAACCGCTGCAAAGTACAGGATCAATCTTGCATCCATAAATGGGAGGAAGGAGCACTTCCACTGTCCCTCTTTCCCTGGGGTTGATTGCTGTTGATCGTGTCCAGTTTGTTTGTAGCCTCCTTACTCTGACACAGTGGGGTTCAGCTTGACCTTGGGGTAAATGGATGAGGAGCTTCAGGTTTGATCCTTATATGGGACAGTTTGCTTTACAGGGAGAAAAAAAAAACTGGCTACTTCCTTCCTCCCAGCTCCAGTTGCAAACTGATGGGAGTTAAAAGTGGGGAGTTTATGGCTCCCTGCAAATCCATTCCCAGTACTGGAAAGTCACATCACCCAGTGTGTTCTGATGAGTGCAGCCAGATCTGGCCCTATGAAGTCGGCCTGGGACTGGGAATGAACTAAGGCAGCTCCTTATTTTCTTCCTTACTCAGGACATCCAGCTCTGGAACTGGGAGTTCTGAGGACCAGGAGGAGGTAGGCATCTGCCTCCTGCATAATTAGCTACATCAGACTCAAAAAACATTGACGGCCCATCCCTTTGGGCATCATGCTGTGCCTGGCACGAGCTAGTAATCCCGACCGGGTCCTGGCCCTCCCGAGTTTACAACCTTAAGTCACAGGATAATGACACAGATCCCAAAGGCGGGCAGTTAACAAATAAATCCACTTGTCCGCCAATCACAAGGGATCCACTGAGGGAGCCACAGAGACAAACAGGGCCCCCTTCAAAGAGCTTCCAGTCTGGTGGGTAAATAGGTAAGACTGAGTGAGGGCTTGGGGGAAGAGGTTCAGGCGAGGAAACGCGGTCAATTTGGGCATCACCGAACAGACTTTGTTTTTTTAAAAAGTGCCCATTGACCTGTGGCTGGGTTTTCTGTTCACTTGAGCCGCGCCTGCCACCCCAGATTGAGGTTTAATTCCAGTCCTCCACGAGCGTGGGGTGGATACAAAGGGCTAGAGGCAACGTAGCTCTGCGCCCGGGAGGTGGGCAGCCCGGGACTGGGAGGCGGGGGCCGAGGCGATCCGCGTGGGATTGCCCTTTCTCCTTGGGTGGCCGGGGCGTGTCACTGGCCCTCACCTCTCTGGGCCTCACGGTCCGCAGCTAAGGTCCCTCAGGGTATTTTCGGGACAGACCCCCTCCCACCCCATCCCGCTAGCCGCTAGTCCCTGCTGTGCACTGCGCGCTGGTGGCACAGGTTTGGGGCGGGAGCCGGGAGGAAGCTCTGGGTACAGTCATTCCATGCGGTAGGGTCGCAGAGTGTCCCTAAGGCGCGCCGGCCAGGCCCGGGTTTCGGGAGGCGCCGTGGCCTGCCCGTCCCCCAAACACTTCCGACGGGAGCCTGCGTCCCGGGCGGCTGCCGAGGGCCAGGCTGGGGGAGGGGGCGACCCGGCCCGGGTTCGCGCTCCCGGGCCGTGCGCCCGCCCACGAGGTGCCGGTGGCCGGGGAACGCCGAGGCTCCCCCGAGGGCAGGCTGCGCGCCTCGCGGGGCCGGGCCGCCGCAGGGCCTGAGCGGGCGAGCGGGCGAGGCGGGTGGGAGTGCGTGTGTGTCTGTGCGGGGGGACTGCGCGGGAGAGCGAGCCGCCGACCTGGGAAGGGTGGGTCGGGGAGCGGCGGCAGCGGCGGCGGGAGGAGCGAGCCGGGAACCAGGGAGGTCGGCCGGGCTGGCGGGCCCGGAGCCGCGGGGGGGGGGGGGGGAGGGCGGAGCGCCGAGGGCGGAGATGGGGCCGCGGGAGGGAGGGGGCCGGCGGGGCGCGGCCAGGGGGCGGGGCGCCGGGACCTGGGGAAGATAAGAGCGTGCTCGCGGGGAGCGAGGGCGGGAGTGAGGGAGGGGCGGGGGACTTAGAGACCAAAGAGGAGACAAAAGGACGGGGTGGGTGGGAGGGGCGTAGACAAGCGGGGGTAGGGGAGGGGCGCCGGGGGACGCCTCGGAGGGAGGGGTATGTGTGTACGGTGTGGGGGGGCTGGTGTGGGAGGGACTTAGAGAGGGACGTGAAGGGACAACATAAGAAGGGAGCGCGGGGGTACGGAGAAAGGGGGGTGGGCCGGGAGTGCTCCACCACGCTGGCCACGGAGGGGAGGGGAAGCCGTGAAGGGGAGGCCGCTGGGAGGAAGGGCCACACACAGGGAGGGGGATCCTGGGGATGGACAGTCCGCGAGGAAGGCGGGCCGGGGCTTCGGCGGGCTCGGGAGGGGAAGGGTGAGCAGACGCGGGGAGAGGGAGTGCTGCAAGAACCCGAGGGTGGAGGCGGATGGGCGTGTGTGGAGCGCTGAGGGCAGGGATTTAACGCTGCCGATCGGGACGACCGAAAGACCACGGAGGGGGCCGCACAGACGGGACGGGGCTACCAAGGCAGGACGAAAACTGCCCAGGGGAAAGTGGGACCTACAAGGGCTGCAGAAGGGTGGCGGGGGCGGCCTCGGGCTCGGCAGGAAGGCGCCACCACCGCCCTCTGCCCGTCCCCAGCGTGCCCCGCCCCGTCCGGGGGCCCTAAGGGCAGGGGCCTGGGCCGAGGGGGAGCCGAGCCAGGGCGGTACCATTCGGAACAGAGAGGGGGGCTGGGGGGGAAGGGAGGAGCCAGGGGTCAGAACCCTGTTGGGGGCGGGGGGGCCACACCCTGGGAAAAAGGCTTGGGCACATCCAGAATGGACCAATCAGCGAGCAAGGCCAGGGTGGCGTCAAGGGGCAGCTCCGGCCAATGGGAAGGGAGAACACTTCGGAGGTTCGGAGGAAGAAAAGAAAAAAAAAAAAAGCCCCACGAAACAACAATCGAATCCATTTGGGGGCTTGGAAGGCTGGGAGTGGGCGTCGTTTATAGCACGTTCCAGCGCCTGGCTTGCCCTCCCCTTTGAAGGATGGGGTCGTTTGCATCACTTCTGGGCCGCGGGGAGCACACGGAGCTGAAGAGGGTCCCGAGAAAGTAGACGGGGATTGGCCGTTTACAGGGGGCACTTGATTGGGTGCTTCGATTTGGGGGGGGGGGCTGGGACGGAGGTGGCAGCTTTGTGCTCAAAAGAGTGAAAGAGAAGGTTATGGTCTCTTCAAGGGAGGCAGGAGTGGACAGAGGTCCACCATTCCCCCTCACTGGCTACTGACTTAAAGTGACAACCAGCAAGTGGATCACGGATAATCTCAAACCAATGGATAACTTAAAAATACCCCTTGAGCTCTGAACCCTCTCAACATATACAGTTCCCTTCCCAGCACAGGGCAGGTTCTTCAGAGGATGAGCAATGGTAGTCTGGACCCACAGCTGCCACTGGGAATTTTATAGACATTTATGGTGTGGCGTGGCTTTTGGCTTCGGAGTTCGTCTAGGGTCCCACCGCTTAGTCACTAACTGAAATCTTAAGCCTCTAAAATAAAGGCATTGGGAGTAGTTACCTTTGAGGTGGAAACACTTGGGAACGGATCTGGAGAGTGATGGGCTCAGAAAAGAGAGCCATATTGGTGGGGGGCATTGCAAAAGAGTATTCGTCGAGTGACAGAACTTCTGGCCCAGGGATTACAAATGTCTGCAAAGCTCCTGAAACTATGTAAAATGGTGTAGGTGTTTGTGCATTTTTCTGGGGAGGGCTCATAACTTCAAATTCTCAGAGGGTTCTGTGACACACAAAAATTAACCCCCATCTTGGTCTAAAAAGAGTGGGGGGACCCGTCTCCAAGGCAGGAGGTGAAGTGTAGTAGTGGCTATGTCCTTTCGGAATCAGTGGAGGGGTTTCTCCAATTCCTTGTGAGGAATCTTGGCTGCAGGGGCCCTTTCGATACATATTGTCATCCAGAGAAAGGCAGGTTCCTCAGAGCACAGAAGCGGATGTAAACTGCCATGTAGCAAAGTAATGCTTGAATAAACTATAAACAATGGTGAGGAGTTGGCCCTGCATTAGGAAGTAAAGAGAATAGAGCTTTACTTCTGAAAGCTCATCTACCTCATCTGTAAAGTAAGGGTAAAAGTGCTGACTACTCTAGACAGCAACCTGTGTAAGCCAGGAGGCTCCCATGAAAAGAAAACCATAGTGGTTAGACTTAAAGGTGAACCCAGCCTCAGCACCATCCTAGGACCAGCCCCGAGCAGAATCCAATCGAATGATTTGTGCATACTGCTGCTAGGTTCAGAGGTTAAGAATATACAGTGTTTCATTACTATCCCTGACTCTTTGAACTGGTTGTTTACCGTTATATCCAATATGATGGATTTAAGGTTGTAGGCTAGGGTAACTTCCCTCCAGTCCAATTTAGGACAGCATGGTCCTTGGTAAGAAAATGAGGCCCCCTGACAAGTGCGACTGGAGAAATGCAATGGGGAGCATGCAAAGCTGTCTTGTCGAACTTGAAGGAAACAGGAAACGACACAGAACACACTCGAGTTAAATAGATTTTTAAAACGCCTTTATTTCTAAAATGTGGCTTAACTACACCCGCAGTGTGCTAAGCCAGTTTTGGAACTGATCCTGCAGCTCGGAGTAAAACCGAGCCAATACGGAGGAGCAGTCAGGGCTCCCAGTTCCGGGCACCAAGGTGTCACTACTCCAGCAACTCAATGTACAGAGTTTTTCTTCAGCTGTTTTTTGTGACGTACGGAGAGTCGTTTTGGATTTCTCTGTACGACAGAGAGGTCTGACCTTGAGGAAGACCGGTAGCCCACATCCTCTGCTTTTATAGGCTTAATGACATGGCCTGGCTTGGTGACAATCTTGGGCATAGTCAGCGTTTGGAAGGCCCTCTGGGTGTTCCATGTAGATCCTATAGGGGTCTGAATGGTCCTTTCAAATTGCTGATGGTGTGTGAATGGATATGGAAGCATCCGCACCTAGAGAGGAAGGCAGGGTGACGTGGGTATTGTCACGTGGGTATTGTTACAGGCCTGGCATGAGCCAGGCCTGTAAACTCTAATGGCACCTGGTCAGGTAGTTTTAGCACATAGGCCACAGTTCTACACAATGGCTGCAGTGAGTGAAGCTTTTGAGAGGCTAAGGTACCCCCATGCCCCCATCCAACCTTAGGAGTGCCAATCTGCTTGATGGCATATGGGAGTAGAGGGGCCTAATTTGGATTAGAACCTCCCTTCCCCCAGGCTTACGCAACAATCTAGGGATTGAAAAACCATCCCAACAAGGCCCCTGCAGCTATAGGAACACTACAGGAGCTGCGGGTTACTGGCCCCCAGTGGGTCTCCCTATACAACATTGTGACTTCAAGACACATCTGAGTATTGGTGTATCTCTGTGACTCTCCTACCCTCTTCATGCTCTGAATCCCTTCCTTTCCTCCCCTTCATTCACAGGATTGATGTTTTACGGAACCCAAAAATTTACTCCTGAATCCTGAACTCTACCAGGCTATTATTACACTTAGCTTCATGCTCTTCCCAAGTCTCATTTCCTTGTCCAGGATTCTTCTCCACTCCACCAAAGCGCTACCTTCAGACATATAAATAATCTTTAAACACCTCCCCAATGGCCAAAGAGTAGCAAAAAGATGTAAGCAGAAAAACGGTAAGTTACAATCAGTAGTCTCCAGAGATACTCAATGGAACACTCAAGAGAAGCTGAGTACTGCCGGGCAATCCTGGTGGTGGTAGAGGACACAGATTCTTTAGGTTAAGGGTGGGTCTTAGTGGGGTTGATAGCTAGATCTGTGCATGTCACCCAGAGCAAAAGAAAAGAAAAAAACACCTGCACAAAATATCCAGTCTTGGGGGGTTTCCCCCCTTTGGCTCAAAGTGCTTTATTCTATTGCATGCTGGGACCTGAAGTGTATATAGCTTATTAAAAAGATGAGGAAAATCAAGGGAAATTCTTGGAAAGTTATTTGTCAATTTACTGTGACTGTATTAAAAAACAAATAGTTAAGATTCCTGGAAGGGAAGGGTGATCTTGATTGAGGTCTGTACTCTGCCCTTCACCTAGAATCCGGGCCCGGTGAAGCACCCCTTTTCTCTCCGTCTTATCCCATAACTGCTTGTTCATTGCCTATTTTCTGCTTATGTATCCTCAACTGGGATTACAATTCAATTTATGCAGCAAAATAAGATCAAAAGAGTATTACTGAAATGATATTTTCTCCTCTCTTCTGTACCTATTAAATAGCCCTCCCCCACTTCAGAAGGAAAAATACAACTCATTTCAATATTAAACTGGCTGGGGACAGATCACAGGGCCACAGACCTTCAGAACTGAAGGGAACATAAAGGTCACCAAGTCCAATCTCATTCCCAAATCCCTGTAACACATGCTCACAACCCCAGAGCAACCCCTTCTCTCTTCTGACCGGCAGAAAGTTTTTCCTTGAACTCTGCCTTTCCTCTAACTTCTACTTTATGTGGCTTCCACACGACAGCCTTCAATATACTTGAAGACCACGATCATGCTCCAATCTGCTCCTCTCTTGGGTAAACATCCCTAACACATTATCACATGACACAATTTAAAATCTTTTCATTGTCCTGAACAAGTACCAGTTGGTCTTCATTTTTCTTAAGATGCAGCTTAAACCTATAGCCTCTGAACATTACTTGGACTATAAACACAAGCCTGCAGAATAGCAATTCTTAGTTTGGTGAGACCCATTTGCATCAGCATTATCTGGGGGTACTAGCTGAAAATGCAGATTTGGGGGCCTCACCATTGCTGCAAAGATTATCCTTTAAGTTTTAACTTTCCCAGCCAGTAATTGAAACAGCAGAGTCAATTTGGAATTATTCATCTCAGAGCCAGTGAAAACAAAAATAGATCCAACTCTGTGGCCAAGATCACACATCCCTCTTGACCACAGAGCACCAGAACGCTCCTCCCAAGCAGGAGAGCCAGGCAGCAAAGGGGAGGCTGCTAAAGAGCTCTCTATCCCTCACCTGATGAGCCACTGCATGGATGTTCCGCTTCTCATTGAGAATCACATTTGGCAAATTCTTGTCTTTCCTTGGAGGACCCTCAGGGGCTTTAATGAGAAACCTGGAAAGCAGAACAGCAGGACGTCTGACTAAGAGCATTAAGGACTTAGTCAAAAGGGCAGAGAGGATGCACGAGGGTGAAGTGGGAGAACTTGGTGCCCTTCTGACAGGTTTTCTTCCCTGTTCTTACCGGCGTCTCTTCTTGGCACTGGGCTTCAGGCCCACACCACCCCACTCGCCCCAGCCAGGCAGAGTCAGGTCCACGTCCTTCGGCTTACTCGCCTCCACAGCTTCCCTCTTCTCTTTCAAGAAGTCTCTGATGACATCATCCCCAGCAAAAGCTTCCTTTATCATCTGCCTTTGATCTCTCTCTTCATCTTCCTGGGAAGAAATGAACAACAGCTACAGCTTGCCTCCTGAGCCGAGGTTCGTGGCAAGACCGCTCAAATGCTGGGTCGTGACATTTTAGCGCCCCCTAGGGGGAAGTGCGGAACAGTGATGGTCTTGCACTACAAGCCCATCGGCAGCCAATCAAGCTCCAATCTTCTCTCTAGGGTAAATATCCCTAGCTCATTATCATATGACACAATTTTAAACTTTCAATAAGGAAATTGCAGGGTAGAGGAAGGAACAGCCTGTGTTAGGAGGGGGAGCTCCAAGCGGGCCTGGCCAGAATGTGGAAGTCCTCCAGCTTATATCTCTGAAAAGACAGGCACCAGGGCTCCTCATTTGAGCAGTTTCAGTGCCTTAATCGGGGAGCCCCCCCAGATCATTCGAGATCCCACTGAGTAGAGCAAAATATTGTCAACAGCTCACTGACTCACCTTTGAGTTGTCCTGCCTGGCATCTGGTCAGAGCTTTGAGTGACTCCCTCTTTCCTCTGAGGGCTTTAGAGTCACCCCAGGGAGGATTCGGTGGCTCAGAATTTAAGGTGAGGGAGTCTCAGTGGCACTCACAAATTTGCATCTACTAAACTGTCACTGGGACCAGCCGGGGCCATACTATTCCAGACCTCTTAACTGCCACCACGTGCCCTCAGCACAAAACTTCACTGATTCTATTCCTCGCGCAGGAAGGACACCTTCCACACCAGGTCTGACACCCCCCAATGGCCATGACCCTGGCTCTGCTCACCAACTCCTCTACTGTCGTGGGAACTGCCAAGGACTTCATGGAAGGAGATTTTGTGGTCAGGAGGTTCTGGAGATCAATCATTTGCTCCTTCCTTTTCTTCTCCTTGGGGACACCAAGATGATTACTTGGGTTCCTCTCCAACTGCTGCCCTTCTACCGCAGCTCTGGGAAGCTCCTTGTTTTGAAAACATCCTTCTTTGCCCAGCTCCTCCAGTTCGTCCAGAGTCCGTGCCCTCTCCGGCCTCTGCAGCAACAGAGGCTCCTCTTCCTCCCCGGCAGGTTCCTCTCTCTGGACCGCCAGAACTGTCCTCGTTGAACTCAGTTCTTGCTTCCTGGACTGATGGTTCTCCCTGTTGAGTTTCTGAGACAGTGCCCTCAATTCAGACAGCACCTCCTGGCTGCTAAGATCTGGGGGAAGAAATGAAAGCTGTCGGAAAAGTAGGGTGGGAGCTGCCTTGTCAACAAGCGTCTACCGACCTCTCGCTGGGCGCTGGGCACCATGGGAGACATGCTAACGAGGACAAATGGGTAAGAGAAGATGCCATTCGCTGGATCTCCCGGCGAGTTCACTAATCATTACCTGTCAAGTCGCGGACAATGGAGTTTAGGAGTTAAAAGCAGCATGTTGGGAAGCAGATGTCCGGGTCCTATTCCCAGCTTTGCCAATGACTGACTCACTGTATAACTGGAGCTGTGGCTTAATTTCCCCGTAGAGTAAACTCTGCTTGGAAAGATCACCCCAAATTCCAAATTTGTATTAAAAGAGCTGTTTCAGCCAGTGGCCTCTAAATTCAACTTCATTGTCATTTATTATTTGTAATTGCTAAAAAATTGTGATTTCCAATTTGTAATTTACACTGTAATTTCCTACTTGTAAAAACTGTATCCAGCATTGTTTTATCTTAAAGCAGCATTTCACAATCTGCTGTGGCAGAGTGAAGTAGCTCGCATTTTCCAGCCATGAGCATCATCTGAGCAAATACTGCTAGTCTCTGAGAGCCCTGAGGGAAACACAGCCATGACATGCTTCTAAACTGTCCTTTGCATTGACTCAAGTTGCCTCCATTCCCAAGTTCATCCTGCTCTCTAGCTCTGGCTTGAAGCCATTGGAAGAAGCTACTGAGATCTGGCCTGAGGACATGCATGTTTATTTTCAAGGACCAACTTTCCTTGCTCATTTTGTTTGGAGTCCATGCCTCCCCACCGTTTTAGGATACTATTTTCCCAAAGGTTTGGGATCATTCTATTTATCATCCAAGGAAATCCAAATCCACCTTTCACGCCACAACCAACTGTTCTACACATTTCACTAGACGGGCAGCTTTTGAAGGGACTTGGGAGGAACCATCTCGGCCTGCGGTGCTGCTTTCTACAATCCTCTTGGAAGCGACTGCTTGCAATTATTATTATTATTATTATTATTATTATTATTATTATTATTATTATTTTTGCGGTACGCGGCCCTCTCACTGTTGTGGCCTCTCCCATTGCGGAGCACAGGCTCCGGACGCGCAGGCTCAGTGGCCGTGGCTCACGGGCCCAACCGCTCCATGGCATGCGGGATCTTCCGATCGGGGCACAAACTTGTATCCACTGCATCGGCAGGTGGACTCTCAACCACTGCACTACCAGGGAAGTACTGCTTGCAATTATTAATCCCAGAAGTCTTTAGCTGAAAACCCTAAGTAAAGGTCCTCCAATACATTCTAAATGACAGCTCTAAAACCCCCCCCCCTTTTTTTTTTGCCACTGAAAAAGATTCTTGCTGTCGTGTAAATGCATTCATTATTCCTCTAGGAAATATAATCGGACCCAAGAATCTGTCCAGATCCAGGTGATTTCTGAAGGCAGTTAGTTTCCTAAGCAGGCTTTATAACGCCCTGCTTTGTCCCCAGAATGGGAACTCTGACCTGCCTTAAGGGTGCTAAGGCTGCTAATTAATATATAACATGCAAATCGAGTCTGAGCATGGCATAACAATTCTGATTTACCCTGTAACTTGTGGAGTCATTCATTCCTATCAAGAAAATCACACCCCATATCAACATATCAACCAGCATTACGGACAGAAAACTGCAGCAATGATTTGAAGACATTTCATAATGCCTCAAAATACGCCTCTGTGTCTGTGGGTGTGAACGACTTTCAGATTTGCCAGTCCACCACATGCACTTCTCGCTGGCTTGTGGGTACCAGTGATGTTAACTCCTGCCCTTCCTTCAAGGATGGTGTACTTCTGTCTTTCTGAAGACTGAACACACACTCTAGAGCCATGCAGATGCCTTTGAAGGAAAATGGTCATTACAAATCTGTTTTCTCTTCAGGGACCCAGGGCACTCTCTTGAAAGTGCCTAGAGCCTAGTCACTGTGACACAGGTGGGCGGACCCAGCTTTGCTCTCAGTCTGCCAAGAGCACCAGCACTGGGCACTGACCCCCTCTGGCCCACCACTGCTCACCTTTTGTTTCTTGGCTGCCCACCAAATTGGCGATCTGGTTGAACCCAGACTTTTGTCTAAGTGATCGCCTTTCCTCAAATTCTTTCAGCAGAATTTCTTCCGCCACCACCGGTCCTTCTTCCTCACTTTCAGGAGCCTCCTGGGCTGCAGGCTCTGCAAGTTCTTCAGGGTCCCCCTGGACCTCAGCCTCTTTTGTGTCACTGGAGTGATTCCTGAACATCCAGGGGTTCGGTCCATCTGCCTTCACCTGTACCTCATTCACCACGTCAGGGACAAAGGGTTCACCCTCTTCCTCTGCACCTCCCTCCTCTTCCGCACTCTCAGAGGCCACCTGGATCTTCTGCATCAGCTCTTTGTTCCTGGCCAATTGTTCCTGCATAGCCTGGCGAGCCTGGAGGAAAGGGTCACAACACAAGCACCTTGTCATTAGTGACCACAGTAACACCTTCCCCGGTCCATTTCTTAGAGCTGCCTCCTCTCAATTTGACTTAAGTATTTCTTACTGGTACCTACTGTTCAAACTACACATACACCACTGTGTTAACAGCTATGGAATAAAACGGAAGACAAATTTTTTGTCCTCAAGGAATCAACATGTGAAACAAGGTTTTAAAAAAAAACCCACACAACTCCTCTCCCCTTTAACTGGACTTGCCTTCAATGCTGTTTCCCTTTCATCTCTCCCTTTCCATCTTGTTCCTTGGTCATTTTCCTCTCTGCCTTAGAGATTTTCTGATGCCTTTTTAGAGTCCTGGTTTTCTAAGCATCCTCATGGCTCTTTCCCAAATCTGCTTCTGCTAGCATCCTTATGGATTTTCCTTTCTTTCCTCCAATTCCATCTTTGATTCTTAAGAGAATGGTATTGTTTTACATATATTGGTAATCTGAACACACAGTGATCCCCCCGGTAATACTAGAGAGTAGCCTCGGAGTCCCCTTGCTGAAGTTGTCTTAAACCAGAATAAAACTTAAGGCTTTATCTACACAGCTGAACAGCGAGCCTGGATGGTCTCTCACCCTAATGGTCTCTTACCTCCAGGTCATACTTGGCCATAATTGCCTTTGACTTTGCCCATTTCCCACTGTTCTGGTGCTTAAGGCTCATTCGCTCCTGGAAAGAAAGGGCAGAGTGAGATCCTTATTGCTTTCCGGGGAAAGCTGGTTCAAGGGTTGGGGGCCAGAGGCAGCCTCACCATCATTCTGGCCTTTTCGAGTTTTTCCAGTTCTTCCAATGCTGCAGCAGGACTGACCTTCCGCAGCTTCTCGAACTCTTTTAGGGCTTGCTTGGCCTTTCCTTTCTTCAGAAGTTTGTGATACCTATAGGATGAGAGAGGTACGGGGGAAGAGATTTAGCTGAACCACTGGCGCCACACACGAGTGCCCTGCCACATAAGGCGTTCCCCTATGTGGGCGAATGGAACAGACATCACAGAGCTAGCTGACTGTACGGAGCTGGCTCGAGACCTGTGAGGCCCTGCGGGACTCTCAGTCCCTGCAGGCCCCAGGGCAGACCTCTGCAGAGTAAAGAGTCCCCTCTGCTTCTAAAACGCAAGGGAAGAGCAGAATAGGATCCAAAGAGGCAAAAAGGCAGGAAGGAAGCCCTACTGGCGTCCACAGCTGTAGAACTCAAGAGCTCATTCGGCAGACCCACTCTGTGATGCCCTGGAAGGGAGAGAAAGTAATTGAACAGTCCTCTTTTTAGCAAAACCAAGACAGAAAGCCAAAGCCACAGGAGCAGGTACTACCGAAGGAGGCAAAACTCTCTGAGGTTGGTTTGAAAAAGAAAGAGGCTAGACACTACTCTTTGGGACCTCTCCTACATGACCCCAGCCGCCACGGGCAAGGTTCTCTCCTAAGGACTTGAGATTCTTCCTCGTCACTTTCTTCCATGGAACCCAAGGCCGGTGGTACACAGGGGCCTCCTTACTTTTTTTTTTTTTTTTTTTTGTGGTACGCGGGCCTCTCACTGTTGTGGCCTCTCCCGTTGCGGAGCACACGCTCCGGACGCGCAGGCTCAGCGGCCATGGCTCACGGGCCCAGCCGCTCCGCGGCATGTGGGATCTTCCCGGACCGGGGCACGAACCCGTGTCCCCTGCATCGGCAGGCGGATTCTCAACCACTGTGCCACCAGGGAAGCCCCCTCCTTACTTTTTGCTTTTGATTTTCTTCTCTCTTCGAGCCCTGGCCTCATAGTAGGACTGCAGGGCCCGGGCCCTCTGAAGCTCTGCTCGGCGCATCTTCACCTATAACGAATGACATTTACAGTGACCCCTGGGCTTAATGGCAAACGCTGGGAGAAAGAGAGCATGCCTGGGTGGATCAAAGGGCCTAGCACACTTACCTCTTCCAGGCTCATGGCTTTGAGAGAGGCCTTTTCCATGGGAGTCAGTAAAGGGTCTGTCACCGGCTGCTTGTTCTTATGGAGGAGATTAAAAATCTCCTGCTCCAGGGGAGTTCTTGCCTTAAGGAGGTAACAGAACACTCTAAGTCTTAAATCATGCTCCTAGAGTCTCCCTCTTTACAATTCTATGGCCATCTACTCTATGACATTATAATTGGAATCACGAACTGGATAGGATTGACTGTTACAGCAAGAGAAGGGGGTTCCAGGCTCGCTGTTCGGCTGTGTAGATAAAGCCTTAACTTTTATTCTGATTTAAGACAGCTTCAGCAAGGGGACTCCGAGGCTACTCTCTAATATTACGGGGGGGTGGGTGGGTGGGGTGGGGATCACTCTGTGTTCAGATTACCAATATATGTAAAACAATACCATTCTCTTAAGAATCAAAGCAGGATGCCCTTAAGGCTAATGCTGGCAGGAGAGAGGAACAGCAGTACCAAATTGTCAGTCTTCAGAGTTGCAAAACAGAACGGTCCCTGTATTGTTATGTATATTTGAAGCACAACACTCTTAACATAAAGTTAGAGACCTCAGATCCATATCAGCCTCCTTTCAAGAATATTTCTAGAGAAAAGGGGAGGTTAGGTCTTAAGATGAGCACAAAAAGACACTGCCTTTAACAATAAGACCTTCAGGTAATTAGCCTGCTTCCTGACAGTTCAAATTTAACTCTCATCAGTTTCTAACTTTGGCTCCAACTCCTCAGTTGCCAGTTAACTTCGCATACTAGGTGGTGTCTATACGGATGAAATGAATGGACTGTGAACCAGTGACTTTACATGTCAACAAAAGACCCCATTTGCTGCTTGACTGATATTGTCAGGATGGCTAAAATAATCAGGCTGATCGTGTCATGGTCTACTTTGGCAAGGCACAAAGACAGCCTGGGGCAAGAGCCAGTTTCAAATCTCATGCACGTATTTTATGTGGTTTTCTTCAACGGCCATATACATCATGGTCAGTGTTAAAACTTACAAGTATGTGGACAAATGCATAAACACACATCATCACACGTTACACGGCACTATTTATCTAACCATAAACCTATTCTACTGAATAGTAAAGGTGCATGTTCTTCCATTTTTAGTATTTGAAGTGTAATCAATCACAGGCTACAAAGTGATTTATATTACAATGTTGTAATCTCCCTCCAACTCAATTCAATTTACAAACACTTATTGATTGCAGCTACAAGTACCTACGTTCCAGGTACTTGTGCAGGGTGCTAGGAATACACAATTAAGATAGTTCCTGTCCTCATAGAGCTCATAACCTTTCAGAGGAAAGAGACATATGCACCATTAACAACATAATGGGTTAAATATTAGTCCACAGGAGTAATCACAGAGGAAGGAACAATTAATTCTGATTAGGAGGTGGGGCAGGCTCGGGGAAGGAAGACTTTTTGAATTAGGCTTTGAGGTATAAGCACAATTCTACAAGGAGGGGGAAAAAGCCAAATGGAGAGATGAGTATAAGCAAAAACAGACCTAGAGAAAGCAAAGGTATGTCAGGGAACAATGAACTGTCCAGTGTAGCTAAGATGCCAGGCACTTCTGGCTTATTCTGTAAGTGGAGAGCCTTTTGAAGGATTTTAAGCAGGAAAGAGATCATCGGTTTTGTGTTTTGGAGAGAAAATCCTGGTGATTGTGTAAGGGGTTCTATGAAAGGTGTCAAATGAAAATGAGGAGAGGAACCAGGGATGTGAGAGTTATTACAGAGACAGAATTACAGGACTAGACCCCCTGCATGAGCTGGGGATGCTGGTAGTTGAGGGGAAAAGGAGTTATGCCATTGACTGAGTTATAGCATGAAGGTCGTGGTACAGAGTTTCAGGGTCTGGGGAAGGAAAATTCCAGGCTTTCTTTGTTGTTGAGAAGTTTAGGTGCACAGGGGAGAGCCAGGTGAGGCCTGCTAGTCATATGGAACATGGGCCTGGAACTCAGAAGGAGTTGAGAGTGATCTGTACCATGTTTACAGAGCAAGAATAAAAAGGACTAAGAAGAGTCAGATAAAAAGCAAAACAAACAGACAAGAAAACAACAGCAGGACTACATCACAGAAGCCAAGGGAAAAGTTTTAACCACATGATGTGTTAATAGTGTCAAATAGGCTGAAGATGCAGAGGACTTGGGATCTGCCTATTGGGAGGCCCCTTGCTAACACCTTCTGAGAAGTTTCAGGAAGGCACTAGGGGAAGAAGGCGAGAGAATGGAGACCAGCTCTTCCCAAAGCATGTTCCTCAGCAGCTGACAAGATTTACTTCATTTTTTAAAAGTTTAAAATTCAATGCGTTCGATTTTTTTTTTTTTTTGTAGTACGTGAGCCTCTCACTGCTGTGGCCTCTCCCGCTGCGGAGCACAGGCTCCGGACGCACAGGCTCAGCGGCCATGGCTCACGGGCCCAGCCGCTCCGCAGCATGTGGGATCCTCCCGGATCGGGGCATGAACCCGTGTTTCCTGCATAGAAAGGCAGACTCTCAACCACTGCACCACCAGGGAAGCCCTCCACTGCGTTCGATTTTTAATAAAATCAGTCTGTCCTACCTGGGTTAGAGTTAGTCATAGGGGTTTCTTTACTATCTTTTCATAGCCTTTAAAAGGCTAGCGTAGGGGCTTCCCTGGTGGCGCAGTGGTTATGAATCTGCCTGCCAGTGCAGGGGACATGGGTTCGAGCCCTGGCCCGGGAAGATCCCACATGCCACGGAGCAACTAAGCCCATGTGCCACAACTACTGAGCATGTGCTCTAGAGTCCACGAGCCACAACTAGTGAGCCCGCGTGCCACAACTAGTGAAGCCTGCGCGCCTAGAGCCGGTGCTCCACAATGAGAAGCCACCACAATGAGAAGCCCAAGCACTGCAACGAAGAGTAGCCCCCGCTTGCCACAACTAGAGAAAGCTCGTGCGCATCTTGCAAAGACACACAACAGCCAAAAATATAATAAATAAATAAATAATTTTTTTAAAAAAAGTCTAGCATGCACTGTGGACCGCCAATCTCCAGTAGGGGCACGTGGCACTTTCTAGCAACGGAACCCTACCAAACCCCCCACCCAGTCCCACTCCCAGGGCATACTGAGAAAGCAAGGTTTTGAGGAGAACACTTTGGGAAATGCTAGTGTCGGCTGCCAGTGGAGGGAAGAAGGGAGTGGTGGGAAGTTACCTTACATCATTTCTAGCACTTTACAGTTTACAAATGCTTTCTCACACATTATCCCCTTTAATTCTTCTCAGCTAGAGTCAAACGGAATTTTAGGAAGCTGGACCAAAGCTACAAGTGCAGACATTTTGGATTCTTAATCTCCAGAAATACTAGTATATTGCTAGTCCTTGGGCTTTGCCCTCTAAGGCACTGCCAGCCACAAAGGACCCCCTGACTTCTCTGTGCCATGTTGGTATAATTTCTCAAAGATGAACCTTAGAATGAATGGTACAGCAGGTTTGTGTACAGCATTTGGGCCCCACTCTGTCTCACACAGGGAGTTCCTGGAGATCAGAGGCTGTGCCTTTCTCAGTGCACCCCCCCCATCTCATCTTTAATGACCAACTCGGCATTGACCTGCCATCTCTAAGATCATACCAGCATTTGGAAAAAGCAAGGTGCAGAACAGTGTGTAGTAGTACTACTACTTTTTTGATTAAAAAAATGAGGTAAGCATAAATATATCCATAAAACTCTTAAGTTAACAAAAAACGTATACAAAAAGTGGTGACCTCTGGGTGAGTATGGAGGTAAAAATGAGCAGATGGGGGACAAGGGTGGGGTCAGACTTTTCTCTATGTATTTTCTATACTTATTTTTGAATCCTGCAAATTGTATTAGCTCTTAAGTCTTTTCCCCTAAAGTCTCCCTTCCATCCTGCAGCCACACTTTAAACCTGATCTCTTTTTCATGTGGAAAAGGAAGCATCCTAGAAAGAGAATGGTGGTGATTTCAACAACAGTATCCGAAACAGAGCTTATCCCCGTAATAAGCAATGACTTGCTCACTTTCTAGCTATGGCGGCAAGCCATGTTTACTTTGATGATCTTTAATTATCTCAACTTCCTGACACTTAGGACACCATTTTTGGATTTATAGAAAGCAGAGAAGCCATCTATCCATGGTTTGGGCGCTGATGTTTTGAACTATTTTTCTACTAAAGACAGAACACGTTATAGACTGCATAACCAATGGTGTATCAGAAAAGAAAGGCTAGCTGTTCTGAAGTTGTTCAGACTAAAAATGAAACTTTAGGGACCGACACAGGATTACTAACTTTTAATTTTACTAATGGCATAACTACCGTTCCACCTCCAACCCCATCACTTACTACCACCATCATTTTATAAAGGAAAAGCTATTTCAACACCATTGAAGTGGAAAGAATAACCTCATAATAAAAAAGAGCTAGCAACCTTACACCACCATACTCACAATTGTCCTTTTACTTCAGACAGATGAAACACCTGCCAGAGATCATTGTTTGGGAAACCCAGCTCTAAAAAATATATATATATTTTTTCAGTACGTGGGCCTCTCACTGTTGTGGTCTCTCCCGTTGCGGAGCACAGGCTCCGGGCACGCAGGCTCAGCGGCCATGGCTCACGGGCCCAGCCGCTCCGCGGCATGTGGGATCTTCCCGGACCGGGGCACGAACCCATGTCCCCTGCATTGGCAGGCAGACTCGCAACCACCGTGCCACCAGGGAAGCCCTAAAATATCTTTTTTTATTTTCTGCAGCTCAGCTATAATGAGCTACTTGCTAAACATCTCATCATTACCAGCAATCTGCTATGTTTTAATGTGGCATCCTTTTCAAGCAAACTTCGGTTCTGCTGCTCGTATATCCCTCCTAAGGCATCATTATTGCTGCCAGGTTCCTGATCGTCCCAAGGTCAGAATGTTGGCTTTAAAAGCTTTTAAAAAAAATCCAGTGTGTGAAAAAGAAAACATCATTATGTTCCTGCTCTATTGGCAATCAGATGTGGTCACACAAAAACATGCAAATAACCGTGCAGTGGACAATCCAACCTGAGGAAGGGTGACGACAGAGCTACGGCAGCTGGCTACAAATCTTGCTCCCCTGCCCCCTCGCTTTCTGACCACTCAACTAAACTGACTGCGGCTGCCGTTTCGGCTTAACGTGTCCAACAAGACCAACTGCAGGCTCTGCAACGTCCACATGGAGCAACCTCACCTCCCAAGGTGTGCTATCCTCGCGTTGCACTTACCTTCCAGCCACTGACCACATGTTCGATGGGAGCAAAGACGGACTGCTGCTTGCTCAGGGGAAAAACCAGCTGCTCTGCGTGCCGGTTCTTCTGAACAACGGGGTCCCATTTGGAGAGGACTTGTGAGGTTTTGTTGAATGCCACTTCTCTGTGGATCTGAAACAGGCAAAGCACACAGAAAGAGCGAGCCACGAAATTAAGCACCAAACTCAAAGGACCAACAGGAAACTAAGAGGCCATGTTTCTTAGCTTAAGAAAGAATCAGGATGCTAGAGATGAGCTCTTGCTTACTTCTCAGGACTACGCTTCCCCTGAGATTAGTTTGAATCTTTTCCAGGGTGAGGCAACCACAACTTTCCTTCCTCCCATTTTTCAGGCCATCCCCCCTTCCCTTCTAACGCTATTTTTCCCTGTCAGTTCAATTTCTCCCCCTTAATGGACCACCTTTTCTTTGACTCACCCGCTCAATCTCTTCTCTGTGAAGGGGTAACTCCACAGTCTTCTTCGATTTGACTCTATTCAACTGCTTTTTCACGGCAGCCAATGAGGATGAAGTTTTAACAGGCTCAAGCAGATCCGAAAGGAACAGCTTTTCTCCTGATCCTGTAGAAAGGACAAACTTTCTGGTCAGACGGAGAAGTGAGGCAAAACCTCAACATCACATAGGGAGAGAGCTCAGTAGAAAATGCTGGCAGACAGGCAGGTGTGCAGGGAAGCAGGAATAGTCCTCTTACTTCAGTCACTAGCCAGAGGACGCCACTGCCTTCCTACATTCCCAAACGTGTTGGAAGGTGGAAGACAGAAAACTATTTAAAACAGTCATTTGCTTTTCTCCTGGTCTTTCTGCTTCCAGTCTTGCCCCACTTCAATTCATTCTTCACACAGCGGCCAGAGTGTTTTGAAAATGTAAATCATAGCATGCCACGATCCTGCTGAAAATCCTCCAATGGCTCTCCATTATACTTTGGTCCCTGTCTGTCTCTCCAACCTCATGTCATCCACAGATGGAGGCTGCTCCAGCCGCACTGGCCTTCTTCCTCTTCTTCAAACATGCTGAACATGTTTCTTCCTTGGCGCCTTTGCACTAGCTGCCCCCTCGCCTGGAATACTGCTCCCTGTCTTTGCATGGGTGACTTTTCTTGTTATTCAGATCTCAGCTTAAATTTTGCCTCTTCAGAGGCTTTTCATGCCCAGCCAACCGAAAACAGCCACTTAAAGTCACTTGACTGCATCTTCCTGTTGTAATTCGCTTATTGTCTCCCTGCACTAGAATGTAAGCTCCATGAAGTTGTGACCTACTCCTAATCGTAGTCCCAGAAACTGATATATGGTAGAGGCACAGTAAGTATTTGCTGAATGGATAAGCTTGGAAGAATCTATTGTTACCAGTTCTGGGAGGTTATGTTAATGGTTACTAGAAGCACATTAACTCATTCAAGCTGCGTAAGTTGTGAATATGGTGGAAAAGATTTGGCATCTAGACTTGTTATCAAGTTAAAATCAAGTTAAAACACTGCCATTTACTAGATCATATATTCTCAATCGGGGTGATATCATTCCCCCACCCAGGGGTAAAATCTGGTTCTTTGGTGGGCAGAGGTAAAAAGAAAAAAACAAAAAAAAACCCCACTTAGATACAGCCATCCCTTGGCATCCATGTGCAGGGGACTGGTTCCAGGACCCACCCAGAATACAGAAATCCAAGGATGCTCAAGTCCTTTGTATAAAATGGCACAGCATTGATATTTGCACAGAACCCATACACATCTTCCCATATATTTTAAATCATCTCTAGATTACTTGTAATACCTAATACAAAGTAAGTTCGATATAAATAGTAGCTGGTATGTGGGATAAACTCAAGTTTTGCGTTTTGGAATATTTTGAAATTTAAAATTTCAATCCACATTGGTTGAACCCACAGATGTAGAACCCACAGTTACAGAGGGCTGACTGTACTAGTTTTGTGTCCCTCCAAAGTACAGCCTTATCTAAGAAATCTTATTCCTGGTGGCAGAGTAGGCGAGGAGGGAGGAAGTGAGGAAAAGAAATGTCGAAAAAGGCTCCTCAGGGGAGCAATAAAGAAAAAAGTTTGAGAAACACTGTACTAGGTGAAGGTCCTTGAGAGGTAACTTGACTTCTCTGAGCTGCAGAAGTAGAGGAGAGATTATCTGCCTGTCCGAACTCAATGCACTGTGAGAACTGAAATAAAAATAAAATCAGGGACATGACTAAGCTCGTGAGAGGCAGCTGTCTTCATTCACATCCCTCTATCCTAGAAGTAGCTCATCAAGCTCAGTGGGAGACCTTGACTGTGGCCTTTTTGCCTTCTCCTAGAAATGGAAGAAATTCAAGAGCATCTGACTACCTTTCTTCACCCCCTCACACGGTAGTATTTATGGTATGATTCATTAACCACATCAAAAACAGCTGGAAAGTGACCATTATGCTTTTGGATCTCCACAAGTTCCATGCAGATAGTTTCCTTTGGTTAACTTACCTTCAGAACTGACATTGAACTCTGACACCTTCAGACTAGCCTCAGATCTCTCAGCCAATTTCCACCTGAAGTTAAGCAAAACAGAATACAGAAAGAATGGATACGTTTTGCTGGGGAACAAACACTTCTCTCTTCAAACAATGCTTTGGTTTCATTTCTATTCTAGAATCAGGTTTTGTCACAAAGCAACCAGGAAATCTGTTCCTAACCTGGACATGGTAGTCTAACCATCTCTTAATGTAGGCTCAGCCCCTCAAAAACAAAAGGCAATGCAAGGTAGGCATAGTGAAAGAGGTATTGGACTTGAATTCAAACATAGCTGGATTTGAATACTAGATCTGTCACTTATGAGCTGAGTGACTTTGGGACATGTCAATCTTATTTTCTAGTTGAAGAAACTGACATGCAGAGAGGATAAAAAACTTGCCTACAGTCTCCAAAGTACATGCTCAGTCTCCAAAGTACATGCTCTGACAACTGTATCTTCATTGTCTTAGGCACTCAATAAATGTTACCTGCAGATAAGTCTCATGGAATCAGCTAGTTATAACCTGTCCAAATTGAAGGGAATGTTACCTATTCTTTCCATCAAGTGAACTGATTGCTTCCAGAAGCTTTTGATGCTTTCTTTCTCCATCACTGTCCCCCTGGAAACAGAAAAGGAAATACCATCAGAATGATGAGGGGAGAGAAAAGACAGTATGGCAATTAAGGCCCATGTAAAATCTCTCATTCTTTTGGTCAGTGGAGAACTGGTGAATCAGATGAGGTCTGGCATGCAGGCATTCCAGCACAAATGGAAAGAAATGCTTCAATAAGCCAAACTTCCTCATGGTAAGGAACATAGAGCCTTAGTAACCAGAAGCTAATGCCATGCCTCTGTCTTAACTTGTTTTGAGAAGAAAAGTGCCATGAGAATGTTTCTGTATAGAATATATAGTGTGATCTGACACAGAAACTGACATAAAAAAAACCAATTTAAGTAGTTTTGTCAAGAGAATAAAGAGCTGGAATTCCTACAGCAGCTGTTGGAGACCCAGCTTAATTATGCATATGTATATTTCAGTCGGATAATCAAATAACCCTCTATGGAAATCCAAACTTGGGAAATCATATAATACCACGTGTTTTGGTCTTATATATTCAACTTAAGCAACCTGAGGACAGTGTATCTTATATACGATCTTGGAATTCCCATAGCACTTAATACAATATCATATACATGAAACACTAAATACAGGTATCCTCTGCTTTTTGAAAGTATGCTTTGCTTTACGCCACTTCGCTTTCACAAAAGACCTACATTAGTATCTGTTTTTGCTAACTGAACAAAATCCGAAGTGAAAATAGCGTCTAGCATTTGTTTTGCAGTGAGTTGCTATAGAGGCAGCACATACTCAGAGTGGCACCACCAAGCCCCTTCCCTGGAAACTACACTTAGCATCTCAGCATCAAGCTGCCATAGCTTTGAACTGTCTATGAGCATCTATGCTTTATCTTGATTTATTTTGTGTTTCCATTAGCAAGACGTGTCCTAAGGTAATAGCTTCTTTGCTTTATGCCATTTTAGCTTATGAAAGGTTTCGTAGGAACACTCTAATTTGGGTAGTGGTGGAAACCTGTAACTAATTTATTTGTGAGACCTGAGCAAGTATAAACAATGTTGTCACCCCTTTTCTTTCCAGGAAATGTGGCATCTACCCTAATTTTGAGGCAGAAGGGAAAATGGAGAAGGTGGCTTAGTGGGTGTCACCCACCTCATCTTCACTGGTGCTCAAGGGGTACTCTCTTGGCAAATCCTCTAGTTCTTCCTGTTGGTTTAAAGCCAGAAGGCTGCTAAAGAAGATAAAAGAGAAGTATTATCACTTGAAACAATTTTTCTTATATTGAAATGATCTCTAAAACATAACCTCAGTTCTTAGTACAGAATAGTCCTATCCCCTGGAAGAGGTGCAAACCAAGCAGTGTGAGCATCTTTGGAAATTTGTCAAGACATAAAATTTAGACTGCATAAGGCAGGCATCACCTGCAAGAGGTGAGCACTGGTTAGTAATACCCATACAGAACTGCATGAAAATGAAAAAGATCTAACACTCTTCAGTGACTGATTGGCACTCCATTTCCCACTGACCTCTGGTAGGCTGTAAAAATGTCAGACCCTAGGTAAGGTAGCAGAAGACGCTGTTGCTAGCCCTTGAGGCAAGGCAATATCACAATCAACATTTCTAAATCCTCCACATGGAAGATACCTGTAAAGTTGCAAGCTTACTTAAAAGTGACATTTTGATCATTTGTTCTCAGGAATAGGGAAACGGGGAATTGGAAGAAAGCAGCTGCAGCTTGCTCGGCAAAGTAGGTGCTTAACTTAGGAGACTGGTACCCAGAAACAAATTATAGAGTCTACCATTATCTAACGGTATATGTCAAACTCTACTAGGTACCCATTACTAAACAGATTATATTTAGTTCCCCCGGTGGGAGGCATGAAACGTCACAGAAAATGTCGTGGATGACTCCAACGAGCAAAGGTTTCCAAGATAAGAGGAGTTTATAACGCAGTCACTGTCTGCACGGAGGGTTGAAATGCTCCCCAGCAGCGGCAGAAAAAGGAGTCACGTGATGAGGAAAGTGCAACACGTTAACTTAGCTGGAGAGGGACAGGCCGCATCAGGACCAACAGGGATGAGACTAAAAAGCCAGGGAGTGGAGGGAGCGAATTAAATTAAATTAAAAGGGCTTTAAAGGACGGATCATGGAAATAGTAACTAATGGCGAAGTCTTGGGAGGGGAACAAGCGACGCCAGCTAAAAGGCGGCCTCCATTTTTCAAAAGCCCGGGAACCCGACCCGCAACGAAACCCAGACCCCTCTTCCCGTCCGCTACCCCTCACCTCTCCGCAGTCCGACTCGAGCTCATCTCACCAGCATGTATCTCACATGGGCCAGGAGCGGAAGCCGAAAGGAAAGCAATTTCCGTGCCGGCCGCAAAGCAATTTCTGCTTCCGCCAATCACGCGCGACAAGGTGCGTCACTTCCGGCCCGCCCCGAGGCGTGAGAGAAACTGGAGCCACTGCGGGAGGGTTCCGCTGGGAACCGGGAGACTGGAGATAGGAGCTTGTTAGCGGACGGCGCTTTGCTTACCCCACCCACCCCTCAGCTCTCTGGCGCGCCAGCGTATGTCCTCCTGGCCCCCCGGGTTCCCTCGCGGCCCAGGTGGGTGAGCTTAGCGGGAGGGTGCTGCGCTGTTGGGAACCAGGCAGAGCTTCCTGCGTCTGTCCGTGATCAACAGCGTCCTGCGAGCCTGCTGCCAGCCAGCTCGAGGCTTTATTGACCTCCCGGGAAGTGGCCAGCATCGTGCTAGGCCCTTGCGATCCGCCCATGGACAAAATCCCCTTTCACCCCGCGCCCCTTTGTAATTGCAGCTCTGGGTTCCTACTTCCCTACGTAACAAAGTTTCATCCAAGAATGGGCTGTGTCGGTGGCTGCAACTTCCTCATCTCCCATCAACATTTAAGAATTTTTTTACACAAATGCCCTTTAACTGTTGAGCTAAGAAAATGATTTGCCAGCCTCCATTTAAACATTTGGTAGTAATAGCAAAGCTATTTTATAGCTATATTTGAAAAATTACTAGTTGCAAAGGAAATTACTGGACAATCTAAAAGTCATAGCATTGATTTTTCAAATTCTGCAACAATAAACCATGTTTTATTTTCCTGCTTAAAAATTTTTTTTTCCTTTAATTAAAAAAAAATGTAGAAAAGTAATACACAAAAACATTCTTGGCATTTATTCTTCGAAGCCACTCCCATTTTGCTTTCGCCCCACCATTCCACTGAAACTACTCTGGACAAGATCATCAGTGACACCCAAGGTTGCTAAATAAAACGGACACTTCTCAGTCTTTGTCTTCTCAGAACTCTGTGGTATTCGATATTGTTGGTTTGTCTTCTTAGTCATTTTCAGGGAATGTCTTTGACCATCTATTATGTGCCAGGCCTCTCGGCAGTGGGGATACATTGGGGAATGAAACAGACATGTTCCATGGCTTTATAGAGTCTACTTTCTAGTGCGATAAAAGACAATTTTGTCGTGGTTGAAACTCCATCCTGGGCTTCCATGACACCACTCTCCTGGTATCTTAGCTTTATGACCATCTTCCAACGTCTTCACTGCTGGAGACTTCTGTGCTTACTCCCTAAATGATGATGTTCTCTAGGTTCTGTACTCAGTGCTCTTTGTTTATCCCATGTGCTCTTCCTAAGCCTTTAACACTTGTATCAGGATTTCAAAAATCTATATCTCTAGCCCAGATCTCTTTCTTGAACTCCAGACTAGTATCTCGGATTGCCTTCCGGTGTTCCTTTTTATCCCACTGGCACGTCAACTGTGAAGTGGTCAGTGATTTCTATCTTTTCTATCAGAATTCTGTATTTCCCATTTCTGTGACTGGCACCATCAACTATCCAGTTAGTCAAGTCAGAAGTCTGAGTCATCTTAGATTCCTCTCTCCTTTATGCTCTACAGTGATTCCCTCACATTGTCGGTTCTACTTCCTAAATCTCTCTCACGTATCTCCCTACCTTTCTGTCATTATTGCTGTGGTATCAGACCCTTACAATTTCAAGCCCGTGGCACTGCCGTAATCTATTATAGAAAAGAGGAGCATTAAAGTATATTGATGGGGCTTCCCTGGTGGCATGGTGGTTAAGAATCTGCCTGCCAATGCAGGGGACATGGGTTCGAGCCCTGGTCCAGAAAGATCCCACATGCCACAGAGCAACAAAGCCCATGTGCCACAACTACTGAGCCTGCATACCATAACTACTGAAGCCCATGCACTGCAACGAAGAGTAGCAACTAGAGAAAGCCCACGTGCAGCAATGAAGACCCAATGCAGCCATAAATAAAACAAATAATTTTTTTTAAAAAAAGCATATTGACGAAGAGCATGGGTTTTGAACTGGACTCTCTGGGTTTGAATCTTATCTCTGCTGCTTACTAGCTTTGTAATTCTTTTTTTAAAAATTTATTTATTTTTATTTTTGGTTGCCTTGGGTTTTATTGCTGCCCGGGGGCTTTTCTCTAGTTGTGGTGAGCGGGGGCTACTCTTCGTTGCGATTCCCGAGCCTCTCATCAGGTGGCTTCTCTTGCTGCAGAGCACGGGCTCTAGGCGCGCAGACTTCAGTAGTTGTGGCACTCAGGCTCAGCAGTTGTGGTTCACGGGCTCTAGAGCGTAGGCTCAGTAGTTGTGGTGCATACGCTTAGTTCCTCCGCGGCATGTGGGATCTGCCTGGACCAGGGCTCGAACCCGTGTCCCCTGCACTAGCAGGCGGATTCTTAACCACTGCGCCACCATGGAAGTCCCTAGCTTTGTAATTCTTTACTTAACCTCTCTATGCCTTTGTTTCCTCATCTTTAAAATGGGAATTATAATAATACATTGGATAGTTGTGAGGGCTAAATGAATTACTATACATAAAGCACTAGAATAAAGGGCAAGCCCTTAGTATAATACCTGTCACATTAAAATGCTCAATAGATATTAGCTCTACTAATTATTTTTTAGGACTTTTCAGTCTTTAGTCTCTCTTCACCCAATCACATAAGTTGGACCATGTCATTCCCCTACTTAAATGAAGCAAATAGACCCTAATCACTTTCAAGAAAAAAATAAAAGACTCTTTTGTCCTGTCTACTTCTTCAACCTGTTGGAATTGCTTGCCCCTTCCCCCATGGCAATTCTAATTTTTATGGGCAGATGATGCTCTCTTAATCTTATATAAAGTATGAATAAAAGCATTTTAAGAGAACATTGACATGTTTTATTGACTTATACTTAATCTAAGTAAAGACAGTGTGTGTGCTATGCAAATGCTGCTTTAAGACAAGTCCCCTAGGTACTCCCCCTTCCTAGCTCTAACCAGATTGCTGCCCCATTTCCCTCTTATGCAGAATTATGGAACAGCTGATACCTAAAGGAGGAGAAGGAGCCAGCACTGGGGGGAACTGGGGATGAGCGTTCTGGGCAAAGGACCACCATGCAGCTTGCGGGATCTCAGTTCCCCAACCAGGGATTGAACCCAGGACATGGCAGTGAAAACGCTGAACCCCAACCACTAGAGCACCAGGGAACTCCCATAAGAACCCTTGATCTTGATTAGAGCTATTAGTGATTATCAGTAAAATAAAAATATATCCCCCCCCACACAAGTATGTTTATATTTCAACTGGCTTACATTTCACAAAAAGGACCTGGGCTCAGCCAAAACTTGCAACATGGCAACAATTGTGATTTTATGATAAATTCATGATGTATGTCCTGCAGCATCTAACCTACTCCTTGAATATAGTAGGGGCTCAGTAAGTGTTTTTTGAATTAGTGAATGAAGTCATGATAGTCCATGTTATTCATTCTCATAAAACTGCATAATTATAATTATTTTACATAACTTTAGAATTTACAGAGTGCCTGCTATGGTCTGAATGCTTGTGTCCCCCCAAATTCATATGTTGAAATCCTGATCCCTGATATGATGGTATTTGGAGATGGGACCTTTGGGAGGTGATTAGGTCATGAGGGTGGAGCCCTCATGAGTGGGATTAGTGCCCTTATAAAAGACACCCCAGAGAGCTCCCTTGCCCCATTCCACAATGTGAAGACATAGCAATAAGGTGCTGGCAATGAACCAGGAAGAGGGCTCTCACCTAACCATGATGGTACCTTGATCTTGGACTACCAGCTTCCAGAACCACCAGAAATAGATTTCAGTTGTTAATAAGCCACCTAGTCTGTGATCTTTTGTTATAGCAGCCTGAACAAACTAAGACAGTGCTTTTATATCCATTATGCCATTTTGTTATTTTTTTAAATTAAACTTTTAATTTTGAGATAACTATAGATTCACATACAATTGTAAGAAATAATACAGAGATCCTGTGTATCCTTTACCCAGTTTACCCTAATGGTAACATCTTGCAAAACTCTAATACAATATTACAGCCAGGATATTGATATTGATATAGTCAAGGTACAGAAAAATTTCATCACCACAAGGATCAGTCATGTTGCCCTTTTTACAGCATACCCACCTTCCTCCCACCCCTGCCTCCTCTGTAACTCCTGTCAATCACTAATCTGCTCCCCATTGGTATAATTTTGTCATTTCAAGGATGTTATATAAATAGAATCATACAGGATGCAACTTCTTGGGATTATATTGTTTCACTGCAGATTCACTCAGGTTATTCTGTATATCAGTAATTCATTTCTTCTTTTTGTTGTAGTTGTTTTTTAAGTGTATAATTCAATGGTTTTTAGTATATTTACACAATTGTGCAGCCACCACAACAATACATTTTAGAACATGTTCATCACTCCCAGAACAAACCTTGTACCCTTTAGCCATCACCCCATGGTTGTATAATAGGAACTATATTTGATCTTTGTCCCTGGATCCTGCCACAAAGCTCCCAAAGTCCGTGGAATTTTCTGAGTGATAGGAGTGCCTTTTGCCAATGATTTAATCAATTATACCTATGTAATGAAGTCTCCATAAACCCCCAAAAGGTCAGGTTTCAGAGAGCTTCTGGGTTGGTGAACACATGGAGATGTGGGTAGAGGGGCATACCCAGAGAGCATGGAAGCTCTGTGCATCTTCTCACATACCTGGCCCTTTGCATCTCTTCCAATCTGGCTATTCCTGAGTTACATCCTTTTATAATAAACCAGTAATCTAGTAAGTAAGCCAGTTTTCTTAGATCTGTGAGTCACTCTAGCAAATGAATCGAACCTGAGGAGGGGGTTGTGGGAACCTTCGCTTTATAGTCAGTGGTCAGAAGCACAGGTAACAACCTGGACTTGGGATTGGCATCTGAAGTGGGGTGGGAACAGTCCTGTGGGACTGAGCCCTTAACCTGTGGGATCTGATGCTCTCTCCATGTAGATAGTGTCAGAATTGAGTTAAATTTGTGGGACACCCTGTCAGTATCCACTGAGAAGTGGAAAGTTGCTTGGTGGTGTGGAAAAGAACACACATTTTGGAGCCCCATCCCAATCCCTCCCAGCTGTAGGCATCCACTTAATCTATTTTCTGTCTCTATAGATTTGTCTATTTTGGACATTTCATATGAATGGAACCATACAACATGTGGTATTTTGGGACTGGTTTCTTAGAATAATTTTTCAATGCTCATCCCTGTTAACGGCATGTCTCAGTACCTCTTTCCTTTTTAATTTTAGAATAATGTTCCATTGTATAGATATACCACATTTTACTTATCTATTATTGTTTTCTCTTTCTTTTTTTGTTTCTTTTTATTTGTTTTTTACTTATAGTTGATGGATATTTTTATTTTTTCCACTTTTGACTATTATGATGTATCATGATGGTATTATTTTTTATATTATATACATGGTGAACATTTGTGTACAGGTTTTTGTGTGGTATTTTCATTTCTCTTGGGTATATACCTAGGAGTAAGATTCCTAGGTCATACAGTAATGAACTGCCAACTTGTTTTACAATGTGACTGCACAATTCTACATTCCCACCAGCAATGTATGAGGCTTCCAGATTTTCCACATCCTTGTCAAAACTTTGTTGTTGTTTGTCTTTTTTTTTTTTTTTTTTTTTGCGGTACGCGGGCCTCTCACTGTTGTGGCCTCTCCCGTTGCGGAGCACAGGCTCCGGACGCGCAGGCTCAGCGGCCATGGCTCACTGGCCCAGCCGCTCCACGGCATGTAGAATCCTCCTGGACCAGGGTACAAACCCGTGTCCCTTGCATTGGCAGGCGGACTCTCAACCACTGTGCCACCAGGGAAGCCCATAAATTTTAATGTAATCTAATTTATCCTTTTTTTTGTCACTTGTGTTTTTGGTGTTGTATTTAAGAAACTTTGGGGCTTCCCTGGTGGCGCAGTGGTTGAGAATCCGCCTGCTGATGCAGGGGACACGGGTTCGTGCCCCGGTCCGGGAAGATCCCACATGCCGCAGAGCGGCTGGGCCCGTGAGCCATGGCCGCTGAGCCTGTGCGTCCGGAGTCTGTGCTCCGCAACGGGAGAGGCCACAACAGTGAGAGGCCCACGTGCCGCAAAAAAAAAAAAAAAAAAGAAAAAGAAACTTTGCTTAACCAAGGCTACAAATTACCCCTCTGTTTTATTCTAGGAGTTCTACAGTGCTTGCGTTTAGTTTTATGATCCATTCTGAGTTAAATTTGCATAGGGAGTGAGAAGGGGTCCAAATACATTCTGCATGTGAATATCCAATTGTCTCAGCACCATTTGTCGAATGTTTATCTTTTTGCATCTAATCATGAGGGATATTGGTCTGTGGTTTTCTTATCTTGTAATTTCTTTGTATGGTTTTGATATCAGGATAATGCCTCATAGAATGAGTTGGGAAGTATTCCTTCCTCTTCAGTTTTTCTGGAAGAGATTGTGCAGAATTGGAATTCGTTCTTCATTAAATATTTAGTAGAATTTATCAGTGAAGCCATCTGAGTTTTCTTTGTGGGATGATTTTTAACTACAAATTCAATTTTCTTTAATAGATACAGGGCTATTCAGGCTATTTTTTTTCTTGAGTGAGCTTTGGTAGTTTGTGTCTTTTAAGGGATTTGTCCATTTAATATAAAATTTCATTTTTATTGGCATGATGTTATTCATAAAAGTTACTTATTATTCTTTTAATATCTGTAAAATCTGAAATGATGTAAACTATCTCATTGGTAATATTGTTATTTGTGTCTTCTCTCCTTTTTTTTCCTAATAAGACTGGCAAGAGTTTTATCCATTTTGTTGATTTCTGATTTATTTCATTTCTTGTGCTTATTTTGGGTTTAATTTTCTCTTACTTTTCTAGTTTCTTTAAGTTGAAGCTAAGGTCATTGATTGAAAATTTTTCTTCTTTTCTAATATAGGCATTTAGTACTATATATTCCCCTTCAAGTATTGCTTTCTCAACCTTTCACAAATTTTCATATACTGCTTTAAATTTTTTCAGTTCAAAATTCTTTGTAGGGCTTCCCTGGTGGCGCAGTGGTTGAGAATCCGCCTGCCGATGCAGGGGACGCGGGTTCGTGCCCCGGTCCGGGAAGATCCCACATGCCGCGGAGCGGCTGGGCCCGTGAGCCATGGCTGCTGAGCCTGTGCGTCCGGAGCCTGTGCTCCACAACGGGAGAGGCCACAACAGTGAGAGTACCGCAAAAAAAAAAAAAAAAAAAAAAAAAAATTCTTTGTAATTTTCCATTTGACTTCTCTTTTGATTTCATGGATTATTTAGCAATGTGTCATTTGGTTTCCAAATATTTTGGGATTTTCTAGAAATATTTCTTTTATTGACTTCTAATTTAATTCAATTGTAATTAGAGAACATACTTTTTACGACTTGAATCCTTTAAAATACGTTGAGACTTGTTTTATGGCCCCAAATATGGTATCTGTTAGTAAATGTTCTATGTGCATTTTAAATATATGTGTATTCTGCTGTGTTGGTTGGAGTGTTCTGCAATATAAATGTCAGTTTGGTTAAGTTGGTCAATAGGTCAAATTGGTATGGCCCTCAGTCATACAGGCACATTTCCCCATCTTGGGAAATAAATCCCAAGATCATAAAGACTTTTTTCTGTTTACTTCTAAAAGTTTTATAGTTTTACAGCTCATAGAACTCAACAGCAAAAAACCAAACAACCTGACAAAAATGGGCAGAAGACCTGAATAGATATTTTTCCAAAGGAAACATACAGATGACCAACAGGCACATGAAAATATGTTCAATATTGTTAATCATCAGAGAAATGCAAATTAAAACCACAATGAGATATCATCTCATACCTGTCAGAATGGCTATCATCAGAAAGACCACAAATAACAAATGTTGGCTAGGATGCAGAGAAAAGGGAACCCTAGTTCCCTGTTGGCATGAATGTAAATTGGTGTGGCCACCGTGGAAGCAGTATGGAGGTTTCTCAAAAAACTAAAAATAGGGGCTTCCCTGGTGGCACAGTGGTTTAGAATCCGCCTGCCGGTGCAGGGGACACGGGTTCGTGCCCCGGTCCGGGAAGATCCCACATGCCGCGGAGCGGCTGAGCCCGTGAGCCGTGGCCGCTGCGCTTGCGCGTCCGGAGCCTGTGCTCCGCAACGGGAGAGGCCACAACAGTGAGAGGCCCGTGTACCACACACACACACACAAAACAACTAAAAATAGAACTACCATATGACCCAGCAATTCCATTCCTGGGTATTTATCTGAAAAAAAATGAAAACACTAATTCAAAAAGATATATGCACCCCAATGTTCATAGCAGCATTATTTACAATTGCAAAGATATGGAAGCAACCTAAGTGTCCATCAGAAGAAGGATTGATAAAGAAGATGTGGTATATATAGACAATGGAATACTACTCAGCCATTAAAAAGAATGAAATTTTGCCATTTACAACAACATGGATGGACTTGGAGGGCATTATGCTAAGCGAAATAATTCAGAAAGACAAATACTGTATGATATCACTTATATGTGGAATCTAAAAAATAAAAGAAATGAGTGAATATAACAAAAAAGAAATAAGCTCACAGATATAGAAATCAAACTAGTGGTTACCAGTTGGGAGAGGGCAGGGGGGAGGGGCAAGTTAGATGTAGGGGATTAAGCGGTACAAACTACTATGTATAAAATAAATAAGCTACAAGGATATATTGTACAACACAGGGAATATAGTCAATATTTTATAATAACTATAGTTGAAATATAACATAAAAATTGTGAAACAGTATGTTGTACACCTGAAACATATCATCTTGCACATCAATTATACCTCAATAAAAAAATAAGAGTTTTATAGTTTTAGCTTTTACTTTAACTCTGATCCATTTTGACTTCATTTTTTTTAATGTATCGTGTGAGATAAGGGTCTGTATTTATCTTTTTGCTTTTGGATATCTAATAGTCCTAGCACCATTTGTTGAAAAGACTTTTATTTCCGCTTTGAATTGCCTTGGCACCTTTCTCAGAAATAAATTGACCATTATATAAGGGGTTGTTTATGGACTCTTCCTTCTATTCCATTGATCTATAGTTCTATCTTTGTAGTATTATCACACTTTTTAAAAATTAATTAATTATTTAATTAATTTCTGGCTGCATTGGGTCTTCGTTGCTGCATGTGGGCTTTCTCTAGTTGTGGTGAGTGGGGGTTACTCTTCCCTGTGGTGTGTGGGATTCTCATTGTGGTAGCTTCTGTTGTTGAGGAGCACAGGCTCTAGGCGCACAGGCTTCAGCAGTTGTGGCACGTGAGCTCAGTAGTTGTGGCGCACGGGCTTAGTTGCTACACAGCATGTGGGATCTTCCCGGACCAGGGCTCTAACCCGTGTCCCCTGCATTTTAAGGCGGATTCTGAACCACTGCGCCACCAGGGAAGTCCCCTATCACACTGTCTTGATAACCGTGACTTTATAGTAAGTTTTGAAATACAGAAGTGAAAACTCTCCCATTGACTCTTTTTCAAAGTTGTTTTGACTATTCTAGATCCTTTGCATTTCCATATACATTTCAGGATTAGCTTGTTAATTTATGCAAAAAAAATACTTCTGGAAATTTTACAGGGATTTTCTTTCATTTATAGATCAACTTGGTAAGAATTGCCATCTTAACAATATCGAATCTTTCAATTCATGATATGTACATCTTCATTTATGTACATCTTTAATTTCCCTCAGCAATATTTTTATAGTTTTTTATGTATGTCTTATACTTTCTGGCTGAATTTATTTGTAAGTATTTTATTCTTTTTGATGCTGTTGTGAATAGAATTGTCTTTCTAATTTTATTTTCACATTTTTCATTGCTCGTATATAGAAATAAAATTTATTTTTATATTCATCTTTTATCTCACATTCTTACTAAACTCACTTATTAGTCTAGTAGGTTTTTTGTGGGTTTCGTTTGACTTTTAATATTAATGATTGTCATCTGCCAAAAAAGCCACTTTTACTTCCTCCTTCCCAATCTAAATGCTTTTTATTTATTTTTCCTTTATTGATTGTACTGCCTTAGAATCTCTAGTACAGTGTTTAATACAAGTGACAAGAGTGGATTCCTTGACTTGTTTCTAATCTTAGGGGGAGAGCATTCACTCTTTCACCATTGATGCTGTGATGATGTCATGATGTGAGCTATAGACTTTTCTTATGCCTTTTATCAGTTTGAGAAATTTACCTTCTATTCTGACTTTTTGAGAATTTTAAAGAATTGTGGTAAAATATACATAAGATAGAATTTACCATTTTAACCATTTTTAAGTGTATAGTTCACTGGCATTAGGTACCTTCACATTGTTGTACAATCATCACCACCACCTATCTCTAGGACTTTTTCCTCTCCCCAAACTGAAACTCTGTACCCCTTAAACAATAACTCCCCACTTCCCCTCCCCCAGCCCCCGACAACCACTATTCTAGTTTCTGCCTCTATGACTTTGACTACTCTAGGTCCCTCATATAAGTGGAATCATATATTTGTCCTTTTGTGACTGGCTTATTTCACTTAGCATAATGTCTTCAAGGTTACTCCGTATTGTAGCGTGTGTCAGGATTTCCTTCCTTTGTAAGATTGAATCATATTCCATTGTGTGTATATACCACATTTTGTTTATCCATTCATCTGTTGATGTACACTTGGTTTGCTTGCCCCTGCTAGTCCATTCAGGCTGCTATAAGAAAATACCACAGAATAGGTAGCTTATAAATGACAGAAATTTATTTCTCCTAAATTGTCTAAAATTATGTATGGCCTCTTGGAGGCTAGAGGGCCAAGATCAAGGGGCCAGTATGTTCAGGTGAAGGCCCTCTTCCTGGTTGATAGCCTACACCTCTTCTCTGGGTCCTCACATGGTGGAAGGGGCTAAGGAGCACTGTTGGATCTCTTTTATAAAAGCATTGATGCCATTCATGAGGGCTCCACCCTCATCAACTAATCATCTCCCAAAGACCCACCTACTAATAAATTGGTGGGACCCATCACCTTTGGGAATTAGGATTTCAACATATGAATGTGATTGGTGGGGGCTGGGGGGAAACAACACAGACATTCAGACCATAGCACCACCTTTTGGCTATTGTGAATAACGCTGCTATGAACATGGGTGTACAAATGTCTGCTGGAGTCCCTGCTTTCAGTTCATTTGGGTATATACACAGAGGTGGAATTGCTGGATTTTATGGTAATTCTATGTCTAATTTTTTGAGGAACTGCCATCATTTTCCACAGCAGCTGCACCAGTTTACATTCCCAGCAGCAATGCACACAGGTTCCAATTTCTCCACATCCTTGCCAACACTATTTTCTTTTCCTCCCTCCCTCCCTCCCTCCCTTCCTTCCCTTCTTCTCCCTCCCCTTCTTCTTCCTCTTCTTCTTCTTCTTCTTCTTCTTCTCCTCCTCCTCCTCCCTCTCGTCCTCCTCCTCCTCTCTCTCCACATCCTCCTCCTCCTCCTCCTCCTCCTCCTCCTTCTTCTTCTTCTTCTTCTTCCTCCCCTTCTTTCCCTCTTCCTCCTCCTCCTCCTCTCCTTCCTTCCTCCTTTCTTTCTCTTCCTTCCTTCCTTTCTTTCTTTCTTTCTTTCTTTCTTTCTTTCTTTCTTTCTTTCTTTCTTTCTTTCTTTCTTTCTTTCTTTCTTTCTTTCTTTCTTTCTTTCTTTTTTTCTTTATTTCTTGTGCCATCCCAATCAATATCACATTGTTCTGTGCCTGGGTCTTAATTTATAAAGGTGACTGACTGGCAACACGGAAACAACAATGCCATTGAAGGAAAAGTTTAATATTACTTACAGTTCCCCTAGAAACAAGAGGCAATATTCCTCTGCCTTAATCATGCCAGGGCCAGGTACCAGGCAACTAGAGACCACCCCTATAGTTTAGAACCTGCCAAAATTATTCAAACTAGCCAATCCGAAACTGTTTACCCTGCCCTGTCTTGCCTTTCCATTGGAAATCCCACTAAAGTCTCTGGCCTGAGTCTATCCTTCACTCATCACTCAGTCACCTTTATAAATTAAGACCTGGGCATAGAACAATAGGCGCAGTGTGCAAGGTGACTCAGCTTTTGATGGAGGGAGCTTGCCTCTAGACTGCTCTTGGCCTACTAACTGGACTTACCAAACAGCGAGTACTGCCCAGGAAGACATGACTGACTGTTGGCACACTGGCACTCTGGCTGCACTGCTTCATGCTGTATCTGCTATACACTGCCATGGTCCTCCAGTTAAATCTAAGAGGACCTCAAAGGCACTTGCGTCTATGGTACTCCTCATTTAGTTTCAGGTGCTAAAGTCTCCATTCGTGGTTGCCATAATTCCATAGTTGGCATCTTACTTTGGACAGCTGGGTCAACTGGGCCAAACCTGATTTTCCTGGTTTGATGCACCTAGGTTCCGGGCAGTGACCTCTAGATCCTGGGCAGTAACACTGGGGGTGATTAGGATCACTGGCTAATTTACAAGATCAAGCTCCCTGCCCAAGGGAGTGAAGAGAGGCTTCCTCTGATGAGACCATGTTGGGTGTGAGTCTGATCCATTGACCCAACAGGGCTGAAGTTAGCAGTGGACACTCGGGCTCCTGCTGGAGTCTCCCCTCCCAATAAGCAATTAAGACATGGCCTGCTCTTCTAGAGGGAGTCCCTGGGGAAGAGTCTTGGCGTTGGTCCCTGGTGAGCTCTACAGATCTGCTGGTGATGCAGCTCAGGGTGCCTTTTCACAGCAAACCGTGGCACCCAAACACTAAAGTTTGTTTCAAAGGCAAATCCTTTTGTTGCTTGCTTTACTGCTGTCACATTTGTCCTTTGACCAAGTGGGATGTAAGGGATCCATCCTTGGAGACCTGTGGCTCAATGTTTAAATAAAAAAGAGGATGTGGAAAGGAAGGGGGAACTTTAATCCCACTCCCCCTAAAACACCTGAGTAGGTCTCTCAGCTCACATGAGATTATAAATCTCCAGGTCCTTGTGCTTGGGCACTCTCAAATGCTGCTGCCTATGCATATGCTAAAGTCTCATGTTTAAAACAAAATGATCACAAAACAAAAAATGTAAAAGATAAAGCTGAGGCCACCATTGCTCTCCTAGATGTCACCCCTCTGAGGTTGATTGGGGTACCCTAGAAATCGAGGCCACTGCTCAGAGCAGAGGCTACTGGGGGTCACCAGGAGCTTATCAGGTAAACACCCAAAAGAAAAAAAAATGAGGGGGAGAAGTTTAGCCGCCTATAAATATTACAGACATTCTAGAAACATGTTTAATAGGGACAATATTGGTCCCAGGGAGAGGTTGCTTAGAGGCAAGAAGAGGTCCCTTTTTTCTCCCTTCTTTCCCTCTTCTCAGCTGGAGACAAAAACTAGACTGTGGCTTTGGTTAGGTAGCTACAAGCCAAAAACAGGAGAAAAAGGGGAAAAAAGATAAAGATAAAAGACTGCCACTTTTGGTGGCTACAAGCCCAAGGGAAAATAAAGAGGAACTTTAAACCATATGTACTGAGCAAATGCCAGTTCTAACAAGCATAATGCTAGCCCTAGATTACTTATTGATTTTGAAACAAACCTCTAGCTAGATACAGGAAGAGAAAATAGAAGGTAATTAAATTATGTAAACATGTATATTATTTTCATATAAATATATAATAGGTGAATTGTGAGTATATATAAAATATATAGCTAAATTAAAACAAAATCCCCAAATGTGATCCAATTGGAAATTTGGAATTTCTATGTTAAAGAACTTATATAACAAAATGATTTTAAAAATGCTGATTGGCTTTTGTGCCTCTACATGCTTGGTTCTAAATTAACTTTAATACTTGCTAAAATACATCAATTGACAAGAACTTTATGGACTTAATCAAGATGGGGCTTAAACTTTACTTGTGCCTGGGGATCCCAGTAAATTTAAACATCGTGTCCCCTAAAATCCAAAGAAGGTAACTAAATATAAAATGAAGAAAAAATGGATATGCCTCACTCTAATTGTAGCCTTGCCTAAATATCCAAAGGCACAATACCTATTGCCCTAAAATATTCTATATTGGGCATAGGTGCTCTGACACAATATAATAAATTAAGACTAAAGTAAGTCTTTGAGTCTTACAAATTGGCTTAATAAAATGGGACCCCATGGACCTGCAGTTAAAATAACTTGGTTCAGTAGAAGTTAAAACATGGAGCTCAAGGATTAAAACTTATTACAGAGAACCTAATTAATAAAGAAGAGATTATCTGCATTTCTTCTCCATTTGGTAGCCCAATTTTGCCTGTTCTTAAATATAAAAAAAAGAATGAAAAGAAAAATGGTGTGTGTGACGGTACTCCTCATGATGGATTATTACTACCTTTATGCTGTGGTCCCATCCACCAAGGCCCCCATACCAGATATCCAATATTATCAAAATCAGTTATTCTATTCAGTCAACACCTGGGAAATATTTTTCTTTATACATCTGGCTACCATTTTCTGTCCAGTGCCCATTTCAACAGCCTCTCAGCTGCAATTTGCCTTTACCCCTGAAGGGACACAATACATCTTCTCCAGCCTACCCATGGGGCACCTCAGCAGCTTTGCCATTGCACTCAGTCCTTACAGACAAGATCTTAACTACATCCACCTTCCTCCAGGAGCACAGGTATGACATTCCATTGATAACATCCTCCTCCAAGGAAATTCATTAGACACACTCATTAAGGACATACAAATCCAAACACAAATTTAGCTCTTCTTGGGTTCTAATGACAACATATTTCTCATTTACCAATTTTACTCCCAAATGAAAATCAACAGGCACTCTTGTTAATACCCGCTCCAAACTCCTTCACTAAAGAGACTTTGGCAACCTCTTCTCGTACCTCCCAGAGTCTCTGGACCACTCCTGATGGCTGTAGGTTGCCCGAGGGTTTCTGGTGCAATAAACTGCCCCTACAAAAAATGCCTGGCTACCTACTTGACCTTCCTAAAGATAGAGGTTCTCACAGATCTTGAGCCTGTGACCCTTCATAGCCAGCTGCCCATTATGCTTTGAGTCATGGAAACAGCACCCCACCAACTTGGCACAGCTACTGAGTCCTTCTTAATCAGCACGCAACCAAACCTGGGCCCTCTGACATGTTTTACTTGCAGGAGGGGATGGCTTCCCTTGTCATTAGTCCCTTGCCAGATTCCAGGGTGCTGGAGGAAGTTACCGCTCCCCCAGACCCTTGGCTACCTGGGAACCCCCCTGGGATTAACTGTGCTAACAGCAATAGATTATGCAAATGGACCTGCTAAACATAATACATGATGGAGCTCAGTGGAATGTTGCTGTTTTGCATCGCTTAGCTAGGATGTTCCTAATAAACAACAGGACACCAAAAACCAGGCACTGGGCCAAACTTCAGGCAGTTATCTTAACACTGGGTGCCCTGGCGAACAAATGGTCACATCTTCACGTTTATTATAAACTGGTGGACATTGCCTAAAAATCATCTCTGCCAGGTTAAAGAATTCTGGAAACTCTTGCCTCACAGATACCCAAAATATAAAATTACATGTCTTTCCATACATTAAGGTCATAAGATAAGGCCTTGCCAAGAGCTCATTACTCATTATAAACATTATTAATAGTAACCAAGACACACATTTCATTACTCAAAATACACAATGCTGGGCTCTTGGAAAAAACACTCAATAGAACTTTCATGTCGCTAATAGGTCTCAAATAGCCCTTTTAACTAAGAGACACAATGGTCTCCTTAAACAATTCCTTTTCAAGTTCCAGTCTAAACAAATCCCTAAATGACTCTCTATCTTGCCCCAGGTCTTAACCTATCTTTATACATTTTCGATCTTGTCCCATTCCATAAGGGCTGGAGGCCAGATCGATGGTGCATATTCTCCAGGGACCTCTTAACGGTAGATTGTCCCATAGGCCAGGCAGCTGCTCCTCTGATACAGGACCCATTTAAAACTAAACTTCCACCAAAAGCCTGTCAAGTGCAACTGCACACTATTCTGGTGACCATGGTCTTACTACCACTGGTCTGGATGCTTTCATTGTTTACAATCTGGAGGCCCAACCCTTCAAGTAAGCCACTGTTTCAGCCAAACATGGCAAATGCTAAGATCCGCATCAACTCGAGTGGGTATCCCCTTAGAAATGATACTCCTAGTCCCACATCCTAGATTACATCATCTTGACTCAGAAGCTTACTGCTGGAGATGGCATCACCTCAGATGACATCACCCCAGCCTAAGACCTCACTATTGGAGATAACTTCATTCTCCGTGCTGGAGACAACTTTCTCCCAGACGCTAAGACCTTTCATATTCTCATAATAAAAGGTTTCTATGCTGTTTGGATTAACTTAAGCCCTACTACTGAAGGTCTTTATTATCACCACCCCAAAGTTTCCTAATATGATGTCAAAAAATCAAAGGACTAATTGTATTAATCATGTTTTCAATTTTTTTTGTATATTATGATGCTTCGACATTCGAAAAAAATCTTCCTGGCTGGGGAGAGACTACCCCTCCCACAGCTAACCAATTCTTAGAGTAGCAAAGGACTCAGCCTTTGATATGCAAACTAACCAATCCAGAGCCATACCTCCTCCATCTGGCCAGTGTACCCCCAGAGGCAATATTCCTCTGCCTTAGTCATCCCTGGGCCACATACCAGGCAACTAAAGACCACCCTTAAGATATTTGAATGTTAAACCAACTGGGTATTCCTGGGAAAAATCCCATTTAGTCATGCTGTAAAATAGTCCTTATATGTTGCTAGATTTGGTTTGATTAATGTATTTTTTTTGCGGTACGCGGGCCTCTGACTGTTGTGGCCTCTCCCGTGGCGGAGCACAGGCTCCGGACGCGCAGGCTCAGCTGCCATGGCTCACGGGCCCAGCCGCTCCGCAGCATGTGGGATCTTCCCGGACCGGGGCACGAACCCGCGTCCCCTGCATCGGCAGGCGGACTCTCAACCACTGTGCCACCAGGGAAGCCCTGGTTTGATTAATTTTAAAAGGAGTTTTCATCTCTATTCATGAGAGATATTGATGTGTAGTTTTCTTTTCTGATGATGTCTTTGGCTTGGGTGTCACATAATATTGGCTTTGTAGAGAGAGTTGGGAAGTGTTCTTTCCTTCTTTACTTTCTGGAACATTGTTATCATTTATTTTTTAAATGTTTGATAGAATTCACTAGTGAACTCATCTGGGTCTGGGTTTTTTTGTGTGTGGAAAGAATTTAAATTATAAATTGAATTCCTTTACCTGTTATAATCTTTCAGATTTTCTATTTCTTCTTGAGTCAGTTTTGGTCAATTATGTCTTTCCAGAAATTTGTCCATTTCATCTAAGTTATCTAATTTGCTGGTATAAAGTAGTTAATAACATTCTCTTATAAACAGTTTAATTACTGTAGAGTTAGTTGTGTTGTCCCCTTTTTCATTCTTTTTTTTGTAAATTTATTTATTTATTTATTTATTTATTTATGGCTGTGTTGGGTCTTCATTGCTGCACATGGGCTTTCTTGCAGCAAGTGGGGGCTACTCTTCATTGCGGTGTGTGGGCTTTCTCATTGCGGTGGCTTCTCTTATTGCAGAGCACGGGTTCTAGGCATGCGGGCTCAGTAGTTGTGGCCCAGGGGCTCTAGAGTGCAGACTCAGTAGCTGTGGCGCATGGGCTTAGTTGCTCCATGGCATGTGGGAATCTTCCTGTGCCAGGGATGGAACCCGTGTCCCCTGCATTGGCAGGCGGATTCTTAACCACTGTGCCACCAGGGAAGCCCCCCTTTTCCACTCTTGATTTTAGTAATTTAAATCTTTTTTAATTTCATTGTCAGTCTAGCCAAAGGTTTGTCAATTTTGTTGATCTTTTCAAAGAACTAACTTTTGTTTTCATTAATTTTTCTCTATTGTTTTTCTGTTTTCTATTTTATTAATTTCTGCTGTAATTTTATTATTTCTATCTTATGCTTGCCTTGTGTGTAGTTTGTTCTACTTTCTCTAGATTCTTAAGGTGAAAAATTAGATTATTTATTTGTGATCTTTCTTCTCTTCTCACATAGTCATTTCAAGCTATAATTTTTTCCTTTAAGCACTGCTTTAGCTGAATCCTATAGATTTTAACATGTTGTGTTTTAGTTTTCATCCAGTGCAAATTTCTTTCCAACTCCCCTTGTGATTTCTTTTACCTATAGGTTATTAGAAATAGATTGTTTAATTTGCAAATATTTCTGGGTTTTCTAAATTTCTTCCTGTTGCTGATTTCTAATTCAATACCATTGTGGTCAGATATACATTGTATAATTTCTATCCTTTTAAATTTATTGTGGCTTGTTTTATGGCCTAGCATAAACCATAACCATGAACAATATAAAATGTTCCATGTGCACTTGAAAAGACTGTGTATTCTGCTGTTGTTGGATGGAATGTCCTATAGAAATAATTTAGGTCAAATTGTATGATAGTGTTGTCCAGGTCTTCTTTATCCTTGCTGATTTTCTTCTCTAGTTGTTTTATTAATTGTTGAGAGTAAGATATTGGAGACTATTTTCCCTTCACTTCTGTCAGTTTTTGTATCACTTTTTGGGGGCCCCTTTGTTAGGTGTGTGTTTACACTTGTTATGTCTTCCTGATGAATTGAACATTTATCACTATAAAATGTCTTTTTTCCCTCTAATAACACTTTTTTTGTGTTAAAGTGTGTTTTATCTGATATTAGTTGTGGTAGGCAGAATTCTAAAGATGGCTCCACAAGATTCCTGTTTCCTTCGTATTCAATCAAATACTATGTGATTAACACAAAGTGATTAATTTTCCAGATATAAAGTCCCAAGACAGTTAACCTTACTACACAAAGGTTATCTGGTGGACCTGACCCAATCAGGTGAGCCCTTTAAATACAGAGAGTTTTCATCAGCTGGTGCTAGACGAGGTGATCAGAAATTCAAAGCACAAGAAGGATTTGATGCTCTATTGTTTGCTTGAAGGTAGTTGGGACCATGTATCAAGGAAATGGGGACCTCAGTTTCACAGCTACAAGGAATAGCTGTTGAATTAATGCCAACAGCCCAAACTTGGAAGCAGATTCTTTGAATGTGGAAGCAGATGCTTTTTTTGTTGGAAGCAGACTTTTTCCTAGAGCTTCCATATAAGAGGCCAGCCTGTCCACACCTTGATTTTGGCTTCTTGAGACAAAGCAGAGAACGTGCCTTGTCTTACGACCTACTGAACTGTGGGCTAATAAATTGGTATTGTTTTTTTTCTGTTTTTTTTTTTGTTAAAGAAAAATAACAAAGAATCTACATTTTTATTAGATAGTATAAATTTCCTTAATAACAAGTAGATAAAATAATCCACAACAGGTTACATATTCCCAGATGTTAACATCTCTCTGTATACTTCATGTGTTTAATGAAAGGTTGTAAAGTTTGAGGAAGACAAAAATAAAAGTTTTTAAAACTCAAGATACATAATAAATAAATTGGAACAACTAAAGATGACTAAAAACAAAATGTATTATATTGATCCACCCACAACATAACCTGATCTCAGGGACTTTAAGATATTTATACAGTAAACTTCAGAAGTATTTGCATTTAATTTTTAATGTAATTTTCCGTATTTATTTTTTCCTTTTTTAAACATCTTTATTGGAGTATAATTGCTTTACAATGGTGTGTTAGTTTCTGCTTTATAACAGAGTGAATCAGCTATACATATACATATATCCCCATATCTCTTCTGCGTGGTATTGTTTTAAGGTGCTAAATTTGTGGTCATTTGTTACAAAGCAGTAGAAAACTAATGCATTGGTACAGCCACTCCAGCTCTCTTATGGTTGCTGATTGCATAGTATATCATTTTTTATCCTTTCAACTTATTTGTGTTATGAATCTAAAGTGTGTCTCTTCTAGACAGCATGCAGTTGGATCCTGTTCTTTAATCTAGTCTGATAATGTATTTTTTATTGTAGTGCTTATTTCATTTACATTTAATATAATTATTGATTATGATATAAATATAATTATTTATAACTGCCATTTTCCTATTTTCTATATGTCTCATGTATTTTTTCCCTCTATTTCTCCTCTACTGTCTTATTTTTCATTAGACATTTTCTAGTGTGCCAGTTTAGTTCCCATTATTTACTCTATTTGTTGAATTATTCTTTTAGTCGTTGCTCTGAGGATTAAAATATATACCTTAACTTAAAACAATATACTTCACATTAATGCTAATTTATTTATGGTAGTGTATTGAAACTTTGCTCTAATATTGCTCCCTTTCCTCCTCCCTCCTTTGTGCTATTATTATCATATACAGTTCATCTTATATATTCTAAACTTAACGATATGTTAATAATATTGTTTTATGCAGATGTCTTTAAAATCAGTTGTGAGAAGGAAAGAAAAATATATTTATATTGTATTTTATGTTTTCCTATGTAATTAACATTACTGGTGCTCCCTTCCTTCCTCCCTCCCTCCCTCCCTCCATACCTACCTACTTCTTTCTTTCTTTCTTTCTCTCTCTCTCCCTTCCTTCCTTCCTTCCTTTCTTTTCACCAGATCTTAGTTGTGGCTCGCAGCTTCCTTAGTTGAGGCTTGCCAGCTCCTTAGTTGTGGCTCATGTGTTCCTTAGCTGTGGCTCACCAGCTCCTTAGTTGCAGCACACAGGCTCCTTAGCTGTGGCATGTGAACTCTTAGTTGTGGCATGTATGTGGGATCTAGTTCCCTGACCAGGGTTCAAACCCAGGCCCCCTGCATTGGGAGCACGGAGTCTTATCCACTGCACCACCAGGGAAGTCCCACTGGTGCTCTATTTCTTTGTGTGGATTCGAGTTACAATTTCTCTTCAGCCTGATGAACTTCCTTTTTAAAATTTCATATAAAGCAAGTCTGATAGCAATTTGTTTTCTTAGGCTATTTTTTCTGAGACTGTCTTTGTTTGTGGGGCTTTCATTTTTTAAGGGTTATTTTTCTATATATAGAATTATTATTTATTTTTTAGAACTAGTTTTTTAATAACAGAATTAGAGATATAAATCATATAACATGATTAACCCATTTAAAGTATATAGTGCAATGGTTTTTAGTAGTATATACACAGAGTTGTTCAATCATCACCACAATTTTAGAAATTTTCATCATCCAAAACAAAACCCTGTACCCTTTGCAGTCACCCCCCATCCTCTCCCTTTTCCCATCATCCCTAGGCCTCTACTAATCTCCTTTGTGTCTTTATAGATTTGCCTCTTCTGGACATTTTATATAAATGGAATTATGCAATGTGTGGTATTTTGTGACTGGCTTCTTTCACTTGGGGTATTACTCTCAAGGTTTGTCCATGTCATAGCATATACCAGTGCTTCATTTCCTTTTGTTGCTGAATAATATTCCATTTGGCTATACTACATTTTGTTTATCCAGTCACTAGTTGGTAGACATTTGGTTGTTTCCACTTTTTGGCTATTATGCTGCTATAAACATTTGTGGACAAGTTTTTATGTGGTCATAGGTTTTTCTCTTGGCTACATATATAGTAGTGGAATTTCTGGGTCATATGATGTTTCTCTGTCAGTTCTGAGGAACTGACAGACTGTTTTCCAAAAAGGCTATACCAGTTTCCATCTCCACCAGCAATGTAGGAGGGCTCCCATTTCTCCACATCCTCACCAACACTTGCTATTATCTGTCTTTTTGATTATAGCAGCATTTGTTTTATAAGTCGTATTTCTTGATATTTTGTAATACATTTAGACATTTTAAAATTTGAAATATGTTAAATATTGTTTACTGCTGTTTTGCTTTATGAATTCTCAACTTAAATACTAATGTTAATACATATTTCAGTATTAAAGAAAAAAAGGACCCCAAATCTTCATTTTCTTCCTCTGATTATTTATTTATTTATTTATTTATTTATATTTTTGGCTGTGCTGGGTCTTCATTGCTGTGCGCGGGCTTTTCTCTGGTTGTGGTGGGCCGGGGTTACTTTTTGTTGTGGTGTGTGGGCTTCTCATTGCACTGGCTTCTCTTGTTGCAGAGCACAGGTTCTAGGTGTGCAGGCTTCAGTAGTTGTGGCTTGTGGGCTCTAGAGCACAAGCTCAGCAGTTGTGGTGCACGGGCTTAGTTGCTCTGTGGCATGTGGGATCTTCCTGGACCAGGGACTGAACCAGTGTCCCCTGCACTGGCAGGCAGATTCTTAACCATTGTGCCACCAGGGAAGTCCCTCACTGCATTACATTTTAAAGTCATATAAAAGAATTATTTGGCTATATGAAATTTATGCATTCTTCCTTAAAGAAAGGAATGTCTATAGAGATACAGAAGTGCATTTGGTATTCATTACTGGTGATTCTGAATAAAAAGAATTTAGGTTTTAGGATATAAGGTGAGAACAACATTAGCTAGAAACTATACTAACCAATGGATGATTTCTGGAAATGTAAAGGCTAACAGTTTCACTTATTAAGTTGGGAAAATAAATTATATGTATATTGTAGACCAATGTGACAGTTGCAAAAACAGTCTAAATATGAATTAAGAGAATTTGATACATTTTCTAAATGCCTTAAAAGAACCTTTCTCCTGCCCTTATTCAATGTCCACTTCTAGACTTGACTTGAGTATTGTGAACACTCACAAAGTTTGCTCCAAAAAACTAGGCCATCACTGTGAATTAATAAACATCACAAAATGACTTAAATCACCATGTACTAAGTGGCAGGTTCTTGTAGTAGCAGTTGAATGAGTATTGGTTTACTAGAATGGTAAGAAGCCTGAGAAGTTGCATAGTTTGCTTCATTTATCTTACAGGTGTGGAAGATAAAGATGAGGTGAAGAGACTTTCCCAAGTTCTCATAAATTTACAGCAGAGAGGGACTATAACCAAGCTGATTCCTGATTGGAGGCTATTTCTATTTTTTTTTAGATTCCATATGTATGTGTTAGCATACGGTATTTATTTTTCTCCTTCTGACTTATTCACTCTGTAGGACAGACTCTAGGTCCATCCACCTCACTACAAATAACTCAGTTTTGTTTCTTTTTATGGCTGAGTAATATTCCATTGTATATATGTGCCACATCTTCTTTATCCATTCATCTGTCGATGGACACTTAGGTTGCTTCCATGTCATGGCTATCGTAAACAGAGCTGCAGTGAACATTGGGGTGCATGTATCTTTTTGAATTATGGTTTTCTCTGGGTATATGCCCAGGAGTGGGATTGCGGGGTCATATGGTAGTTCTATTTTTAGTTTTTTAAGGAACCTCCATGCTGTTCTCCACAGTGTCAGCCACTCTATGTCTTTTGTTTGGAGCATTAGTCCATTTATATTTATGGTGATTATTCATAGGTATGTACTTATTGCCATTTTGATAATTGTTTTGGGATTGTTTTGTGGCTCTTTTTTTGTTCCTTTCTTCTTCTTTTGCTCTCTTACCTTGTGATTTGATGACTATCTTTAGTGTTATCTTTGGATTCCTCTCTCTTTGCTGTGATTGTATCTATTACAGATTTTTGGTCTGTGGTTATTATGAGGTTTATATATAGCAGTATGTGTGTGTGTGTGTGTGAAAAATTTAAATTACTGATTTCTTAAGTTCAAATGCATTTTAACAATCCTACATTTTTACTTCCTCCCACTGCACTGTTTAACATTTTTTACGTCATATTTTACATATTCTTTGTTTTGTGTACACCTTAACTACTTTTTGTGGATATAGATGGTTTTACTAACTTCGCCTACTACCTTCCCACTACCTTTATACATGGTAGATTTACTACCTTCAACTGTATATTTGCCTTTACCAACGAAATTTTTCCTTTCATAATTTTCATATTTCTAGTTGTGGCCTTTTATTTTTCATGTAGAGAAGTCCCTTTAACATTTCTTGTAAAGCTGGTTTGATGATGAACTCTTTTAGCTTTTGCTTGTCTGTCAAATTTTTGATCTCTTCACCAGGTCTGAATGAAAGCCTTGCCAGGTAGAGTATTCTTGGTTGTTTTTCCCCTCCATCACTTTAAATATGTCATGGCCACTCCCTCTGGCCTGCAGAGGTTCTACTGAAAAGTCAACTGATAGCCTTATGAGAGTTCCCTTGTATGTAACTTGTTGCTTTTTCCTTGCTGCTTTTAATATCCTCTCTTATCTTTAATTTTTTGCCATTTTAGTTATAGTGTGTCTTGATGTGTTCCTCTTTGGTTTGACCCTGTTTGGGACTCTCTATGCTTCCTGTATTGGGATGTCTATTTCCTTTCCCAGGTTAAGGAAGTTTTCAGTTATTGTGCCTTCAAATATGTTCTCTGCCCCTTTCTCTTTTCTCCTTCTGGGACCCTTATAATGCGAATGTTAGTATGCTTGATGTTGTTCCAGAGGTCTCTTAAACTGTCCTCATTTTAAAAAATCTTACTTATTTTATTTATTTGTTTGTTTATTCATTTATTTATTATTTATTATTTTTGGCTGTGTTGGGTCTTCATTGCGGTGCATGGGCTTGTCTCTAGTTGCAGTGCGTGGGCTTCTCTCTAGTTGTAGTGTGCAGATTTTGCTTTTGTTTTTTTCTCTCTCTAGTTGTGGTGCATGGGCTTAGTTGTCTCATGGCATATGGGATCTTAATTCCCCAACCAGGGATCGAACTCACATCCCCTGCATGGGAAGGTGGATTCTTTACCACTGGACCACCAGGGAAGTCTCTGTCTTCATTTCTTTGTATTCTTTATTCTTTTTTCTGTTCAGCTTCAGTGATTTCCACTACTCTGTCTTCCAGATCACTGATCTGTACTTCTGTATCATCTAATCTACCATGGATTCCTTCTAGTGTATTTTTTATTTCAGTTATTGTATTCTTCATCTCTGTTTGGTTCTTCTTTATATTTTCTAACACTTTGTCAAAAATTCTAACTTCTCACTCTGTTCATCCAATCTTTTCCTGAGTTTTTAAATATCTTTACAATAATTATCTTGAACTCTTTATTGGGTAGATTGCTTATTCCACTTCACTTAGTTCTTCTGGGGTTTGATTTTGTTCCTTCATCTGGATCATATTCCCCTGTTACCTCATTTTGCTTAAGTTGCTGTTTTTATTTCTATGTATTTGGTAGGTTGGTTATGGTTCCAGACCTAGGATAAGTGGCCTTTTGTAGAAGACATCCTATGAGTTCCAACAGCACACTCCTCTTTGTTTACCAGAGCTATATGCTCTAGGAGTGCCTCCTATATGGGCTGCATGGGTCCTTCTGTTGTGGTGAGCTAACTACTGTGCATGGACTGGTAGATGTGGCTGTCCCCCAGTCTGGTTGGTTGCTGCCATGTCTGATGCAAAGGCTTGCTGTCCTCTGGTGGGTGGGGTCAGGTCATTAGATGGCTTCCTGCAGGGCCCCAAGTGTCCTGGATCTAGTTACCCCACTTGTGGGTGTGGCCAGATTCCAGAGCAGCTGTCTGAGGGGCACAAGTTGTCCCAGAGCTGGCATTGGCCTTCTGGCGGTTGCACTAGTTCCTGACATGGCATGCTGCATGGCCGTGGTGGTCCTGAGGCTGATGCCTGCCCACTGGTGGGTAAGGTCAGGTCTTGGGACTAGTGCTGGCTTACTGGCGGGTGGAGCTGAGTCCTAGGGTCTCTGGCTGCAAGGCCCATGTGCCTTGGAGCTGGCATCGGTGCACTGGTGGGGGTGACTGAGGCCCAGGGTGTCCTAGGGCTAGTGCTAGCTCACTGGAGGGTGGAGCCGGCTCCCAGGGTCTCTAACTGCAGGGCCCTGGCAGTCCCAGAGGTAGTTGACCTGCTGGTGTCTGGGGCTGGGGCCTAGGAGGTCCTGGAGCTGGTGCCTGCCTACTGGTGGGTGAGGCTGGTCCCAGGGCTAGTGCTGGCCCGCTGATAGGCTGAGCTAGGTTCTGGGTTCTCTGGCTGCAGGGCCCTGGGGGTCTCTGGGCTCAGGCTGATGCACTGGTGTGCAGGGCTGGGTCCTGGGCCCTCTCGTGGATGGGGCTGAGTTTCTGCTCAGCTAGTTGCTTGGCCTGAGTTGTCCTAGTACTGGTGCTGATAGGCTGGTAGGTGGGCCCAGTTTCTAGTGCTAATAAGCTAGAGGAAGGATTCTAAAATGGGTCTTGTCTGCACCAGTGTCCTTATGGTAGAATGAACTCTCCAAAATGGCTGCCACCAGTGTCCGTGTCCCCTGGGTGAGCTGCAGTTGCCCACTGCCTCTCCAGAAAGCTCTCCAAGATCAGCAGCTAGGTCTGACCCAGACTTCTTTCAAACTACTTCTTCTGCCCTGGGTTCTGGAGAATGTGAAATTTTGTCTGTACCCTTTATGAATGGAGTCTCTATTTCCCACAGCCCTCTGGCTCTCCTGAAATTAACCTCTGCTTGTCAAACGTTGTGGGGGTTGTCTTCCCAGTGCAGGACCCCTGGGCTGGGGAGCCCGATGTGGGGCTCAGACCCCTCAATCCTTTAGGAGAACTCTGCAATTCTTATTATCCTCCTGTTTGTGGGTTGCCCACCCAGGGGCATAGATCTTGACCATACTGCATCTCTGCCCCTTCTACCCATCTCGTTGTGGTTCCTTCTTTATACCTTTAATTTTAGAAGATCTTTTCTGCTAATCTTCAGGTCTTTCTCATCAGTAGTTGCTCTGTGAATAGTTGTTATTTTCCTGTCGGGGGAGGCAAACTCAGGGTTTTCCTACTCTGCCATCTTGGCCACTCTCCTAGCAACACATTCTTTTATTACTCTTTTAGTTGTTAACCTAAAAAATTACAACATGCATTCTTGACTAAAACGTACCTGCAATTAGTACTTTCATTACTGCTTAATGTAAGGACCTTTCAACACTTTAACTCACTTTATTCCCTTTTAAGTTGAGTTGTTGTCATGTGCTGTTAACATCATGAATTTTAATTCATTGTGGGTTTTTAACCCACAAGACATTTTTTTAAACTTTGAAACAATCTCAAACTTACAGAAAATTTTAAGTGCACTACCAAAGTTTTTTCCCCGAACCTTTTATGTGTAAGTCACTGACATGATGCTCTATCACTTCAAAATATTTCCATGTGTATTTCCTAGAAAGCAAAGACCATTCTCTTACAAAACTAAATATAACCATCAAATAAGAAAATTAACACTGATACATCACTATTATCCAGTACTCAAATCCCATTCAAGTTTTGCCAATTTTGCCAATAATATCCTTTATAGCCAAAGAATCCAATTCAGAACCAAGCATTGCATTTGGTTGGCATGTCTATTTAGTGTTCTTCAATCTTTAACAGTTCCTCTCTCTTTCCTTGACTTCCATGACCTTGACACTGGAGGATTATTATTTAGTAAATGTCCCAGTTATTTCATAAAATGTCCCACAACTTGGGTTTATCTCATGTTTCCTCATGATCATATTCAGTTTATAATTTTTTGGCAGGAATATCACTGAAGTGATGCTTTGATCTTTTATTACATTAAGGTGGTATCTTCCAGGCTATATACATATATATCTCCCCAGTTCCTAATCAAACTACTTATTCATTCATTCATTCATATCAGTGTGGACTCATGACTTCCTACTTTATTCAATGGGTTTTAATCTAATGCTATCATTATTTACTGTGATTTTCAAATTTAGCCAGTGGGAGCCCTTTTAGGCTGCCTTCTGTGTCCTTTTGACATTTCCCCATCATTCTCTGAGCACTTCTTTACTTTTAGGGACAAAAATAAGTTTCAAGCTGCTCATTCTTTCTGTGCCCCAGTTATAGAATTAGCTTTCTCTCCAAGGAGCCTGGTTCCCTTTTAACGGAGAATGGTATTTAGAAACCAAGATCTAGGAGCTAGGCCTTTTCATTCTTATTAGGGTTGTTATGGATTGAATGTGTCCCTACAAAATTCATATGTTAAAGCCCTAATCTCCAATGTGATAGTATTTGGAGATGAGGCCTTTGAGAGATAATTAGGTTTAGATGAGGTCATGAGGATGGGGCCCCCCTGGTGAGAGTGGTGCCCTTACAAGAAGAGGAAGATACCAGAGCTCTCTCCACCATGTGGGGATACAGTGAGAAGGTGGGAACTTGGAAGAGGTCTGCAAACCAGGAAGAGGCCTATCACTAGAACCCAACCCTGCTGGCCCCCTGATCTCAGATTCACAGCCTTCAGACCTATAAGAAATAAATTTCTGTTGCTTAAGCCACTCAGTCTATGGCATTTTGTTATAGCAACCTGACTAAGATAAGGGTGTTGCTGCTCCCAGACCCTCTCAGTGGATTAATAGTGAGAAATATGTTACCTATTTTCTTATTATAATCCTCCTATATGTAATCAATCTTCTGCAGCTATAATTCTCCATATGTCATTTAATTTCATGAGTATATTAATTACAATTATTTTCAAGCCTGTGTCTGAGAACTCTAATATCTGGATCTTCTGTGGGTCTGTATCTATTGCCTATTTTCTCTTGATTTTTCAGTCCCTTGGTTTTTTAACATGCTTCATTATTAGTGATTAAATGTTGGACACAACATAAAAAGTTGAAGAGATAATTTGAGGTGATGGATGGCTGATGCTATCTTCCTCCAGAAGGGATTTATTTAGTTTTATTAAAAAAATTTTGTTGTTGGTAAGACTTTATTTTTTAAGGGGACTTTTAGGTTCATAGCGATATTGAGGGGAACATATAGAGATTTCCCATATACTCCTGCTCCCACACATGCACTGCCTCCTGCATTATTAACCTCTCACACCAGAGTGGTCCATTTGTCACAGTTGATGAACCTACATTGACACATCATAATCACCATTAGTCCATAGTTTACCCTGGGCTTCACTCTTGATGTTGTACACAGGGGATTTATTTTTTCACTCTGGCAAGCACTCAAGGTAGGGATAGATCATCTTAATCTGATCAGAGATTAAGACTGGGCTTCAGTCTTTATGAGTGCGGATCTGTTTCCCATTCCCTTTTACCCTAGGTAATGGCTGTTTGGTGGATTCAGCTGAAATTCTGTGGTGTTTAGCAGGGCTCCTCCTCCGTCACGAGCACTCAACTCCATTTTACCACTTTCAGCTCCATGAGACTTCTGAAATCTCTGCTCAGCTTCTCAGACTCCCAGCCACTATTTTCTGCACTGTTTTCTCCTCGGGTTCTTAGCTTCTCAATTCACAGCTTTCAGACTGGCAAATGCCTTAAAAGCAAGAATGCAGCCAGATGTCTGGCTCATTTCTCTCTCTCTCTTTCTAGATTCTCTCGAATCTTGGCCTCTGAAGTCCTTGCTGCCTTGAGGGCCCTTCAATGTGACCAAAATATGTCTTTTCATGTGTTGATCAGCTATTACAGTTGTTCTCAGTAGGATGGTTAGTCTGAAACAAGTTAGTCCACCACTGACAGAAGCAGAAATTGCTTTAGACTCATGAAAGATAACTCTGGCTATTGTGTGGAGAGTTAAGAGGGGGCAAGAATAGAAATAAGGATACCAGGTAGGAGGCTTGATAAGATGATGGCTTGGACAATTGTGAAAATAGAGGTGTATGGAAATGGATATAGGTTGAGAGATAGGGGCGAGAAGTAGAGGGAAATATAGGAGACTTATCTCTTCATCTTACAAAGAGGGGGGAAATACCTCTGGTTGGGTTGAACAGGAAACATAAGTTTAAGCATACTATTTAAAGTTAAAAAGATAACCATTAGAGGAAAAAATACTAATGTGAAAATTATATTGGAAGGGATGGATGGGAGGTGCAAGTGCTTGAAGTGAGCTTAATCCTCATCTCTCATCACATTATTTAATAGGTAATGTCAAAGAAGAAAGAGGAGGGGACAAATTTGAAGAATTTTTAGGAGGTAAAATTTTCAGAGCTTGGTGATTGATTTAATTTAGTTAGTAAGGGAGGGGGGAAGGCAAAGGTAATTTACAGATTTCTAGCTTGAGTGGTTGGATGCATGCGGCATTACAGCGGAGATAAAGACAATAGAGGAGTATCTAGTTCAAGAGAGAAAATGATAAACTCAGTTTTAGTCATATGTGGTGCATTGTGGTTGAGAATGTATAGTAGGTAAACATACACATGTGGGCAAAAGTTCTTACCACAATAAAATTAAAAAAGAGAAATTAACAATAAAACCATAGCAAAAAAATATCTGGCCACTTAGAAATTTTAAATGACTTTGTCTAAAAACTCTTGGGTTAAAGTGGAAAAGAAACAAATTACAAATTATTTATAAATACATGATAAAGCAAAAACAGAGAAGAACCCATGCTACTGTTGTTATAGATAAATATCTTTGCTTTGTAGACCTCTGCTGTAGACTGAATGTTCATGTCTGCCACAAATGCATATGTTGAAACCTAACCCCCAAGGTGATGATATTAGGAGATGGGACTTTAGGAGGTGCTTAGGTCATCAGGGTGGAGCCCTCATGAATAAGATTAGTGCCCTAGGGAATTCTCTGGCATTCCAGTGGTTAGAACTTGGTGCTTTTGCTGCCATGGCCTGGGTTCCATCCCTGTTTGACCACTGGTCAGGGAGCTAAGATCCCACAAACCACGTGGTGAGACCAAAAAAAAAAACCACAAAAGTATTAGTGCCCTTATGAAAGACACACCAGAGAGCTCCCTTGCCCCTTCCACCATGTGAGAACACAGTGAAAAGACGTCAGCTGTCTAGGAAGCAGTTTCTCACCAGACACTGGATATGCTGCTTCCCTATCTTGGACTTCCCAGCCTCCAGAACTGTGAGAAATAAGTGTTTGTTGTTTATAAGCCCCTCAGTTTATGGCATTTTGTAATAGCAATACCAATGGACCAACACGACCTCACTGTTAACTACAGTCAGAATTCTGTACGCAGAATGGGCAGATGAGATGAGCCTCATCCTTTCTGTGATGCTAAGTGAGGCCCATGTTTGCCTGGCAGTGCCATACATTTCATTTTGTCGTGCATTCATTTATAACCCTCAGCAGCAACTCCTCTCCTGATGATAACCTTGATATAAATTGGCTTCATACTCTAATAGAACTTGGGAATGTTGATATGCTCAAACTATGGTATCCCAATGTTTCCATAGTAACTAATGCACACCCAGGGGGAAAAGATGGAAAATAAATGAGAATAGCGTTTTAACAAAATAAGTGAGGGGCGAAGAGGCTTTAGACATGTGATTACTTCTTATTTAGGAATATGAAGATATCCATCTCCTTAATAATGGGGTTATAAAAGTTGTTACAATGAAACATGTCAGTAGCCATTTATATTCCTTTTTTCTCTATAATCATCACCATTGAAAGCATTTAAATGCTTTTTTTGCCCGATAATACTGTAGAAAGTGAGTTAAAAGGACATAGTTGCTGTTCTCCTGTGAGTCTGCAATCAGGATGGGACAGGTTAGGCCAATGTTCATAGTCCAGCCTGCCAGACAGAGCTTTGCCCTAGTGAATATTGAGAGGAGTGAGGATTCAAAGCAGCTTATTCAATCCTGTGGAATTTGTTTGCTTTGATGCAAGACTGCTGGCAACTCAACACTCTCCTGGTTAGACTGCCAGTATAGGTTGCTGCTGCTCCTCCTTTCTTATTCCACCAGCTGATTTTTCCCATTCCTCCCTAACATCCTTCTTCTTCCTTCCCCAAATGCATTCTATGCACCATCTCTACCAATTTCAAAACAATTTGTTCATTTTGCCTCTTGGCTGGTTCTAATGTTCTCTATGTCTGTATATATGTAGGTAGCTACATGCTCCCTATATATATCTCTGATAAACTGATAATTTACTAAAATATAAAATAATCTGTTTTAGTGTTAAACCAGTTGTTAAGGACTGAATCGTGTCCCTCCCCCTCAATTCACATATTGAAGCCTTAAGCCCCAACGTGACTGTATTTGGAGATAGAGCTTATAAGGAGGCAATAAAGGTTAAGTGAGGTCATAAGGGTGGGGCCCTAATCTAATAAGACTGGTGTCCTTATAAGAAGAGGAAGAAAGACCAGATCTCTCTCCCTCACCCGCACCTCCATTTCTTTCTCTTTCTGCATGCCAGAGAGGAAAAGGCCACGTAAGGACACAGCAAGAAGACAGCCATCTGCAAGTCAGGAAGAGAGCTCTCACCAGGAACCTGATCAAGCTGGTACCTTGATCTGGGACTTCTAGCCTCTAGAATTGTGAGAAAATAAATTCCTGGGTTTAAACGACCCAGTCTATGTATTTTGTTATGGCAGAGCGAGCAGACGAACATATCAGAGTTACATGCACAACCAATTAAGCTGTTATCAGATAGGAGCAGACTTTGTAAGAGCGAAGAGATACCTTTTTATTTTAGAATAACAGAGATCAAATTTCTACAGATAAATATAATAACTAATGGGATATTATTCAACCCGGAACAGAAACACAGAGAGTAGAAGGGCAAAGGTATACCAAATAGCTCCAGGTAGTAAGGTAGCCTGGTTTAGCCGATTCAGCTTAGCCAGCTTCCTTCTGCATTTAGAAGAGAAGTTAAGAAGCACATTCTTTTTTTTTTAACATATTCATATCACCTTTTGAAAATTAGTCTTCAGCTTACCTTCTATGTAAATGAATTCAGAGATTAGAAGCAAGATGTGATGGGAGGTGCCAGTAGGGGGAGGTTCCTTAATGGGAATTAAAGTCAGTTTCTTGGAGTTTCCAGGGAAAGATATATCAGACTAGTGACCATTTACCTTGGATGGCCAGAGATCTGGTAGACATTCTCAAGTTCAGATAAAAAAGGATTATATCTTCATCAGAGAGGCTCAGTTTGGGCAAGGGACATTTCTATTTTGTTTTGTTTGTTTTTAACTTGTGACATTCGGTTTTACAGTCACTGGGTAATGTGGAAATTTTCAGGAAATGAAGGTCTCAATAAAGCATTCTCTCATCCCAAGGGATTTGGTCTCTATCATCATTACATCCAAATTAAAACAAGGCAGAGACTAGTTATTCCTGGATAGAATGGTCTTCTCTTGTCATCTATAACACAGAGTGCAAAAAGCTCCTGGTCAATCGATTATAAATCATATTAAAATGTAATTAAAATTTTGTCACTGCGTTTTTTTCAGACCTCTAAATATCCTTAAAATTAGTGCTTTGGTGAGGTAGACGGACATTATAGTTTACTATAGACAATTTTCTTCTGCCTATTTCAGCACAATTCAAAGAAAATCACATCAACAAGGAACATATCTTCGCAAACATTAATTTCTTTTTAGTTTTTTCTCAGTGTGGGATTCAGATTGTCTGAATATATATTTAATACTTCAGTTCTGAATATAAGAAATGGGATAATTTTGTATCCATTTGTAGCTGGGTAGAGGTTCGGCTTGAGATCCAAATACTGTAGTTTTGTACAGTACATTGATATAGAACTTAATTAAAATTTCTGTATAGCTAATATATACACATGGAGCAAAATTCCAAAGCTATAAAAGAGTGTACACTGAAAATTAGCTTTCTCTCCCACCCTTATAACCAAGTTCTCCAGTTTCTACCTCTGAAGGCAAGCACTGTTACCAGTCTCTTGTGTTTCCTTCTACAGATCTTCCACAGTGTGTTGATGGTGGAACAAGATCTTTCCCTTCCCTTGCTGGCACTCAGTACCGGGCAGCATGAAAATGCTGCTCCTTGAGGTGAAAACTAATGCTATAAGCAGTAGCAAGGAACAGTGACTGCCCTTGCTCTTTCTCACATCCCTCCTTGGAAACCATATACCCAAAGCAGATCACAAGACATTTGTCTAAACCACTTCTAACTGGACGTAACACTAACACAGATTCATTTATCAGGAATACACAGCAACAGAAACACCTAACAGATCCATACATTAAATATTTACTTAGTTGTGTCTGTGAATAAGTAGATTCTTTTTCTAGTTGTTGAGCAGGAAGGGGTTCTGTTTTTACGCAGTATGGACTCAGTGAGCAATTGTTCACTCTTTCCCAAGGAGTTGGAGAAGTTTTCATCAGAAAGGTGTTGTGTAAATAACAGAAGGGAGAAACCTTGACCTCGAAGGTGCGGAAGAGGCATTCCAGTGTGCGTTGTGGTCTGGGGGAAATCTTCAGTTTGGAGTTTGGGATAAAAGAAAGAAGGGAGGGCTTCCCTGGTGGCGCAGTGGTTGAGAGTCCGCCTGCCGATGCAGGGGACGCGGGTTCGTGCCCCGGTCCGGGAGGATCCCACATGCCGCGGAGCGGCTGGGCCCGTGAGCCATGGCCGCTGAGCCTGCGCGTCCGGAGCCTGTGCTCCGCAACGGGGAGAGGCCACAACAGTGAGAGGCCCGCGTACTGAAAAAAAAAAAAAAAAAAAAAGAAAGAAGAGAGTGTTGAATGTTGATTTGTGAAGAGCCGAGGGGATGAATTGAAGAGGCAGTGCAGTGAAAGTGAGGTATATGGGATGAATGGCCATTTGCGTTTGTGTGTAGTGAAGTTTTGTATAAGGATCTATGGACAGAGGTCAGTCAGTCCCTCTATGCCTTCCATGTTCCTAGTACTTCCATCAGTCCAGAATTTTTCCTCTAACGGAGGCACCAAAGAATGGATTGTAGGATAGTATGGTACTTTTCCTCCATTATGTTCTTCTCAGAGGTTAATTCTATTTACTCAACAGCCATAACTTTCCTTAGTAACTTGTTATGGATCTATCATCCACACATTTATGTAAAACAGTTTCTCGGGCTTCCCTGGTGGCGCAGTGGTTGAGAATCCGCCTGCCGATGCAGGGGACACGGGTTCGTGCCCTGGTCCGGGAAGATCCCACATGCCGCATCCGGAGCCTGTGCTCTGCAACGGGAGAGGCCACAACAGTGAGAGGCCCGCATACCGCAAAAAAAAAAAAAAAAAAAAAAAAACAAAAAAAAAAAAACAGTTTCTCAGTCTGACCACTCTTGACATTCTGGGTCAAATAATTCTTTTGTGAGGCACTGTCTTGTGCATTGTAAGATATTTAGCAGCGTCCCAGGCCTCGGCCCACTTGATGTCAGTAGCACTCCACCCCCAGTTGTGACAACCAAGAAACGTCCAGACACTGCCAATGTCCTCTGGTGCAAAATCGTCCCCAGGTGAACTTACGTAGTTTTTTGTTGTTGTTCTGTAAACCCCCTTTTAAAAATGAACATTTATAAATGTTTATCAAAGTGATACATTCATGTGGTTAAAAATGAAATAGTGCCAAAGGGATTCCTTACAATAAAAAGCAACTATCTCCTGCCCCACTCCTCCCCACCTGTGGTCCCATTCCCTGAGGGTTACCACTTTTAACTATTTCTGGTTTGGGTTTTTCTAATGTTCCTGTAGTATCCATCAACCTGTTTATCCATTTACTCAAACCACATATTTATTGAGCACTGTGTTAGTTTGCTAGGGCTGGCATAACAAAATACCACAGGTTGGGAGGCTTAAACAGCAGAAATGTATTCTCTCACAGTTGTGGAGCCTGGAGGTCCAGGATCAAGGTTCCAGAAAGCTTGGTTTCCTCTGAGGGCCATTTGGGAAGGATCCATTCCAGGCCTCTCTCCTTGGCTTAAAAATGGCCACCCTCGGGCTTCCCTGGTGGCGCAGTGGTTGAGAATCCACCTGCTGATGCAGGGGTCACGGGTTCGTGCCCCGGTCTGGGAAGATCCCACATGCTGCGGAGCGGCTGGGCCCGTGAGCCATGGCCGCTGAGCCTGCGCGTCCGGAGCCTGTGCTCCGCAACGGGAGAGGCCACAGCAGTGAGAGGCCCGCATACCGCAAAAAAAAAAAAAAAAAAAAAAAAAAAAAAAAAATGGCCACCCTCTTGCTGCTTTTTCACGTGATTGTTCCTCTGTGCGTGTGCACCCCTGGTGTCTCTTCCTCTTCTTATAAGGATACCAGTCATCCTGGATTATGACCCCTTCCCAATGGCCTCATTTTAATTTAATCACGTCTTTAAAGACCTTATTTCCAAATACTGTTACATTCTGAAGTACTGGAGGTTGAGACTTCAACATATAAATTTTGGGAGCATGCAATTCAGCCCATAACAAACACCTACTGTGTGCTAGTCACTGTTCTCAGCACTGGGGATAGCGCAGTGAACAAAACACAAAAATCCCTGAGCTTATTGAGTTTACATTCCGGTGGGGGAGAGCAACAATAAGCAAGATAAATAATTTTTTTTTTTTTTTTTTTTTTGCGGTACGCGGGCCTCTCACTGCTGTGGCCTCTCCCGCTGTGGAGCACAGGCTCAGCGGCCATGGCTCACGGGCCCAGCCGCTCCACGGCATGTGGGATCTTCCCGGACCGGGGCACGAACCCGCGTCCCCTGCATCGGCAGGCGGACTCCCAACCACTGCACCACCAGGGAAGCCCCAGATAAATAATTAAAATATACAGTATGTTAAAAGACAGTAAGTGCTATGGAGAAAAAGCAGAAAAAGGAGATAGGGAATTCTTGGGGGCGAGGGCCTGCAATTTCAAATAGTGTAGCCAGGGAGAATCTCTCTGAGAAGGGGAGATTCTGAGTAAGGACCTGAAGGAGGTGATAGAGCAATCCATGCAAATATCTGGGGGAAAGAGCATTCTAGGCAGGCAGAACAGCTGGTGCAAAATGGTCCTGTGATAGAACATGTCCAGTTTGCTCCAGGAACAGCAAGGAGGCCACTGGGGCTGACGCAGAGTGCGCAAGGGGGAGTAGCAGGAGATGCAGGGCTTGGGAGATGCTGAGGCAGATGACTGGCTGAGGTCTAGTAAGCCATTGTAATGACTTTGGCTTTTGTTCTGAACGAGATGTTGAATTAGAAACACCTTGTTTTTCCTTCCTGTGTTTCTCCTTTACTCTCACACAACTGCCATAGTCACAGCACTTCTGACACCAGTCATGTATGAGGGTTTCCCTAAAACAGGCAATACTCGGTACCACCAGCTGGGAGTCCTACACTTCAACTCAATCCTGACACTTTCTACCTGGAGAGAGCGTCAGATTGCACAGGCTAAGGGCTCAGTCCCACAAGACTACTGCCTCCCCCCCCAACTTCAGATGCCAATGGTGAGTTCAGGTCGTCACCTCTGCTTCCGACTGATGGGCTGTGAATCTGAGGTTCCTATGACACCCTTCTCGGGTTCAATTAATTTGCTGGAGCAGCTCACAGAACTCAGGGAAACACTTATTTATGTTTACCAGTTTATTATAAAAGGATATGATAAAGGATACAGATGAACAGCCAGATGAAGAGATACATAGGACGAGGTCTGGGAGTGTCCTGAGCGCAGGAGCTTCTGCCTCCTTGGAGTTGGGGTGCATCACCCTCCCAGTATATGGATGTATTCACCAACCTGGAAGCTCTCTGAACCCAGACTTTTGGGAGCTTTATGGAGGCTTCATCACGTAGGCATGATTGATTATTAACTCCATTTCCAGCCCTTCTCCTTTCTCAAGAGAATGGGGGGTGGGACCAAAAACTCCAAGCTACTAATCATGACTTGGTCTTTCTGGTGACCAGCCTTCATCCAGGAGCCAGCCAGGAGCCCACCCAGCGCTGCCTCATTAGAACAAAAGATACTCCTATCACCCAGGAAATGACAAGGGTGTTAGGAGCTCTTTGCCAGGAACTGGGGGGGCAGAGACCAAAAAATTTTTTTTCTATTATTTCACAGATGGGAAGCCATTGGGTGGCAAGGTCTGAGTTAACTTTTAAAAGAATCTCTCTAGCTGCTGTGTTAATAATAGATCAAAAGGGGGCAAGGGTGGAAGCAGAGAGACCAGTAAGGGGAGTGTTGTAATAATCCATTTTCTCTAAATGATACGTCCTTCCTTGGTTGACCAGGTCTAGACAACGTCCATCTAGTGACTTCCTGCTCTAATAAATGGAGATTTAGCTCACTTACACTGCAGCAACCACTTCTCTCTTCCTCCTAATACGTCACTCCTTTTAGTTCCTCTATTTAATTCCCTTCCCAACAGACAACCATTTTAATGTGTATCTTTTTGTTTGCATGTCTTTTTTGGTTATCTTCGTGCCTTTATATAAGACACAAATCTCTATTTCTTGTTCCATCATCTATAGATCGAATCTCTTGAGTCTATACTTTCTAAAATTAGAATATTAGTACCTCTACACATCCTTCCACCTCCCCTAACTTCATCTACCTTTCAGTTTCTGTATCCTATGCTTCTTCATTGTTCGTTGACATTTACTTTATACTTTGTAATCATAATTAAGTTTCCGGTGATTGTTTCTAGGTTGGATTCCAAAGGTTAAAAACCAAAAAAGATAGTGTTTGTCTTATTACAGTTGTAGAATTTTCAGTGTAAAGCCAAGAAATGGGCCTTGATTACATTTTCATGTTACAACTTCCATCAATTATTCTATATCACTCTATGTTCTAGTTGTCTTCATTATTGGAAAGTGGCATTTTTGAACAGTTTTGTATTTTTCTTGAATTTCTTTTTGGCCTAGAACAAAACTTTATTTAAAATTTGACTTTCTATGTAGGTCCTTCCTTAACAATTATGATTCGTGATAAGTAGAATTCAATGAGTAAAATTATGGTTTTTAACACGTCAGACTTCAGATTTTTCAAATGCTGACTAGAACTTCCCCAATAAATAGGAGCTGTTTGTTTTCAGTCCCATCGAAAACTACCTTAATGATGAATTGTGTATGAATGTCTTTTTTGAGCTAAAAAGGGAAAATAAAGTACCTCCAAATCATTAGGTAAATCTATAGCAGAAAAATGTTGTTGATTTGGGGTAGGAAAGGCCTTCTTAAATAAAAATTGCAAATATTAAAAAAAAAACTTTAACAAACTTGACTAAAACAAAATTTAAAACTTTTACACAAGATACCTTAAAGATAAGTGATAAAATAGGAGAAAAAATGCAGTATGTGTCAAAGAACTGATTCAAAATTTACAGCAAACTCCAATAAATCAGCAAAAATGACAACAAAAGGTAAAATTTTTTTTAAATGAGAAACAGATATATATAAGAAATTTTTGAAACAGGAAATTAAAATGGTCGAGAGACACATGAAAAGATGCTCTACCTCATTGAGAAACTAAGTGGCCAGTCAGATAAGGATTAATTTCAGTGATGGATTTAGAGGGTCTGTAAACATGTGGCACATGAATGACAAGGGTTTGACAGAGTGAAGAATGGATCTCCTTCTTCTTACCTTTCTCCCCCAAGTCAGCAGTGCAGGTAAAGGAGGGAGGTGGGAAATGGCAGGTACCAGAGACGTCATTAGAACATACAACATTGATTGTGTTTCTCCTACATGCCAGACATTTAGCACACACACATTACCTCCAATCCCCTTTATCACTCTATGAAGTGAGCATTAGCTCTATTTTACAGATGAGGAAATTGGCTCAGAAAGGAGAAATTACTTGCTGTAGTTTACACAAGCTACTAAGTAGCAGAGTCAGGATTTGAACCTGGGTCCTTCTGGCTGTAAAACTTTGGAGCTTTCTATTATGCGTACCATCCTGTCTCTTCTGCGTCAGTGATAGCAGCCCAGGCCTCAGGGAAACAGCTGTTGCTTAAGAACACTAGTTGGTCACGTGTGGACAGGGTGTCCGTGGTTCTCTCCTTTGTTCATCAATTCATTCTACAAATATATGTTTATTTATAGCCAGAAAGTAAGGAGAGGAGAGCAGGCCAGGTAGGTGAGGTGGGAAGGGACACTTGTGTGGGTAGGAGAGCAAGGGGGCATGGAAGGGTTGAGGCTAAAGTAAACAGAGAGGAAAAAAAAAGGCCAACAAGAGTTGACCGCAGGATGCGGACTAAGTTTTGGGGTCTGTTCTTGGATACAGTACTGAAGGGGTCTCTGGATGTTTACACAAGAGATGTCTGAAGCAACGCTAACAGGCAAGCTGCAACCCAGTGGCGGCACTCAGGGTATGAGGTTGTTCAGACAGCACTTTACATCTACACACCATGAACACACACTCACACAGGAACCATCAATATGGAGACAGGTGTTTTGTTTTGTTTTTTTTTTTTCCTGTATGCGGGCCTCTCACTGTTGTGGCCTCTCCCTTTGCGGAGCGCACGCTCCAGATGTGCAGGCTCAGCGGCCATGGCTCACGGGCCCAGTCGCTCCGCAGCATGTGGGATCTTCCCGGACCGGGGCACGAACCCGTGTCCCCTGCATCGGCAGGCGGATTCACAACCACTGCGCCACCAGGGAAGCCCGAGACAGGTGTTTTTAAACAAGCACACCAGAATATACGTGACCACACAGTGGAAGTCTAGACCTTTATTCCATGCTGTCTCGAGTGCTCACCATGTGACTGTAACTCCCCTTCAAAGAAGCCAACACCGATTTGGATGCATGAAGTCTAGAGATCTGTGGAAGAGCAAACAGAAAAAAAAAGAGAAAAGAAAAAAACGATCTTAGTTTATAGTCACTGTGTAGTTGGGTGTGTGTTTTAAGACTTTCAGGATTATATAAAACGATGTAATGACATAGAAGGAATCGGCATGGAATGTTTGTCCATATACATTTTCCTTATTTTTCCTTTAAAGGTGAGCACAAATAATAATAGATTGTAACAAAGCAAGCCTGACCTACACAGCCACTTAATCCCAGAGGGAATGTGACCCAGAGGAGGGAGGGGCAGAGCTCAGGAAAGTGTTGCCGTGACACATTGATTCCAGGACGCTCCGGGCTTCACCTGCACCTGAGATATGGACACAGTATGTTTGGATGCTGTGGAGGTTTCTTTTTGTCCGCTCCCCAGTCAGGAGGACGGCAGCTGGGGTGACTGTGCCACTCCTAAGGGCATCTGGTGTACACAGGCTTGGGAATCCAGGGGCCTGATAGGGCTGAGGGACGTTCCTCTCCCTTCCATACCAAGTGTGTGCAATACCAGCAGCCTCCAGGATTTAAAGGGGAGAACTGGAGGCAATGATACTGATCATAAGGTTCATAAAGACTAAACCGATGATTATAATCAGCATGAGTGCTGGGGAACAATAGAACCTTTATAAAGACATACTTTCCCCTACAAATTAATTATAACACATCTCTCTCATAAGAGAATTACCTAGTGGTTTTTTAACCCTTTAAAATGTTTTATTGAAGGGTGCCATGAAAGTGTCAAATGTAACTGTCATTAGGTAGCATTTTGCTTCATATCATGTGGGACCCAAATCCTGTAAAAGGAGAAATAGTTCTTTTTTTAAAAAAAATTATTTTTTTAATTTATTTATTTTTGGCTGTGTTGGGTCTTCGTTGCTGTAGTTGCAGTGAGCGGGGGCCACTCTTCATTGCCGTGCGCGGGCCTCTCACTATCGCGGCCTCTCTAGTTGCGGAGCACAGGCTCCAGACACACAGGCTCCAGACACACAGGCTCGGTAGTTGTGGCTCACGGGCCTAGTTGCTCCGCGGCATGTGGGATCTCCCCAGACCAGGACTTGAACCCGTGTCCCCTGCGTTGGCAGGCAGATTCTCAACCACTGCGCCACCAGGGAAGCCCAAGAAATAGTTCTTAACCATGCACGTGGTCCTTCAACTAACACAAAAAAACTGCTTTGGGAAGAGCCTTGGCAGTCTCTTTTGTATTCATTGCAAACACCTTCACCCCAGAGAAAGTTTATTCAAGCTCAGGAAAATAGCTGACAACCTGGGCACTCTCCCTAACCGTGTGACAGGTAAGGAAAGGCCACCTTCAGCCCTCTCTCATTTTTCCCTTTATATTTGGAAGCCAAGAGCCATCCTAGTGGAAACAGACCTAGTGTCTTTTAAAGTCTGCTGTACAATATTGATACCATGGTTCTCAACTGTTTTCCCCACTCCAATCTTACTCTAAAGGATGCCACTCGCTCAGATCAGTAGCAGTGGCTCATCATGGTAATAACTGCCCTGCTGAGGAAGGTGACAGAAGGAAAGAATCAATGTGGTTGGTGGGTGGAGATTCTGCCTTGGATCCCCGCTCCCCGCTCTCTCCGCCCAAGCCCACCCCCACCCCCCGCCTCATTTCACAAGCTCTTCAAATCTAATACGAATTTACAAGCATTTTGGGGCAATCTTTACTTCATTATCTACCTGAAAGAATTTACTTCCTGTAAGTAGAGTTTCTCTAAACTCATCACTGTCAAATTTTGTTTACGATACTGCAAAATTATTCTATTCTTGGGGACAGTTATCCTTTTCAAGTTCCTTTTTACGTTTGTTTGTTTTGTTCTGAAAGCCTTAGAAATGCAGGCCAGGGTGACTGGGACAGAGGTGGGGTCCCTACCTAATGAATAGGACTTGGGAGGCAGAGGACTTGTTTTTACGCCGGTAAAGAGTAAAATCCCGAGTCGCAGTTGATTTCATGCAAGTAGGGCTGGAGAGGCCCAGGGAGGACCTAGTTTGGGGTGAGCACCGAGATCTGGGATCTGTGAGCCAGAGTTGCTTCAGCGTCTCACGGTACGTGTGGGGGGAGGCAGGTCCCCTGTCCCTCCTGGTCCCATTGGCACTACCCTTCACTCCAGTCTCTGAGGAACTATATTAATAGAAGGCGACACTTTATACATTGGCGCTCAGACCCCAAAGGGAGTCTGGCAATGGCTTGGCAGGTGGGCACGAAACCGGGAGATGGGTGGGGGAGTGGGGCGGAGGCATCGTCGAGCGGCGTTTGGCTCATCCAATGGTAGTTCGGGGCAGGGGTGGCAGAGGCGGAGGCACCGAGGCAGATCAGCCAATGGAGGGCGAGCAACTACTGGAACGACCTGGTGACGTGAGGAGCGTTCCATTCGCCCAGCGGTGGGCTGTTGCCACAGCTGGTTTAGGGCCCTGACCATTGGGGCCCCTTGTCAGGAGGAGTCAGCCTCCGGGCTGGGGAGAAGCCGCTGCCACCTCGGGCGGCCGACGCGGTCCCCTGGGACGGTGCACTTCCTGGCCTCGGTTCCCGGCCGAGTTCGGTCTCCGGGGTTCAGGTAACAAGGGGTGGGGGTGGGGGTCTCCGGGGTTCGGCCGCGTGGTAAGCTACCGCCCCCTCTGCTGCTTCGGGATGCGCGGACCCTGGCTCTCCCCTTCTCGGCTAGACAACTGCCGAGCCCCTGGCCGGGGGTGGCTACACGTGGCGGGGCGTGTGTGAGTGTGTACGAGCGTGCGGAGGTGGCGCTCGTCCCAACCTGCCCGGGGCGGTGGTCGGCGGCGTGGCCGAGGCAGGGCGGGCCTCCCGAGGCCGTGCCCGCCGCCCGCCTGGGACTCCGGCCTCGGGCCCCGTGCCGCTGGGCCGGTCGCTGGTTCTTGACGGATTTTGATCTTTGTTCTCGCAGGCCCGGCTCCCCTTCCTGGTCTCTCTTGTCTCGCTGGGCCGGTTTATCAGGAGAAGATTGTTTTCCAGGTTAGTTTTACACAAAGGAAGTGTTCTCTGTACCTCTGGTGCCCCCTCCCCTTTCCCAAGCCTTCCACCTTCTCCTTTCCCTGCTCAGTTCCTCGTCTCTCTTGGGACCCTTACCCTCTCCAGCCCAGGAATGATTTCGAGTTGGTTGTTTCTCATCAGTCAGTTGGGCTGCAGGCTTCCGCCTCATTCTTGCCATCGCGGGGCATGTGGTATCAGTAAATAGTGGCCACAGCACCACACCTGAGAGGAGGAGAAGGGTGGCAGTGGTGGAGAAAGGCTGGGCCTGGGGATTCAGGATGCTAAGTGGAGATGGTACTTCTGAAATGTCCCAGAAAGCACCTTTATGACTTTTCTTGACTGCTGCCGTCCCCCCCTCCCGCCCCTCCTCCCCCCAGCCATATCAGAACCTCTCCTGCTTAAGTCAGCCTTTCACCTACAGGTCTGTGATGTGGTTTCATTAAGATTCCCACAAATGTTAGGCTAGACCAGCAAGGTTGGTTCATTTCCCGGACTCAGGAAGTTAGGAGGGTTTGATTAGGGGAAATCTGTTTTGAGTAAATACAACCTGGGTTTGTGTACAGAATGTCCACAACCTCGTAGCTCTGCCAGAGGATGACTTGTTCCCTGGTGTGATTCACATTTGAGTGCCTAATTGAAGAAAGAAGGCGAAGAAGTGGAGGAGGGGTGGGAATGGCTCCTTAAGGACAGAAACTCTACTATTATTGTTAGAGTCCTCTTTGTGATGATTATAGAAAAATATGGTATAGTGGAAAGTTCCCTGGACTGAAAGTCAGCAGACCTGTTTTCTTGGCTTAGCTTCGTGGCTTTGTGAGCCTGGAGAAGTTATCTCCCCTCTTTGGCCTTCACTTTACTCATTTCCAAAACAAAGTAATTGGGCCTATCAACTACAAAATCCCTTCGAGTTCCAAGGTTCTGTGATAATCACATCATCAGTATTATATTGGAAGTAAAGGGGTATATTTAAGAAGATATGCTAGCCCCCTTCTCTTTTTGAGAACCTTTAACCTTTTCTTCTTTTAGGGGACAAAAACAGATTGGAAATAAACTCTCCCATTTCTTCAACCCCGTCCCTTCAAGCAGTGCTCCTCTTTCGGCCTCTGGGAAAGGAAGATTGAACTGCATTTTCTTGTTCCTGCCTCATTTTTGTGTGTGTGTGTGCTTTTTCTTAGGGCTAGAAATTGGACTTCTGATGATGTTTGACCCAGCAGCAGCAATAGCAGGCAACGTGATTTCAAAGCTGGGCTCAGCTTTTGTTTCTTACCTCTTGTAATCACAAAACCCATTTTGGACCAGGAATTCCAATCATGTCTGTGATGGTGGTGAGAAAGAAGGTGACACGGAAGTGGGAGAAACTCCCAGGCAGGAACACCTTCTGTTGTGATGGCCGCGTGATGATGGCTCGGCAAAAGGGCATCTTCTATTTGACCCTCTTCCTCATCCTGGGGACGTGTACACTCTTCTTCGCCTTCGAGTGAGTTTTCATTGAGTAGAGTTGCCTGATTATGGTTACCTTGGCTCCAGGGGAAGAACCTTCTTTCTGGGGAGTTTGTGGCTAGTCCTTGGATGGCTGTCATTGTCCTCTTGGGCAATGTCTATAGATCATGCCAACTGAAGTCATTGCTTTGAGCTTATAGCAGAGTATGTGCCTCCTAAAAACATCAAGACCTTTGATACCAATTTTATAGCACTGATTTGGAGCCACCCCTGGAACACTTGGGAAATAAAAAGAGTTTGTCTTTATTACTCACCTCCCCTTTTCAGTGGTCTCCTTAGGTGCTTAGTGACAGACTGCCTCTTCCCTACCCCTCCCGAGCCTAGGGGTACTCCCCGTGGTCGTAACTTCACCCCATAATACTCACTTATTCTATTATTCTGGGTCCTATTTCCTTAGGGCTCAGCTCTCAGCTAGCTGTTAAATTGAAAAGCCAACTGAATTGGGAACCTGCAGATTGGTTCCAGCCTCAGCTGTGCCACAGTCTAGCTGTGTGTGTGGCACATATGTGCTTATTAAATGTGAGTTGCTCTTTCTTTCACTCAAAAGCGCTCAACATAAACAACTCTATTCTGTGTGTGCCTGATACCAGCCTTGGAGTTATTTTATCTGTGATGTAATAGCTAGTACTAGAGCCACTGTTTGAAGTCTGTGTAGGTCACTGCTCGAGGGAAGTGGCCAGTTGGATTCTAGGGTACTGTGGCATGACTCCTGGGTATGCTGAGAATGCTGTACACTCTGGGACTGGGAGTAATGCTGATCGGTTTGGGATTACAGTATTATGAGGAAGGCCTTGAGGAGCCAAGAGGTGTGTCTGTGGACTGTGAACCACACCTAATATGAGCCTGCTACAGTTCCTGTGCTCCGGTGACCTGGAAATGGAGCTCCCATGAGGCTGTGTGGCCATGGGACGGAGGACGGGGCTTCTTGGCCAAACTTCCTGGGTAATTAAAATGAGCTCTGGTCTCTTGGGGCTCATTTTTGTCTTTCTTCTATAAGGGCTTCAGGCTTACCCAGTGCATCAAGAGTGATTTTTTTTTTCGGGCTGCTTTACCGGACTTTTTGATGGTTGCAGCTGGCTTCAGTAACAGCAGAGGAAGGAGGGGGTGTCGTTTATAACAGGGCTAGGGAAATAAGGTCAGAGGACCTCTTTGTCAAAGGCACTTCTGTTGCTGCTATGGCTGCTGACTTTGTAAAGTGTTTGGCAAAGTCAGACAGTTTGATGTTGGCTTCTTAGCTGCTTTCCAGTCTGAGTTTCATGGCTGAGTGTGTGTGTGTGTACTTGTGTGTGTGTGTGTACCTGTGTGTGTGTGTGTGTACCTATGTGTCGTAAAGTGAGCGTGTGCAGGTGGGCAGGCATATGCATAACATTTAAAAAAATGTTTCCCCACTCCTCACCCTTCTCCAAGTTTTCTTTGCTTTATTCCTGCCTTGCTTCCTTTTGGAAGCGCAGAGATGAACTCTGCTTTCTATCATTCTCATTCCTTCCTCTGCTGAATCACTAGCTCTTTTTGCCACCCTCCCTGCCCTGCCCAGGGTTAATTTTTTGTGGTTGGAACCATTCAAAACAGAGATGAGATTTGTTTCTAGATCCTGAGTGAGCTGGTAATTCTGGGCCCAGGAAACCTCTGGTTTGACTGGCCAAGGGAACTTGAAATTTGGAGCTACTGGCATTTGGCCGTTTTTGTATCTGGGAGCCAGACAGAGTCTGATATGGATCTGTTCCACTTCGGCCCTGAAGGCCTCTGAAGAAAACTGCCTGGGATGAAGCTTGTAATTAGCCAAGTTACTGTTTGACAGAGGCAGGTTGAGTTTTCTACCAAGATGACTTTTTCCCCCAAGTTATTTCTTGCGCTTTGCCCTCAGATATGAAGGGTGAGGTCGTTTGTAAACTGCCCTGGGTTCCAGCTGTCTGTGGAGTAACTATTTTTGAGGGTAGGGCTTGGGGGAGGGAGTAAGAAGGCCGGAGGGAAGAAGGAAGTAAACGTGTTAGCTGAGCAGTGGAATGGGGAAGTCTACATCTGACCAAAGGGGAGAGGACCCTGGCAATGAATCCTTTTTTTCCTGAGAATGGTAGAATCTGTGTTTGTGAGCATGCATGCATCTGTCTGTCATATGCAGACACACAGGCACTCTAGGTGGCAGCTGCCTTGAGCCTCACCAATGACAGGCTGTACAGAGGACACCAGCATGCCTCTGAGGAATGAAGTTTCTTTCTGGCCGACCTGTTTCTTTGGGGTCTGTAATTTACTACCAACCACGTGGTAGTGGATAGGGTTTGGGGGCAGAATATGGGCTCCTTCGCTAGTATGAGAACTTAGGGAGACCTCAAGAAATCAGCTGATCTAGCCCCCTGCCTTCAGGCAGTTGAGGGTGTCTGAACCACCAGTGATAAAGGGCTGTCTCTTTTCATCTTTAAATTGTCTAGGAGCGTAGACTATACATCCCCTGGCTGCTGCATTTTGGCCTTGAGGAAGAAAGTTCAGATCGTGAGGCACATCTGGACCTGCATTTTAGTAACAGTGTCCTGCTTGCAGCAGGTGCATAGGAACGAGTGCGAGGTGATTTATAACCACCCGTGGCACAGCCCTGGGTCAGCCAGATGGCTTGAGAAATCTGGTCAGGCGTGTGGGCACCCCTTGATGAAAAACATGCAGTGTTAGTAGTGCCAGTGGACATCTTTTTATTTTTGGATTTTGCCTTTACACGTTTAGATTTCTCAAAGGAGGGACCTGTAATTTTCATTGGACAGACAGTGGGTTGAATACATAAAAGGAAAAAAGGTGGTCCATCCAGGAGCGAGTTAGCTCTGTATTGTTAGAAGAAGCTGGGTAGCCATCTCTCAGGGCTGCTGTCACAGAGTGGATTCCTGCCCAGGATGGGAAATTGGGCTAGATTATCACTAGGCCTCTTGCAACTCTGAGAGTCTGAAATTCTATATAACCCTCGTGTCTGTCTGGAAACTTCAAATACACACACAGAAACGGAGGGGATAGAAGATTACCAGTAGGTAGCTGTATTTTAAATGTTATTGTATCTGTAGTAAATGTCTTTGAATTTTGAAGCAGAGTGTAAATTGTACAGTGCTTAAAAAAATGAATTTCCTTGCAAGTAGAGATTATCATACTAAGTGAAGTCAGTCAGAAAGAGAAAGATGAATACCATATGATATCACTTATATATGGACTCTAAAATGTGACACAAATGAACCCATCTACGAAACAGAAACAGACTCAGGGACATAGGGAACAGACTTGTGGTTGCCGGCGGGGGTGGGGTGGGGTGGGGAAGGGATGGAGTGGGAGGTTTGGGTGAGCAGATGTAAGCTTTTATATATAGAATGGATAAACAACAAGGTCCTACTGTACAGCACAGAGAACTATATTCAGTATCTTATGATAAACCATAATGGAAAAGAATATAAAAAAAAAGAGTGTATATATAACTGAACCAGTTTGCTGTACACCAGAAATTAACACAACACTGTAAATCAACTATACTTCAAAAAAATACTTTAGTAAAAAAAAGAAAAGAAAAAAAGAACTTCCTAATGTATTCTTAGGATGAGGTATTTAGGAAGTGTGAGCTTTGAGCACATGAACCGTTCTCAGTCCTTTCTGCCTAAACCCTGTCCGGCTTGTGTGGTGAACACATAGCAAACAGCTTGGCCGGGAATGTCAGGACACTGTAGCAGAATGACGCTGACAACCTGTGAGCTGTCCAGCTACTGAAAGGCTATTGTGGTATTTAGTCAAATTCAACTTCCTCATAAATCTAGGGGAAAGGACCAAGTGCACTGTGTTCTGGAAGTGGCTTCCTAGCTGTCTCTTTTAACGTTGTGACCAGATCACTAGTGGGGTCAAGGTCCTGAGACTTCTCTTGTGGCAAGAATGACTGTGTGACTCTTGACCCCTGACGTAGAAGTAGTTTGCTGCTATGATCAGTGCTTGTGCCTCAGTGTGCTGTATCTAGAGGAAACCGTGTCAAGGCACTGTCAAACCCTGTTGGACTGACCCTCCTGGGTGCCCCTGATGTACAGAGGAGTCGTTGAATTGGGTGAACTGAAAAAAGTTTTGTAGCACTGCTTAGTAATTGTCCCACTTCTAGCCTATTCATATTCTACCTCTTTTTCAAGTCCCTTCTTGAGTCTTCCTTCCTTCATGAAAGTTTTCTAGTAATTTCTGCATCCTCAGGACTAATTGTACATACCAGTGATTTCATACGTAATTATATGACATTTTTTATATTTCTGAATTCTGTGGTGATTACACTTCGAGCTCTTTCACTGTCAGGGACCATCTTCTGTGTCTGTGTGGCGCCCACAGCGCCCTCTGCCAGGCCTTTCGTAGAGTAGGTGATCAATAAATGTTGCTGAATTGATACATTCTGGATGCACTTAAAATGTAACAGTCTTGACTCACAGAATCATAGAGTGCTCGAGCCAGAGGGGGCCTTGGAGACTATCCCTATCCTTTTGCAGGTGACTAAACCAAGTCTACAGAAATGGGGTTATTTCATCAAGGTCAATCGGCCAGCCAGTGCCTTTATATGACACTACTTTTCATCTCATTGTTACCTTTTGAATACAGAATCCTGAAGACGTGCAGATTACTGAAGATGTGCATAGTGCTGAATGCTGGACAGGCATATTCTGGGGTCTTGCTAGCTAGTGTTTGTGTTACCTTAGTGGACTCCAGGTTCTTTTGGCCTCCCTAGCCCATGCTCCTAGAAAACGAAGGCATCTTTGTGGAAAACTGACAGTGTTCCAGCATGGCATTCTGGTAGCCTTGAAGGGACAAGGGAGCCCATGTCTAAGTGTGAACTTAGCAAGTAAGCTTTGTGTGTTCCAAGAGATTATCACTGCTGTCGCTGCCCCTAGTCCCTGCTGCCAGGATGAGGGCAGCTCGGAGAAAAATTAAGCATTGTGTGCTCCCTACCATGTTACTCTGTGGGTGATGGTGATGAAAGGGACACCATGTCCCCATGGACAGGAGGAAGAGAAGAGGCAATCTGATAACAAACTTAGCAGGTTTGAGGAGACACAGGGCTAGGTAGACCAAAGCCAGACTCTGACATGGCAGAATATCTATGCCTATAGTGACAAGGTCCAGGTTCCTGAATTCCTTAGGTGAGATTAGGAAGAGGAAAAAGTGGCTTTATCATGATCTCTAACCAAGAGAGTATTCTCTGGAGAGCTGCTCTATGGAGGTTCAGTCTTATGCTTATCCCGCCCAAGAGTCTGGCTGTGACTTGGCCAACCAAAGACAGTTTTAGAAAGGCATAGTTGCCTCTTTGATATCAATCTGTTGACAGTACTTAGCTAAACTCAACTTCCTCATAAAGCATGTCCCCTGGAGAAGGATTGGGTCATGTCTCCTGAACAGTGTGCTTTCCGTTAACAATTCTTTACGGTTCTGTTATTCAGAATTCATCTGCATATTTTCAGCCTCTACTACCTTTTGTGGTAATGAGTTTCACACTGTCAGTCTCCACTGAATGCGTCTCCCATCTTTTGAGAATGAGTCTTGATTGAGTATAGTGATCGTCTATTTCAAGAAAAGTGAACACAAAGAACAGGGATGTGCCTAGCATGCCTACATCAGTTGAGATGTTTATTGAGGGTGAGGAGTCCTAAATCTTCCTCCTCAGAGATGCCACAGGTGGTATTGTGTTTAAGAACAAAAAAGGCATCTTATGCCTCTTGCAATAACAAGAGGCTAGTGAATTCAAGGTAATGAGGGAGATGTGTCTGGAATGGAGCAAGAAAGAGGCAAGAACCTTATGATAATGATTAGATAAGGCCAGTTCAAGGAGGGCCTTGGAATACTGGCCTGAGGAGTGGGGGTTTAATATAATAGGCAGCAGGAAGTTGTTCTAAGTTCTTGATCAGGAGGATATTATAATTGAAATTTGTTATATCTGTTATCAATGAAATGTGAAATTTATTATTATAACTGAAATTTGGCAACTACTTAGCAGGTTTGCCTGGATAGAGATTTTGGCCTTCCTCAGTGAGAGGATGGCTCATTGCCTCACAATTGAAAAGGTCCCTGTTTGGTTAACTTTCCCCATTGCTCCTGGAGCAAAACAGGGTTGTGCATTTTCCTTTGACCTTCACATAGCAGTAAATCTGGAGGCTGATATTAAATTCTGTTTTTAGTGTCCAAGGAAACATTTTCCCTCGTAGCAGACTCTGAGCGTCATCAGAAGAATGTTGAACCAGTCTTATGGGTGGTTGTACATGTTTACTGTGCTCTAAAGGTAGGTCATATGTAAAAGGACAGACAGCCATCCGTATCAGGGAGGACTTATAGCAAAGGCTTATTTCTATTATCTGGGATCAAGGGCCATTATGGGGCTCTAACCCTTGGGCCATTCCTGCTGTTCCAAGCACACCTCTTCCTTAAAGCCAACTTTAATGGCTGCTATGGGAGCAGTTTCAAGCAGCCGTCAGCTTCCCAAGAGAGCTCTTCTCTGACCACTTACAGTCCTTAGAGTCTGACTCACCCTGTGAGCACTTGATTATTGGTCTTATCTTATTTAGCTGTTTCATATGTTAGTTATGTTTTCCTCAACAAAATTAACTCCCATTTCTCTTGTTCTTCATTTGTTAGACCCATAAATACTTGTTGGCTGATTGATTGCATTGATAAAAGGACAACAACAAAAGACATAGCAAGAAAGCTATTAGGGAGACTTAGAAGCTGAGTATAGAACACTAGTCCACCCTGCCAGTCTGTGAGGCAGCCCTGCCATGGGATCTGTCTGGTTTCTTACCAGCTCCCCTCATGAATCTCTTCTGAGTTTTTTCGTGTGAATTGAAGTCTGTGTCATTATCATTGTCCCTCCAATGAACGCTAGTGTGCTAGGGATGGGGGATGGGACATGACACGCCAGCTCAGCCTGGCACTGCTGGTTACTGCTGGTCAGTACCACCATGTGGCCCATGAGACATGTGGGAGTCCTGTCGTCTAGTCCAGCTATGGAAGCCTGAGGCCAAGCAAGAGGTTGGTAGAGGATGGCTTAAAATGATGATGTCTCTTCAGGTGGCAGAAATGAAGACTTAGTGGGCACATGGTTGCATTTATAAGATTCACAAGGGAGAAAAGCAACTTCTAACCCCCTGGTACTCTGAAGACAAAGGAGAGTTCTGTATCAAGAAGTGTATGGATATCATTATTCATATCGATATAGATGGAAAGTACTATGGGGTTTCAAAAACAGCTTAGATTTGTGGATGACAGATCCAGTGTTTCACTAGGACAAATTAGTGATGTTTGAGGATACTCCTTACTTTTGAGGTCGATACTGGGAATTACCCCCAAATCTTCACATAGCTCATTCCTATACAAGACAGATCTCTAGCTTACTGCAATTATGGGACTGACCTAGGTGGGTATTAAAGACAGACAGATGGGTTGTAGTTCACAGTGGTCTTAGCCGCTGTCTCTCTTATTTCCTCTTATTCGGGGTAGAAAGGCCTGCTGGTCCCACATCTGCCTTGTCAGCCACACCCACTCACTAGTGACAACTGGCTGCCAGTATCCTTGTCTCTGGAGAACAATACAATGGGCCTGTTGTGTGCTTGTTGACATACAGAGTGGATTGTTTTAGCAGGTGCAGATGATAGTCTGTGGAGATTACAGAGACCTTTATCCTTAATGGCATAGTGTAATTGAAATCTAAGTTGTCCTTTGTCTGGTCAACAAGCAGGTGTTGAAATGGGACTTAGTTAAGCTTGGTCCTTCTGTGCATGGGAGCGACATTAGTATGTGTGTTGGGTGTGTGTGTGTGTGTGTGTTCTACCTTCTCCGTATCTTTTCCCTCTAATAAAACAGTTTAAACTCCCTTAGGTGGCCAATCAGATGGCTCTGATTTTTCTAAGGGTTTTCGTTGGAGACTATACACCCAGGGCAGTTTGAATCCTGGAGACGTCACTTCTTTGTTTTCAAGAGTGATTTTAGAGATGGGCAGTGACGAGGAAGGTGGCTGTTTTCTGTCAGCGTGGTAATTTCTTTTGGCTTGTTTGTGAAACGGAGCCTCGTGATTCTCCTGTGTCCTTTTGGGTCCCTGATAAGTGGAGGTGACTTTTCTGAATTCACTTCTTAATTATCTGTACCAGTGAAGGGGAACAGTGGAAAAGAGGGTAATCCACCAGCTAGTGATATGCAAGGACCTTCATTACCCTGAACTCAGTTAGCCAGATCCTACCCTTGGCTTTTAGGAGAAGGAAAAAAATCTTACAAAAGCAAGCTAAGACCAAGTATCTTATTAAAAAAAACAAACGAGCAGGCAAGCAAACAAAAAGCCACAGAAATCATTTTGCAAGTTCACTCCGTCTGTTCACCTTCATGGCAAGCTGCTCAGTACAGTTGGCTTGCACTCCCATGCAGTTGTGTGTGTGGCACGGAGGCAGGGGGAGGATCTCATGGGGATTGTTCCAAACCTGCAGCGAAGGTACAACCCAGGGTTAAACGTTTACTCTGAGTGGACAGCAGCTTGCTTAATCCCTGGGCAGATGAGCTAAGCCTTTTTCCATAGCTTACTTTCTTCACTCTGCCTCTGGTCCTTGCTCATCCACTTACAGTCTGCCTCCAAGAGAAGATGTCTATGTTGAAGGAGCAAATATGCCTCAGGAGGAGGGGAGTAAAAATAGGTCAGTGGTAACTCTAATCACGTATTCCCATTTATTTGGTTTGATACTCAGCTCAACTCGACAAGTATTGGTTGATAGCCTCTTTGTTCTCATACTTGTATTAGGCTCTGGGAGATAGAGAACCTTGATAATAATGTTAATTATTTACTTAGCATTTACTATGGGTCAAGGGCAGTTCTAAGCACTTTATTTCTATTCATGCATTTGAACCACACAACCACCCTATGAAATACTGCCATTATCATCCTCATTTCACAGATAAGGAGACTGAAGTTAACTCAGTTACCCAACTAGGAGCTGGTAGAGCCAGAATTCAAACCTAGGCATTCCCACTCCTAAAAGACAAGGTTCTTGCTCTTACGAAGTTCAGTTGGGGGAGATGAGGTCAACATAGTGAAAAACAGTGCAGTTTAGGATAGGCCTTTGCAAGAGCCAAGGCCTTGCTAAATCCCAGATTCTTCAGCTATTATAGATGTAGTGTGAGAAGTGGGTGCTGTAATGCGCCTAGAGCTTAGTGCGTATGGTGTGTGCTCAATAAATTGTGGCTGCGGTGATGACAGTGACGGCATTGATGGCTTTGGATCTGAAAGACAAGTAGAGCTGGGATATCCAGAGAGAAAGAGGAATGGCCTTTCAGGTGAATTATGGAAAGAGGGGAACAAACGTGATGTTGAGAAAGGGTGCTAAGGAGATACAGTTTTCTTATTCCCTTGCTTATGGTCACTAGTCACCTATTGGCTCAGCTCTTTGAGGAAGGAAGAAGAGTGAGTGGATGTTGCAGAGTCAGTCAGCAGCCCTGAAGCTTTTCACTGGCCTTCAAGCTCGCTGGACATACCGTCTGTCTGACACTTGGACTCTGCTTCATGACTGGTCCTCATCTTTTCTTCCCCCTCCTTGAGCTCAGGCCTAATGCCAGATGAGTGGGGATGAAAAGCTCTAGACATTCCCAGAGTGAGAGCAACCTATGGTGCTTACAATCCAGGTTCAGTTGGGTCCCTGACCTGAACAGGTATGAGCCTTTGCTGAGGTACAGAGGAAATGTGACCCCCGGCAGGCTGATGGGAGGGACTGGGCTTGAGGATAGTGGAGGTTCCTTAGGCTATCTTCTGTATGTTATAGGTTGCATCAATCCGTGAAGTATTTGTTGAGCGCCTAGTATGTGCAGAACCAAATGTTAGGACTTTTCAGTAATTCGAGAGAAGTAAAAAATATGGTCCCTGCCCTTGAGGTACTGTAATTTTGCTGTGGAGATCAGATTGACATACTGGTAACAATTCCAGGTCAATATAGGGTAGGAATAACTAGATGTTCAATTGCTTGCTTTCTTCAGATGCCGCTACCTGGCTGTCCAGCTGTCTCCTGCCATCCCTGTGTTTGCTGCCATGCTTTTCCTTTTCTCCATGGCTACACTGTTGAGGACCAGCTTCAGTGATCCTGGAGTGATCCCTCGGGCCCTACCGGATGAAGCAGCTTTCATAGAAATGGAGATAGGTGAGTTTTCTAACCAGCTGGCAAGATATTGTACAGTGGGTGGTTTTGATTAGTAAGGGAATGGAATCATAATTGTAGTTGCAGACTAATAAGCACTTCTAGCCTTTTCCCTCTGAGATCCTGAATCTGAGATTATTACCACCCTGTGAAGAATATGAACTTCATTCTTCCCTGTTCTGGGTTGCATTTTAGGAGGGATTTCTCACCAAGGTCCTGCTGCACTGTTCCCAAGAGGATTTTTTTAAAAACTTTTTGGGGATCGTCAACTCATTTGATTTTTTTTTTGGTATTTATTTAATTAATTAATTTATTTTGGCTGCATTGGGTCTTCGTTGCTGTGCTCAGGCTTTCTCTAGTTGTGGTGAGCAGGGGCTACACTTTGTCGTGGTGCATGGGCTTCTCATTGCGGTGGCTTCTCTTGTTGCGGAGCATGGGCTCTGGGCGTGTGGGCTTCAGTAGTTGTGGCACGTGGGCTCAGTAGCTGTGGCTCATGGGCTCTAGAGTGCAGTCTCAGTAGTTGTGGCACGCAGACTTAGTTGCTCTGTGGCATGTGGGATCTTCCTGGACCAGGGCTTGAACCCGTGTCCCCTGCATTGGCAGGTGGATTCTTAACCACTGCACCACCAGGGAAGCCCAACTCATTTGATTTTTTTCAAAATTATTTATTTATTTATATTTTTGGCTGCGTCGGGTCTTAGTTGCAGCATACAGGATCTTTTGTTGCAGTGCATGGGCTTCTTTCTAGTTGCGGCTCGCAGGTTTCTCTCTAGTTGTGGCACGCGGGCTTCTCTCTAGTTGTGGCGTGTGGGCTCTGTATTGTGGCACACAGGCTCCAGAGCGCGTGGGCTCAGTAGTTGCAGCACGCGCGGGCTTAGTTGCCCCGCAGATGTGGGATCTTAGTTCCCCGACCAGGGATCAAACTCGCGTCCCCTTCATTGGAAGGTGGATTCTTGACCACTGGACCACCAGGGAAGTCCCTCATTTGATTTTCTTGATGAAAACTATAAACCTCTTCTTAAAAATATTCTTATATGCATCACATACATACAATTTTGGATATAATTTCAGGGATTCATAGATCTTTTGAAGCACATGAGTGGGTTTCTAACCAAGAATTCCTGCTTTAGGGGAACACACAAGACGAGAGGGGACAGAAACCATTGGGAATTCTAGGAATGGTAAAGGAAGTAGTTAACAGGCTAATCACAGTACAGTCTGCAGCTCAGGGTAGGTAGGGCTCTTTGGGACAGAAATGAAGAGCTACACTAACCAGGAGCCAGGGTGCCTTCATGAATTGAAGCAGAACATCCCAGGACTTGAGGAGGGGAGCTCCTGGGAGACTCCTGGGAGCTCACACTCCTGGGAGACTCCTGGAGCTCACACTGGGAAAGAAGGCTCTGATGCCAGTACTAGGAGGGACTGGAGCCCACCAGATCCAACAGTGGTGCCTACCTAAGTTGTTCTCAATTCTGGTGCCCAAGTAGCTAGAGTCAGCATCCAAGCCACGTAGAGTAGAAGAAAGGGACCCAGGACTTGTAAGACTAAAAGCTGTACCATTGGGGCACCAATCTGTGGTTAGCCTTTAATTCTTTCAGGTGCTTTGTTGTTGTTTTTTGTTTTTTGGGATTTTAATATTTTCTTGAATTAAAAAGACACAAACACATTGGGGTTCTAATGGGTATTAATTATATTTATATATTATTTTTGAGAGAATTTACATTTGTATAATTATTATGTATAATTATCCCCAAGAAGATAGTACATCTTTCTGTATTTTTAGACTGAATTTTATGCCCTTTAATAGAATTTTTATAGTTTTTTGGGTTTTTTTTTTTTTTTTTTTTTTGTGGTACGCGAGCCTCTCACTGCTGCGGCCTCTCCCGTTGCGGAGCACAGGCTCCGGACGCGCAGGCTCAGTGGCCATGGCTCACGGGCCCAGCCGCTCCGCGGCATGTGGGATCTTCCCGTACCAGGGCACGAACCCGTGTCCCCTGCATCGGCAGGCGGACTCTCAACCACTGCGCCACCAGGGAAGCCCTGTTTCTTTTTTTTCCCCCACAGTTTTATTGAGATATAATTGGCATATGACATTGTGTAAATTTAAGGTGTACAACGTTTTGATTTGATACTTTTTTAGGTTGCTTTGAAGGCTTCCAGCTTTTGTATTTCTTTTGTTTATTTAGCTGTGTTTATTTAGCTTCTTAGTGGATTTCTTTTTGAAAAATTTCAGCCTGTTTTAGTTGGGGTAAGGGGACATAGATTTGTGCACATCTGAGCTCAAACTACTTAGGGGTGGGGAGAGGGTGGGAATTGTGGGAAGGAAACAGAGGCGAGGTGTGTTGGCGCAGCTGGAGTTGGGGGAGACCTGGACTAGTTAGGAGCAAGATAGGAAGGGACAGTTGTGAGTGTAGTCTTTTCTCTCTCTGGGTTAGTCTTTTGTCATCCTCTTTCCATCACGTATAGAGAAACTGAAGGTCAAGGCAGTGCCTTGACTTGATCTTGCCTCTCACAGCAGGCTGTTAGCAAGGTTAGCTCTGTTTTGTCAGATTGCTGGGCCCAGGGCCCAGGCTTGAGCTGTCAGGTTGTTACCTCTGCATTTAGCATGTTTCTCTCAATAGTAGAGTGCATTCTTGAGTTCATACGTATGTTTATGTTAGCAAGTTTTTGTCAACTTACATTCAGCCCTGTACTGGGTATGCTGTGGGTAGGGGCTGGGTGGGGGAGAGAAGAAGACATGTGGTTGGTTCCCTTGCATCATAGCGCACCTCATGGGGTGGGAGAGCCTTGAACTCTCTCCCAGGTGCCCTCATGTAAAGCACATGCAGAGGAATGTTAGAGTGGCATGCTGGTACTTATATCATCCTCTGATGAATAGCTATCCCCATTCTTTTAAGACTTGTGTCACACTGTTATTGTTTGATTTCACAGCATCCACCCCACTCCGCAAAAAAAGGAAAAAAGTTCCATATGGCAGATATTTTTAAAATCAAAGTGAATTGAAAAAATATTCTGTTTTTAGAATTATCCTGCACAGCAAGGGTGCAATGAGACAGGCACTCTCATATGCTGCAGATGGGCGGGCGTGCAAATTGATACAATCTGTCTGGGAAGCAGTTTCCCAATAAGTGATATGGGCTTTAAGGGTTCATACCCTTTGAGCCAGTAATTTCACTTCTCTCAGGATTAGCTAAAGGAAATAATCAGAGATTTACACAAATACTTGTAGAAGGATTTTTAATGCATCATTTTTTCTTTTTCCGAGCTATTTTAATGCCAGCAACTTCATATACTTCAACATGCTTTTCTTTTTTTCTTTATGTTTTAGAAATTAATTTTAACACATGAACATATTCTTGAGGAAGGGAGGAGGGGATTGGGATTAGGGTGGAGATCAAAGGGGACTTAACCTTTGTCTGAAATGTTTTAAGTTTTTGCATGCAGCATCATTTAAATAGCAAAATACCAGAGGCAACTTAAATGCCCAGTAACATGAATTGGTTAAATAAATTGCAGTACATGCATATGATAGAACATTGTATTGCCAATAATGATGTTTTCAGAAAAAAAATTAACCATGGAAAAATGCTTATGGTATAACGTTAAGTGAAAAATACAGGGTATAAAATTGTATCTAAAATATAATCTCAAATTTGAAAAATCATGAATGTTTATTTGTTAAGAGTAGAAGGAAAGGGACTTCCCTGGTGGCACAGTGGTTAAGAACCCACCTGCCAATGCAGGGGACACGGGTTCGAGCCCTGGTCCGGGAAGATCCCACATGCCGTGGAGCTACAAAGCACGTGCGCCACAACTACTGAGCCTGCGCTCTAGAGCCCGTGCTCTGCAACAAGAGAAGCCACTGCAATGAGAAGCCCATGCACTGCAACGAAGAGTAGCCCCTGCTCGCTGTAACTAGAGAAAGCCTGCATGCAGCAACAAAGACCCAATGCAGCCAAAAATAAATAAATAAATGAGTAAAAATTTATTTTAAAAAAAAGAGTAGAAGGAAATATATCAAAATGCATAAATATCCCTGAGTTAAGAGACCATCAGTGATTTTTTTGTCTTCTATTCATATTTTCTGTTTTTTCCAAATTTTTTACAGTAAGCATGTATTACTCTTATTTTTAAATAATTGTTTTTCTGATTCTAAATATTACCAGTCTTTTTCATGCATATATTTTACTTTTGCAAGGTAAAATCCTTTATACATGCTTCTTTTTAGCGTACATTTTCATTTTTCAGTATGTTGTGAATATTTAAAATGTGTACATCATTTGAAATGGCTGCATAATATTCCATCCCACGCATGTATCATAATGTACTTAACCAACCTCCTATTATGATATTGAGGTTATTTTCAGTCTTTCACTGTTAAAAGGGACTTCTGTGACAAGTATCCTGTGTTACCATCTTTTGTACATCTCTTTGTAATTTTGATACATTCCTAGAAGTAGAATGGCTGGGTCAAAAGTATACACATTTAGGGGCTTCCCTGGTGGCACAGTGGTTTAAGGATCTGCCTGCCAATGCAGGGGACATGGGTTCGAGCCCTGGTCTGGGTAGATCCCACATGCCGCGGAGCAACTAAGCCCGTGCACCGCAACTACTGAGCCTGCACTCTAGAACCCGCGAGCCACAACTATTGAGCCCACGTGCCACAACTACTGAAACCTGCGCACCTAGCCCATGCTCCGCAACAAGAGAGGCCACCGCAATGAGAAGCCCACACACTGCAACGAAGAGTGGCCTCCGCTTGCCGCCACTAGAGAAAGCCCGTGCGCAGCAACGAAGACCCAATCCAGCCAAAAATAAATAAATTAATTAATTTTTTAAAAAAGTATACACATTTAAAATTTTGGTAGTCACTGCCATATTGCTTACTGGTAATGTATAAAAATACCTTCTCCCCATCCTTGCCAACACTGGGTATTTTTATTCTTTTTTTTAACATCTTTATTGGAGTATAATTGCTTTACAATGGTGTGTTAGTTTCTGCTGTATAACAAAGTGAATCAGCTATACATATACATATATCCCCATATCCCCTCCCTCTTGCGTCTCCCTCCCATCCTCCCTATCCCACCCCTCTAGGTGGTCACAAAGCACCGAGCTCATCTCCCCGTGCTATGCAGCTGCTTCCCACTAGCTATCTATTTTTAATACTTGTTAATATAGAAGGTGGAAATGGTATCTTTATGTTAATTTTTATTTCTTTGATTATCAGTAAAGTTGTATGTTTTCATTTCATATTTTTTTAGCCATTTTTATTTCTTCTTTTATGAATGTTTTTCTTTGTAATCAGCCAAAAAGCTTGAAGAAACACTTTTTTACATGTATACAAAATAATTGCATGGCACTCAGTGGAATTTGGGGAGGGTACTCTGTGATGTTGAGAGTCTAGTCTGGAAATGCCAGCCTGGGGGTGACAGTGGGCCTAGGGAATGTTCGATTACTCCCATTGCTCTTGGAGAGGTGGTAAGACTTTTGGTCTCAAATAATGGCTAGCAATGGTGTTAACTGTCTTTACTGATCTACAGAAGCTACCAATGGTGCAGTACCCCAAGGCCAGCGACCACCCCCTCGTATCAAGAATTTCCAGATAAACAACCAGATTGTGAAGCTGAAATACTGTTATACATGCAAGATCTTCCGGCCTCCCCGGGCCTCTCATTGCAGCATCTGTGACAACTGTGTGGGTGAGTAAAACCAAAGAGACGTTGCCTGGGGGAAAGGCTGAGTTGAAGAAGAGGGTCAGGGTGATTTTTCTCAGGAAAAATCAGTGGGGGTGGGAAGATAGATTTAGATAGGAAACAAGCTAGACTTTTAGTTAAGAAACTTTAGATGGGAAACAAGCTTCCGAACAATTGTAAATCAACTGTACTTCTGTAGAAGTACATAATTTAAATATTTAAATATCCTCTAGTTTAAAAAAAAAAAAAACAACCTCTTTGGTAAATAAAGAAATAAACTTTACCTGTTTTTCAAATCTAGATTTTCTTCTACTGGATCTGTTTCAAGTGGAACCCACCTTACACGTAGGGGGAGGAGAATCCTAGTCCACTGGAGGGCAGCATTTGGGCAGGAAGGGCTAAATAAGAAGTGGTGTTCCCAGGAAGAAAAAAATTGCTAGCATTTATTGAATTCCTAATATATACTAGGTACTTGCTAAGTGCTTTCCCTTTCTCTCATTTAAGACTCATAAGAACCCCATAAGATAGGTATTATCCCCATTTTACAGATGAAGAGATAGATGAAGCACCTTTGTGTAGGTTCATATAATTAAATTAGTATGAGATGAAGCTGGAACAGCTCTGATTCCAAAACCCTCATTTGTTCTTTCTCTGCTTCTGCTGCAAGGGTGGGGGGGTGTATGTGCGCATAATACAGAGGTCTGTGCTTCTATCTTCATATATGTGACTTAGTTGTAATCACTGCCTAGTGTATGCAGAGCCCTGGGAAAGATCAAAAACAGGCAGTAAATATGTCTGTTGATAGGCAGATATGTGCAATAACTTATATTATCAATAGGCATACTTCCAGTATTCTTTATATATGCCATAAAGCATGCCTGAGTACATTGCTTTCCTCTCATTAGCCAATTCTTTTTAGGTTAAGGTTGGGAAGATATATCTTACTTTATATGGTAAAAGCTATATGTAGATAGGATTTTTATAAATTGAAACTCATTTTAAATGAGCCAGGAAACTTGGTATTTCAAGAAAGTGTGATGTGAAGGTTTTCAAAAAGTATTCCCTCTCTTTATTAATATTCTTAAACATAAAGAACTCATGCAAATTGATTTTTTAAAAAAGAAGCAATAACGTTTCAGTAGAAATATGGACAGCAGATAAAACAGGAAACGCAATTACTTCGTTAACATGAAAAAAAGGTTCATCTCTACTAAAAAGCAAAGAAATAAAAATTAAAGCAAGATTTTTTTTAAACCTAGAAATTTAGCAAGGAAAACCTGATAACGCTTGGTCCTACACTGGTAGGAGTGTAAATTGGAACAAACTTTTTGGAAGGCAACCTAATAAAATTCATGAAAACCTTCAAACATGTATACCCTTTGATGCCAGAGACTTGCCTTCTAGGGATCTATCCCAAGAAAATAATTAGGGATGTGGTAAAGATTTAGGTATTGACATATTTACCTCCAGATTATTATAGTAATGAAAAATTCGAAAGAAACTAATTGTCCACCAGTAGATAAATGGTCAAATAAATTGTGGGACATAACATACAGTGGACTTCTGTGGGTAAAGTTCATACCAGAAAGCTAAGTGAAATAAAATAGAAGACAGGCTACATTTATAGTGGGATCTCAGTTACACGTTAAAAAAATATATGTATAAAGAATTATGCAAGCAAGTATGTTAGAATGCTTATTGTCTATTATCTGTATTGTGGGGTAATAAGGGATTTTGTTACCTTCATTAGAAAAAAATTATTTTCAAGTTTTCTACAATGAGCATGTATTACTTGTATCAATATTATCAGAAAAAAGTGTGATTTATAATATATTGATGGTAAAAATATTGAATGTATCTGTATAAATCTGTATTTTTCAGTGTTTTTTATATGGCAGGTTTGCTTAAAGTAAGGCTATCTTCCTTCCCTTTTCTGAAAAGATATAGCCCTTTAACTAGGAGATGCACCTGTTTTTACAGCCTTATTTTTTGACTGGTACACAGCTCACTGTGCTTTAAAAATGATATATTTTATTCTTTGTGCTTTTTTCATTCATTAAAATAATACATGTTCATTGTAGAAAATAGGGGAAGTACAGGTATTAATAAAACCTAATCCCAAACTCACTCTCCATTTTGCTATATTTCCTTCTAGTCTTTCTCTTGTCTGTGAAATTGGATCATACTAGAGGTTTTAGTCCTGCCTTTGTCACTTACCATTATATCCTGAGCATTTTTCTACATCTTTAATAAATGTTTTTTGAATATATTATTTTAATGACTGCATAATCCATCATATGGCTGTATTCTAGTTTATTTAGGTGGTCTCCTATCAGTAGATATTATTCACGATCCTATTTTATTCATTATTATAAAACTGCAATCAAAATTATTAAATTTTAAAAAATTATTAAATTTAAGGATGTGGATGTGGCGAAATTGGAACCTTCATACATTGCTGGTGGGAATGTAAAATGGTACAGCTGCTGTGGAAAACATTTTGGCAGTTCTTCAGAAAGTTAACATAGAATTATATGACCCAGCAATTCCACTCTTGGGTATATACCTGTACTACCCAGTGTGCTCGGGCTTCCAACAAAATACCACAGACTGAGTAGCGTAAATAACAGAAATTTCATTTCTCATAGTGCTGGAGGTTAGAAGTCCAAAATCACAGTGCCGACTGGGTTGACTTCTGGTGAGGCTTGCAGGTGGCCACCTTCTTGCCGTGTCCTCACATGGCCTTTTCTCTGTGCTCCGCACTTCTGGTATCTCTTCCTTTTCTTCTTCTAAGGATACCAGTTGTACTGGATTAGGGCCCCACCCTTATGACCTCATTTAACTTTAGTTACCTCCTTAGAGGCCCTCTCTACAAATACAGTCACACTGGGGTTAGGGCTTCAACATATGAATTTTAGGGGGGACACAGTTCTGTCCATAACAATACCAAAAAAGAATTGAAAACAGGAACTCAAACGTACTTGTGCATCAGTGTTCACATCAGCACTGTTCATGATAGCCAAAAGATGGAGACGATCCAAGCGGTGGTTTGGGGGTGATGAAAATTTTTGGAAATAGGCAGTTGTGATGGTTGTACAACATTGTGAATGTAATTAATGCCAGTGAATTTTACACTTAAAATTGGTTAAAATGGCAAATTGTATGTTTTATATATTTTACCACAATAAAAAATTTAATAAAAAAGTATTGAACTTAAGTTTCTGTGCACATCTCTATTTCCTTATGAGAAATTATTAAAAATGGATTTATTCTGCTGAAGGGGTGTGAGCATTATTAAGGCTTTTGATACATATGGGCAAACTGCTTTCCAGAAAGGTTCTCTCAATGTGTACTTCCACAAACAGTATATTAGAGTGTACATTTTACCGTGTTCTTACTAGCACTGAATATTATTTTTCATATTCTTATTTTGATAGGCAGAAAAGTATCTTATTGTTGTATTAGTATTGCGATGAGTTAGTGAATCTGAAAACGTTTAAATATATGTTTATCTGGTATTTATTAACTGTTTTGCTTTTTGACTATTTTTGAAGGAGTATTTGTATTTTGTTATTGATTTGTAAGGACTTTTCGTAGACTAAGTTACAAAATTCACATGCTTTCTCGGGGGTTTTTTTCCTCTTTAATTTTCTTTATAGTATTTTTAACATATATGAAATATTTATAAAGTGTATGGAGTCAAATCCATTTTTCTTTGTCATCTGTGGTTTTTTTCCATTACTTTTATGCTTAGAAAGTCCTTCTCCATACAGGAGACAAATGTTCACCTATTCTTTATGGTTATTTTAAGGTTTCACTTTGTTTTTACATTTAAGTCTTTAATTCATCTGGAATTAATTTTGGTAAATAGTGTGAGGGGAAAAGATCTAACCTTATTTTCAACCAAGTAACCAGTTGTCTCTGAGTTGTTGATGGAATGATACTTCCTTTCTCTACTGGTTTTGAAGCACTACCATTCTCAGACAGTAAATTTTTATATATTCTGTTTCTGGGTGATTTCCATTCCATTGAGCTATGCCACACCATTTCAGGTATGTAGGTTTATAATTTTTTACAAACTGGAGTTTAAGAAAAACCACACTACTCATTTTTCAAAATTTCCTTGTCTATTTACACCTCTTTATTCTTCCTGCGCTTAGTAGACACACTAAGACTTTTCTTTGGAAAAGCAAGGTCTCTGCTGTTAACTGACCGTGAGACAGATCACTTAACCCCTCAGTGTCTCAGTTTTCTCACCTGTAAAATGGAGAAAAGAATATCATCTTTTGCCCAACTTCCAGGATGATTGTGGGGATCAAATGAGATGGCTGTGAAAACATTGTGAAAAAGTAAAAAATAAAAACCAGTGTTGTTGGTTTTTTAAAATTTATTTTGGAAGGAGATAGGTTTTTTTGGTTTTATTTATTTGAATTTTATTTTATTTATTTTTTTATACAGCAGGTTCTTATTAGTCATCCATTTTATACACATCAGTGTATACAAAACCAGTGTTTATTTACAGTTGAAATAGGCAGCGATCCTAGGGGTCTTGGACTTAGGTATTAAGTGGATGGCAGGGTTGTGCTTAGTTTTGGAGGTTTTGGCACTGGACTCTCTCTTTCTCCTGCAGAGCGCTTCGACCATCACTGCCCCTGGGTGGGGAATTGTGTTGGAAAGAGGAACTACCGCTACTTCTACCTCTTCATCCTTTCTCTGTCCCTCCTCACGATCTATGTCTTTGCCTTCAACATCGTCTACGTGGCCCTCAGTGAGTATACAGGGCAGTGTATGTTGCTGGAGTGGTGGGTGGTGGGAGAAGACTTGAGGACAGCTTAGGGGAGTGGTTCCGTATCCTGGTGGGACTTGACCATTGTGAAGGCACCTTAGGACCAGTTAGAAGTGAGCACTACTCTCTGCTCCTGAACAGAGCTCCAAACCTCAGCTCAACATCAATGAGGATTTACCGAGTGTGTTGGCCTTCTCAGTGGCCCTCTGCTGGAGACCAGGACCATAATTACTGGTCTGTACCTAGAGTACTGGGCATTTCTGAGGTGATCCCAAAGGTTGGGGATGTATTTTTGGCTGTATGTGTCACCTCTTTTGTCTCATAAGACCTGCCCTTGTGTCAGGTGGTAGAAGGGGTTATACCAGAAAAATGTCTGTTAGTGGTTCATGGTCTACTTTGGAAGATAGAAAATATACACCTGTGTGTGTGTGTGTGTGCACGTGCACACACACACACACACACACACACACACACACATAAAACAGCCCAAGGGCAGATTGGATGCAGAATTAAAGGAGTGGTCTTAATCAAGGCAGCTTCCTGGGGAGAGATGAGTCCTGAGCTGGATTTTGAACAGTGAAGAGATATGGGTTGATGAAGAGAGAGGATTTTTCTTGGATATTTCTGATTTCTTTCATCTATGAATGAATATCCCCCTCCATGGCCATAGCTGGAGGCTAGGGAAAAGGGAGGGGAGCCAGATGCTTGGCTTGTGGCTGACTCTCTAGTCCAGTGTTGGGTCCTGTATTGAGAAGGTGAACCCTTTAGTCAAGAGAGTACCAGCTTGGAGGTGTGAGTCCCTTGCCTGAATGAGGGCTTATCTCTTGCCGGCTTGTAACAAGGGATAGGGAGGGAAGAAAGTGAGTAGGCACTAGGGTATGTGTGTATTTTTTACTAAAGTTACTAATCTTTCTCTCTACTCCTCCTCCCAATTTCACAGAATCCTTGAAAATTGGCTTCCTGGAGACATTGAAAGAAACTCCTGGAACATATCCTCCCCTGGCAGGATGTCCCTGTGAAGCCCTCTTAAACTACTTTTCAGCATGCTTTCTGTCTGCAGTTCTCCACCATCTCATTTTTCAGACATCAGAGAGTGCCAACATCTAAAATTTTTAAATGTAGCCTTAGTGGTAGCAACTAGAATGGAGGATGGCCAGGGCTTAAAGGGAGATCTTTCCTTCAACTTAGTCTCCACTGCCTCCCTCCCAAGTCCTTCTGATCCCAGGCTCAGCCCTGCCTTCTCTAGTGGGCTATACTTTGCTCTCAATAGACCTCTTGCGTCACTTACTAGAAGTCCCACCTTCCTGTTACAGCTAAGGCTTATTTTGTACAGCAGTTACATTTCTGAAAAGGAGATTCAGATGGCATTTCTAGAAATCACATTCTGGTTTCTTTCCCACCAATTTTTTCGTCTATAAGGTTTATATTTTGATGTGTTTTCCATTGGCAGTGATGGCCAACATTGTTTAGCTTTGGACCCCTCCTAAATGTCCCCTTTGAAGAGCCAATGATGAATAAACAGACAAACACCTAAATAGACTAGATCTGTTAGAGAGCTACTTGTAGTGAATAAACAGGCATCCTTTACCTTTCATGAGGGATATAGCCTGCAAGTTTAGAATTCACCCATTGTTATGTATGGATATATATTTGTGATATATGTTCCAAGGAGTAAAGATGGTGTGACTGGTGTCATGAGTATGGGCTGCGGCATCAAGTCCCCTGGTGTGGCTTCTTCAACATTCCTTAACAACACCTCACTGTTCTAGAAGTACTCATTTGCTTCTTCACACTCTGGTCCGTCGTGGGACTGACTGGATTCCACACTTTCCTCGTGGCTCTCAACCAGACAACCAATGAAGATGTGAGTCAACTTTTCCTCTCCTCATTACATATTTTTCTACCAAAAGCCTATTCTCTAATTACCTGCTGGAGAACTGAGTCTCCAGGGCCCGGGAGGTTGAGGCAGGCAGAAGCCAGGTGTGGGAGATTGTTAAACCAGGTGTGTAGGAGAAAGAGCAGACTGCTTTGTTTGGAGCTGAATGCCTGTAGGGAATTAGGAAGAAGAGATTGAATGGTTGGGTGAGCACAAGGTCTTCAGCTGTTCATAGGTCCTTAAAAGCTAACTGGTGCCTCTGGGTTTGGAATGGAGAGGGACAGTTGCATTGAATAAGTCCTTGCATTTAAAAAGTTACCAATTGGGGGCTTCCCTGGTGGCGCAGTGGTTGAGAATCCGCCTGCCGATTCAGGGGACACGGGTTCGTGCCCCGGTCCGGGAGGATCCCACATGCCGTGGAGCGGCTGGGCCCGTGAGCCATGGCCGCTGAGCCTGCGCGTCCGGAGCCTGTGCTCCGCAACGGGAGAGGCCACGACAGTGAGAAGCCCGCGTACCACTAAAAAAAAAAAAATCATAATAATAATAAATAAATAAATAAAAACAAAAAGTTACCAATTGGGACTTCCCTGGTGGCGCAGTGGTTAAGAATCCGCCTGCCAATGCAGGGGACACCGGTTTGAGCCCTGGTCTGGGAAGATCCCGCATTCCGCGGAGCAGCTAAGCCCGTGAGCCACAACTACTGAGCCTGCGTGCCGCAGCTACTGAAGCCCACACGCCTAGAGCCCGCACTCTGCAACAAGAGACGCCACTGCAATGAGAAGCCTGCGCACGGCAACAGAGTGGCCCCTGCTCTCCACAACTAGAGAAAGCCCGCGCACAGCAACGAAGACCCAACACAGCCAAAAATAAATGAATTAAAAACAAAAAGTTACCGATTAATCCATATTCATTGTAGAAAATCAGGAAATACAGATGAGCAAAAGATAGCAAATAAGTCCCTGTAATTTTACCTCCTGGGCATTACCATTGGTAATGGTATGATCTATAGTCTTCTAGACTTGTCTAGACTTGTTCCCATGTTTGTTTATGTGAACATATTATGTATTTTTAAATGGAAATAATACATAACGCTCAGGTATCTGCTTTTTTACTCTATTGTGAATATTTTTCCGTGGCTATGCATGTATTTCTTTTTTTTCTGTTGTGGTAAAAGACACATAAAATGCACCATCTATTTGTGGGTTTTTTTTTTTTGGCTGCGCTGGGTCTTCGTTGCTGCGCACGGGCTTTCTCTAGTTGTGGTGAGCAGGGGCTGCTCTTCGTTGCGGTGCGTGGGCTTCTCATTGTGGTGGCTTCTCGTTGCGGAGCACAGGCTCTAGGCGTGCGGGCTCAGTAGCTGTGGTTCAGGGGCTTAGTTGCTCCGTGGCATGTGGGATCTTCCTGGACCAGGGATCAAACCCGTGTCCCCTGCAGTGGCAGGCAGATTCTTAACCACTGGACCACCAGGGAAGTCCTTACAATGTACCATCTTAAACCATTTTTTAAGTTTACAATTCAGTGGTATTAGTACATTCACGTTGTGCAACCATCACCACCATCCATCTCCAGAACTTTTTCATCTTCCTGTGCTGCATGTATTTCTTCAACATAATGTTTAATGTAAGCCTTGGCTTTTATCTTGCAGATCAAAGGTTCATGGACAGGGAAGAATCGCGTCCAGAATCCCTATAGCCATGGCAATATTGTGAAGAACTGCTGTGAAGTGCTCTGTGGCCCCTTGCCCCCCAGGTACTCAGAGGACTAGAAGATCCTGGAACTCTTGGGACAAGCAGTTTGACTTGATCCTGTCACCTGGTCTGATGCATTCTTCTGAGCATGGCCTCTTCGTGTCAAAAGAGGTCTTCCCAGAGATTGTCCCTCGGTGCCATATCTACATGGACCATAGGCTATGGGCTGGTTGTTTTGAAGGGATGACCTTTCATTCTTATTTTATCTGTTTTTTCCCTTGTTAATGTGGTATTCCCTGGTGTGTGGAAGAAAAAGTGAATGGAAGGTAGGAGTTGTGTGCTAGGATCAGACTAGACTGCCAAAGGGCAGGTTTATATTTTCCAGGAAGATTCAGTGGGGTGAGTGGCTGGAGAGGTGGATGCAAAGTGCTTTGTTAACTCTCCTGTCTCCTTCAGTGTGCTGGATCGAAGGGGTATTTTGCCACTGGAGGAAAGTGGAAGTCGACCTCCCAGTACTCAAGAGGCCAGTACCAGCCTCTTGCCTCAGAGCCCAGTAAGTGTTCCTGACTTTGTAAGGCTTTTAGACTCCGAGACTGAGTTGGGGATAGAGGGTGTAGACTAAATTTACACCTTAGAGATATAATTAGGCAATTTTGTGTCCAATCACTCCAGCTTCCCTGTCTCTGCTTCTGCCCTGACATTGCCTTACGATCTTTGTGCCCTTGACATAGATTAAGATCTAGTCATTGCTTCAACATTCTTTGCCAGCCAATGTGCTAGGTGCTAGGGATACACCAGTGAACAAGTCACGCGATGCGTCTGCTCTTATGGAGCTTATTGTCTAGTGGGGACGAGAGAAAACAGGTTATTTAGTCCATGTAGTGAAAAGTGCCTTGATGAGGGAAGCATAAAATGCTATAGGAGCAATGACAGGGGTCAGGGGGGTGGGTTGGAGTTAGTGGTGTGGTTACCTTGGTAGAAGGAGGCTTCCTCACTGGAATATGCAGATGTGGAAACTCTCCCGGTTATACTGATCACATATGCTTTAATAAAGTATGTTCCTAGAAAGTTATTAGTTGAACTTTCTTTTTTTGTAATAGTTCTGTTGAGCTATAATTCAGATACCATAAAATACCTGTTTAAAATGTAGGAGTCACTGGTTTGTAATATGTTCACAGAATTGTGCTATCATCACAACAATCCATTTTAAAACATTTTCATTGCCCCCCCCAAAAAAAAAACCCCTGTACCCATTAGCAGTCACTCTCCTTTTCCCCCCAGTTCCCTCAGCCCCATCCCTAGGGAACTGTTAATCTACTTTCTCTTGCTGTAGGCTTCTTCTGTACATTTCATATAAATAGAATCATATGTGGTCTTTTGTGACTGGCTTCTTTCATTTAGCCTTGTATTTTCAAGGTTCATCTATGTTGTAGCATGTAGCAGTACTTTCCTTTATATGGCTGAATAATATTCTGTTATATAGATAGACTATATTTTATTTATCCATTCATCAATTGATAGACATTTAGGTTGTTTCCACCTTTTGGTTATTATGAATAATGCTGTAATGAACATGAGTATGCAAGTTTTTACATGGACATATGTTTTCCTTTCTCTTGGCTATGTACATGGAATTGAAATTGCTGGGTCATATAGTAACTTTATGTTTAACCTTTTGAGGAACTGCTGTACTGTTTTCCAAAGTGGCTGTACCATTTTTCATCCCCACCAGTCACATATGAGGGTTCCAATTTCTCCATATCCTGGGCAACACTTGTTATTATCATCCAGCAGTTTGATTCTAGCCATCCATCCTAGTGTGTGTGAAGTCGTATCTCACTGTAATCTTGATTTGCATCTCCCTGATGAATAATGATGTCGAGCATCTTTTCATGATTTTATTGGCCATTTCTGTATCTTATTTGGAGAAGTGTCTATTCAGATCCTTAGTCAATTTTTAAATTGGGTTGTTTGGGTTTTTTTTTATTGTTGAGTTGTAAGAGTTCTTAATTCTGTATGTAAGTCCCTTATCAGAGAAATGATTTGCAAATATTCTCCCATTCTGTATATTGTATTTTCATTTTCTTGATGGTATCCTTTCGAGCACAAAAGATTTCAATTTTGGGACTTCCCTGGTGGTCCAGTGGTTAAGACTCTGAGCTTCCACTGCAGGGGGCACGGGTTCCCTCCGTGGTTGGGGAGCTAAGTTCCCACATGCTGCGTGGTGCGGCCAAAAAAAAAAAAAAGATTTCCATTTTGATGTAGCCTAATTTGCCTGTTTTGTTGTTGTTGTTGTTGCTTGTGCTTTTGTTGTCAGATCTAAGAAATCATTGCCTAATCCAAGGGCATGAAGATTTATCCTATTTTCTTCTAAGAGTTTTAGAGTTTTAGCTCTTAAATTTAGGTCTTTGATCCATTTTGAGTTAAGTTTTATATATTGTGTGAGGTAGAGGGTTCAAATTCTTTTTTAAAGTTTTATTTATTTATTTATTTATTTTTGGCTGCATTGGTTCTTCGTTGCTGTGCATGGGCTTTCTCTAGTTGCGGCGAGCAGGGGCTACTCTCCGTTGCGATGTGTGGGCTTCTCATTGCGGTGGCTTCTCTTGTTGCGGAGCACGGGCTCTAGGCGCGCGGGCTTCAGTAGTTGTGGTGCACGGGCTTCGTTGCTCTGCAGTATGTGGGATCTTCCCGTACCAGGGCTTGAACTTGTGTCCCCTGCATTGGCAGGCGGATTCTTAACCACTGCGCCACCAGGGCAGCCCCAATAAGTTTATTCTTAATTCCAGTATCACACTGTCTGGGTTGCTGTAGCATTGTAGTAAGTTTTGAAATTAGGAGGTGTGAGTCCTCCAAATTTATTCTTTATTCAGTTGTTTTGGCTGTGGTCCCTTGTATTTCCATATGAATCCTAGATTCAGCTTGTCAATTTCTGCAAAGATGCCAGGTGGAATTTTGATGGGAATTGCATTGAATCTATAGATCAATTGGGGGAGTATTATCATCCTAACAAGATTAAGTCTCCTGAGCCATTAACACATGGGCTGTCTTTTCATTTATTTAGGTCTTTTGAAATTTCTTTCAACAATGTTTTGTAGTTTTCAGAGTATAAGTTTTACACTTCTTTTGTTACAGTTATTCATAAGCATTTTATTCTTTTTGATGTTATTATGAATGAAATTATTTCGGATTGTTCATTGGGAGTATATAGAAATACATTTTTTTTTTTTTTGGCTGTACGCGGGCCTCTCACTGCTGCGGCCTCTCCCGTTACGGAGCACAGGCTCCGGACACGCAGGCTCAGCGGCCATGGCTCACGGGCCCAGCCGCTCTGCGGCACGTGGGATCCTCCCGGACCGGGGCACGAACCCGCGTCGCCTGCGTCGGCAGGCAGACTCTCAACCACTGCGCCACCAGGGAAGCCCCACAATTAGTCTTTTTGTATATTGATTCTGTATACTGAAACCTTGCTAAACTTTTCTTTATTAGTTCTAATAGATTTTTAGTAGACTTGAACTTTCTCTTAAAATCAAATTCTCCTGGAATTCCCTGGCGGTCCAGTGGTGAGGACTTAGCACTTTCACTGCCATGGGCCGGGGTTCAATCCCTGGTTGGGGAACTAAGATCCCACAAGCCACGCAGCACGGCCAAAAAAAGGAAATTGAATCCTACTCTTAGGTGAATGCTATTTGTAAGTTAGATAATTGTTCTCTACTTAGCCTTTCTTAAATTTTTAATTTTCTTTTTTGAAGTACAGCAAACTCATGTTTATATATCATTATCATCATTTTTTTTTTTTTTTGCGGTACGCGGGCCTCTCACTGTTGTGGCCTCTCCCGCCGCGGAGCACAGGCTCTGGACGCGCAGGCCCAGCGGCCATGGCTCACGGGCCCAGCCGCTCCGCGGCACATGGGATCCTCCTGGACTGGGGCACGAACCCGCGTCCCCTGCATCGGCAGGCGGACTCTCAACCACCGCGCCACCAGGGAAGCCCCTATCATTTTGAATATTGTTTTTCTGATGAGTCTGATCTTAAATCATTACAGTATAGGTTAGTGATTCTCAGTTGAATGTGGGGAAGGGTGGTATTTTAGAATCACTCAGGAGGCATTTTCAAACCAGATATACCATCTGAAGATTTTACCACACCACCCTCTTTGGTTTAGAATCACTGTTCTAGGGAGGTATGTGTTAGGGCCGAAAGAAGACTGAGAACCACTGTGTCAGGCCTTGTTAGACAAGCATGTTATAACATTCTGTTGTGAAGGAGGGAAGGTGGTCTGTGTAATTATTTGTGGTCCCTTTTATTATTATCATGCATAATAATAGAAACATCTGTCCACAACAGACAGTTAAGAATTGAACTCAAATAAACTTCAGTTGCCTTCTGCTGAGAAGACGACAGTCTAGTCTTGGTTCTGAGTTTGGTGTTGGTGGCGGCGTATCTGTAGCATCAGTGTGGTTGATGGGTTCAGAGGAAGAGTTCAGTGTCTATGGATTATCTCCATTTGGATTTTGAGGGAGAGCTTTGTATTGAATTTGATATCTTTTCCTTCTCAGGCTCCAACAGACCATCTAAGCTCCGATGAGATGCTGGAGGACACCAGCACTCCTGAAGAGATGCCACCCCCAGAGCCCCCAGAGCCCTCACAGGAGGCCACTGAAGCTGAGAAGTAGCCTATCTATGGAAGAGACTTTTGTTGTGTATGATTAGGGCTGTGAGAGATTTAATGGGAGAAGATAACCTGAGACAGAGAGCAAGTAAGCTGTTCCTGTTACTGTTTTTCTTTGGTCTTTTTTCACCCAGTTGTAAACTGGCATTCTCTTACTGCAAGCTTTTTTTAATTTCTGGACTCCAAGCAGTTGCAGAAGATGTCAGTCACCTCTGGTAACTGGACAAATGGGTCCCTTGGGGCCTGGCACTGGTTTTCCATGGCCTCAGCCACAGAGGCTCCTTGGACTCCCCTCTCTTCCCAGATCCCAGCTCTCCTGCTTGGGGTCACTGGCCCAATTCTGGGGTAAAGGTTCCTCTCAAGCTGCTGCACATCATGAGTCCAGGGGCGGCCACAGAGAACTCTGGCCAGGGAAGTCTAACTGGATTCTTGAGGCCTTCAGAATGGAGGGGGATGGAGAGTGGGGTTGGGAGATTCTCCTGGCTACAAAGTGCCAACATTGCCAGCAAATCCTTTCAGGAACGGGGCAGGCAGTTTCCACTTGTTGTATTTATTCGTGCAGCTTCTCCTTTGTCCCCTGTCCACTCTCTAACACCCAAGCCCCACTCTTTTCCAGTGAGTTATATGTAAGTAATTGCAGTATAGATAACAATTCACATTTCTCGTAGACTACCCAGAAACTTTTTAATACCTGTGCCGTTCTCGGTAAGAACTTATGAGATGCCAACGGCACGGCCCCTCTGTCTCATCTCTCCTCCTCTCTCGTTAGCCCCTTTTAATTTGTTTTCCTTTTGACTCTTGTTCCCGTTGGGAGCAGGAACGGCAGTAATAAAAGTCTGCACTTTGGTGGTTCCTTTTCCTCAGAGGGAAGCCCGAGTGCTCACTTAAACACTACCCCCTCAGACTCCCTGTGTGAGGCCTGCAGAGGCCCTGTATGCACAAATGGGGAAACTAAGGCACAGAGAGGCTCTCCTCTCCTCTCCTCTCCTCTCCCCCTATGTCCCCTCAGAAAAGAAAAAAAAAAGGGAAAAAAAAGGATAACCAGTACTTCCATTAGGCCTCGGCTGAGTGAGGAGGGAAAGCCCTGCACTGCTGCCCTCCTGGGGGACCCACTCCAAGGCCTTGGCCCACCTTGGGCTTGGTAACCACACCGGGGGCTTCCTCCAGGCCCCGCTCTTCCAGCACTTCCACCGGCAGAGTCCCAGAGCCGCTTCACCCTGGGGGTAGGCTGTGGCCCCCAGTCAGCTCTACTCAGGACCTGCTCTATTTCAGGGAAGAAGATTTATGTATTATATGTGGCTATATTTCCTAGAGCACCTGTGTTTTTCTAAGCCAGGGTCCTGTCTGGATGACTTCCGGGGAGGGGGGGGGAGTGTAAACCGAACTTTTAATCTATTTGAAGGCGATTAAACTGTGTCTAATGCAAACTGCCTGCCTCCTCCTTCCCCCTTCCATTTCAAGAACCACCGTGGGGGTGTGAATATCTTTGGGGGGTGGGGGGGTGGGGGTTGAAGGGGGTGCTTGTTACTACGCATACTTCCATTTTCCAGGGGGCCCCTGGGTTGGAGAGGTAGCTCCCAAACTCTCCATTGACCTATACTACATTCTGGGTTGAAGTTTACCTTATTCTGGACTATGAAAAGAGGCCTTTCAAGGCCATGAACAGTGTTAGAAAGATTGGGAGGGTCAGGGGTTATATTAAATTAAGAGAACAAGTTCTTTAATAGAATATTGTTTTTATGCAGATGGATGCTGTTAATTGCAAATGAGTCTTTGTTATTAAAGCAGGCTCCTCAGGGCCTCCCCTTGGAAATATTTTGTTAGTGATCTTTTACAAGTGATGGTATATATTTCTTTTTTAATGGTCTGTACTGAAGATTCCTTAGCAATTCTTGTCTCCCTCTTCCCGGTTAATCAGAAGTAATGAAATTTGGCCGCTCCTAGCTTTTTCTCTCCGTCTTCCTATTTTCTTGTAGCAGGATTTGGGTTTAGCAATCCTCAGAGAGACAGAGAGACAGACTGGGACTCTGACTGACTCAGATTCCTGTCCTATCTGCCTCTACTTTCTCATTCTTTTTCGGGCTCTCTCAGTTTTGTCCTTGTAGTTAGATTTTAGTTAGTTCAAAATAAGGCCAAGCCTGGAGAGTTGGGAAGATATTAGGTTTTTCCAGTTAACCTGCCACTCCGATGAACCCATTTTTAGTCAGTTCGCAACCCATCCTGTCTTAGCCCATCTCCTCTCTCCTCCCTCAACTTACCTCAGCCACTCTTCTGTTGACCCCTGGGTCAGTTAGAGAAGCTTTCTTTTTCTGAGGTGAAGGGTCAGAATGGACACCCCTTATCATTAGTGTGAAATGATTTTTTTTTTAAGCTTCTGCTTTTCCCTACTCCCTGCCCTTGTTCTTTTCCTATATAAATCTTCTGCATTTGAGACCTTGGCCTGAAGATCTGTCCCGTTCATACCATGCACCAGCTGGGACTGTTCCTAGTCTGAGTTCTGATCAGAGGGGAGATTGAAGAATTAGTCCCTCCCAGGGGAATAGGCTTTAAATTGTTTGCTCTTTTCAATGGCTGACATTCTTTCCACCTCTCCCCTTCCTCCCCATTCCTTAAGTTTCCTATGCACCCCACTTCCCCAGACCCGGGATGGTTGGCACGGATCCAAAACCTCTGGGGCTTGGTGGAATTTGGCTCTTCGAGGCCTCTTTTTTTTCTTTCATGTCCCTTTGGCCCTGGGGCCCTGCTTGCCACAGTGGAGAACACCATCTCCCCCTTTGCTTTTTTCACCAGTGGCAGCAGTGGGTTCTAATTCTATAGCAGCTAAACTCCATTCTTCCTGCCCCGACCTTCCCCCGTTTACCCTTAAGGCCCCTTTTCCTACTGACCAAATCTCTTTACCTTGTTGGGGGAAAAAGAAGTATTTTGTTTTTAAATCTATTTTCTAACTTAAATGCAATTTAATATGTAAATCTCTGCACTTTTGTGTGAGCCTACAAATGTGTATGTGTGCTGGGTTTTTCACTCTCTGGTGTTTCGTAATAAAGAAATCCTTCTTTTCGGGGTGGGGGGGGAAGCCAATTAATGAAGGAGACTTGAATGGTTTTAGAAATACAGGGATGTCTGTTTCTTTGTGCTTCTGCCTCATTTCTTTACTTGTGCCTACCGTGCGTGACCGGACCCCTCCCCCACCTTTTGACCCCCTTCCTTTGAGAGGGCCCTCAGCCTAGTGGGGCAGAGAGAGGGACCTGAACTGTGTGTCTGGTACCCCTCTGGGACCACTTGGATTGGCTCAAGTGGTAACCTAGCAACCTAGCCTTCCTCCCTCTCCCCATAGCCTGGCCCTGTTAGTCCTTTTCTTCTAGCTCAGTTCATTTTGTACCCCTTGAGGCTTGGGGCCAGGCTAGGGAAAATCACCAAGGGATCACAGTAATTTTTTTTTTTTTTTTTTTTTTTTCGGTATGCGGGCCTCTCACTGCTGTGGCCTCTCCCGCTGCGGAGCACAGGCTCCGGACGCGCAGGCCCAGCGGCCATGGCTCACGGGCTCAGCCGCTCCGCGGCATGTGGGATCCTCCCGGACCAGGGCACGAACCCGTGACCCCTGCATCGGCAGGCGGATTCTCAACCACTGCGCCACCAGGGAAGCCCCCAGTAATTTTTTTTTTTAATGATAATTTGCTCTTGTGCCTTGGTGATACTAAAGAAGACCAGTACTTCCAATATTTCAAAGAGCGTTTGTGTCAGTTTTGAGAATACATTCTAGGAATTGCTTGCTCTTCTTCATCCGTGGGTTTTAGAAACAGTATCAAAGGCTAGAACTGCAAATATCAGTTAGTTTTAAAGGATGCAAGCCCAACTCACAAAAATGGGAGTCATTGTGGATTTCACGTTTGGGATAAATATGAAAGGGGAATGGGAACTAACATATTTTTATAGTTTTAATATCATACACTGAATTTCCAGTAATGCAACAATTGTGTGAATTGAGTGAAGATGGTACTTTATTTTATTCAGAAGTTTACCAAGAGTTGTGACTTTTGAAAACGATGTCGCCAGTAGCAATGCCGTTCATGGATTTTTAAGTTGCCAATACTTAGTCTTCCTTTGTAGCAGCTGCATTCGCAGTGAATCTACATATATAAGTGGAAGCATCTGACTGTTAGATCTTTTAGTATAGTTTTTTTTTTTTTTTTTTTTTCCTTCGGTACGCGGGCCTCTCACTGCCATGGCCTCTCCCGTTGCGGAGCACAGGCTCTGGACGCACAGGCTCAGCGGCCACGGCTCACGGGCCCAGCCGCTCCGCGGCACGTGGGATCTTCCCGGACCGGGGCACGAACCCGCGTCCCCTGCATTGGCAGGCGGACTCTCAACCACTGCGCCATCAGGGGAGCCCTTTTAGTATCGTCTTGTGCAGGTATTTGCGTACTAAAATATCTATTATCTGATTATAAATGACTTTCCTTTTATTTCTCCTTTATACTATAGTTAGTGTATTATATTGCTATTCTGGAAATTATGTGTATAAGCAGTTTATATTAACTATGAAATTCATTTCAGGGTGGCAAAGGGTACATTGCAAAATATTGTATATACCAATGGAGGGTTGGGGCTGATAGGGTTGAGAACTGTTGGACTAGATTATCTCAAAGGTCCCTTTCTACCTCTAAATATTTGGAAAATTTAGAAAATCAACAAACACCCCCCCATCCCCTTATACCTTTAATGTGGTTTTTATTTTTTATTTTTATTTATTTATTTTTTTTTAATGTGGTTTTTAAATTTTAAAAGTAACACCTGTTCATCAAATTTAAAAGTAGCACATGTTGAAAATTTTGAAAGTACAGGAAAGTAAGAAGATTGAAAAATCACTCATAAACACATCACCAAATATAATAATCACTGTTAATGTTTTGGTGTATTTCTTTCTGGTCTTTTTTCTGTGCATATATATTTTTGAACATACCTGGAATTCAACTATACATATAGTTTTGTAATCTTGCTTTTTTTACTTAGTGTTTTCCATATCATTAGAAATTATTTGAAAATACTTCTTAATGACTCCATAATATGTGCATAACCTTTTCCCTATTGTCAGACATTTAGGTGTCTCCAATTTTTCATTATTATGAATACTGCTGTGATGAACTTCCTTATATATGGGCATATCTTATTTCCTTAGGATAGATTCCTAGAGGTAGAATTACTGAGTCAAAGGGAGCGCTCTTTTAAAGGTTCTTGATAAATACGGCCAAATTGCTTTACAGAAAGGCTGTCCCAGTTTGTCCTACCAGCTTTGTATCAGAGAGCCTCCTTCAACACACCTCATTTAAACATTTGGTAATTTAGTAGCTAGCTGTAAACTGGTATCTTGACGGGCTTCATTTCTTTTCTTTTCTTTTTTCTTTTTTTTTTTGCGGTACGCGGGCCTCTCACTGTTGCGGCCTCTCCCGTTGCGGAGCACAGGCTCCGGACGCGCAGGCGCAGCGGCCACGGCTCACGGGCCCAGCCGCTCCGCGGCACGTGGGATCTTCCCGGACCGGGGCACGAACCCGCGTCCCCTGCCTCGGCAGGCGGACCCCCAACCACTGCGCCACCAGGAAAGCCCGCCTTCATTTCTTAATTTCTGTTTCTTCCGTTAATAATGAGGTTAAACATTTTCCACACCTCCCCTCTGCTTTATGTTTCTTGCTATTTGTATTCTGCGAATTGGCCGTCCAAGTCCTTTATCTTTCTTCCGGCGTGAGGGGTTTTTCTACTCAATTAATAAATGAAAGCTTGGAGCTCACCCTCCACCATGGGCCAGGAAGTGAAGGGGCCTTGATCTAGAAGTGGTTTTACAGCTCTGGAGCGCGGCACAGAATTGCCTCCCTAAAGTTCCACGTCCCTTCGCTTTCTTCAAGCCCCTCCCCCCACTGCCTTTTCTGCCAGCCGCTGCCCATATTCAGCTTCTGACTGTTCCAACTTGGCCAAGTGGGTGCTAGCTCTGTGCCCCAGATTAGACACACGGTTGCCATAAAACCTGGCCTCTGCCCATGGCAGCCCCGAAAGGCAGACGCTGATCATGCAGCCCACGCCGCTTGTGCTTGCTCTTCCTCCCTCTCTCGTCGGAGAATTAGGTGCTGTGACTTAGCTGAGGATGCATGGACAGTTACTGGCAAAGCAGACGCCAGAATCCACATGTCCTCACTCCCAGTCCAGAGAGTTTTCTGGCGTAACCCCCTGCCCCTCAGTCGAGCAGGTGTAGACAGAGAAAGGAGTTTGAATAATTCCAAGTGTCACTTGAATGAAATGAGCCTTTCCTTCATTTACCATTCAATAAATACTTGTTGAAAACTGACCATGTGCTAGGGTTAACTTTAGGAGAAATTGCATCGCTGACCCCATTTTCTTGTGAGTTGAGAAACAGCAATAATTTTAGGATTTTTTTTTTTTTGCCATTTTGGATGAATTTTACCAACGATCTCTCCCTTTTAGGCATGCAGAGGGCTGACTATATATAGTCAGACTGATATGGGGGTAGTTGTTGGGTTTTTGTTTTAGACTTAAATCTCTTAAATCTCTCTACAGACCCCTGCACTTAGGTTGAACTGATGGTAGGGTTTCTTTAGCACAGAAAGTCAGGAAGTTGCCTTGCCCGAGTTCCCACAGTCAAATCGCCTGTCCCTTTGTAAGGCCATTGCCCTGGGCTCTCTCTGACGCTATCCCTGGCAGGTCCCAGAGGCAATGGTATACAAATGCTGTATTGGTAACTGTGAAGTTCTAGGAAAAGGTGAAGCCTACATATCAAGTGCTATAGAATTCCGTTTATTTAGGACCTTCCTGGAGGAGGAATGTTGGCTGGGTCTAGAGGGGAGGCAGTTCCTTCCCACTTGATTGTGTTGTTGGCTGAATAATATAGAATGTGGCCGACGTTGTATGAGAAGCCAAGGTAGCCTCTATTGTGAAGGAGAGGTGGGAGAGCCACTTCTTTTCCCCAGCTGGGAAACCTCATACCTCATCCTGAATTTCCTGACTTGGGAGGGGGGAAGGTGTTGAACCTCACTGAGACTACCGTGATCAGTGCCCATTTTCCCCTTTACAAACCTCTTTTAGCTTTTGTTTTAATGCCCTTGGTCTCTAATGGCCCCACTGAGGCCTCCACTTCTGTGAAAATCCTGGGCGGGGTTTCTATGAGAGAGGCAGACCATGCTGCTCTAGAGTTCGGGCAGGAGCAGGAGAGGGAATTTGTGGAGGCAATGGCCGTTTTTTGTGGGGGGGGGGGAGGGAGGGAGCTGATCAGGACCTACCTGGGGAAATAAAGGCAAGGAGTGACAGGCAGGGACGATGGTTTAGCTAGAATGTGCTGATACCCCCAACTGCTTCCCCTGATGGGCTGGGGAGGCATCTCTAATCCTGAACTGGAGAGGAGCTGGCTGGACTCTACACTTTTTCTTTTTGAATCTGGCCTTTATCCTCTTCCTTCTAGCAGCCCATGGATGTGCAGCGGAATTGCCTAAAATAAGTCTGATACCCAGGGCTGATCATCGTACTGTAGGCTGGGCAGAGCTAGGGCTGTCCCAGGCCCTCAGGTGGGCTGTCTCCCCATCGCCAGCCTCTCCGGACGCCACAGCTGGCACCCTCTACCCTGAATCTTAGCACCCTCTGGGAGCTTTGATATCGCATGTCTCTGAGCTACAGCAGTTAGTCTGCAGACAAGCACATGTCAGCATGGCCTCTGTGCCCATTCTTGAGCTCAGTACCTTGGAGGTTACAAAAAAGTTCAAAAAAATCCCAGCATTTATTGTCACTATGTGCCAGAAACTTTATACGCTATCTCATTTATTTATCTGATAACCCCAAGAGGTAGGTATTATTAGCTCACTATTCTTTTTTGTTTAATTTTTATTTATTTTAAATTATTTTAAAATTGAGATATAATTAACACATAACATTGTGTAAGTTTAAGGTGTGCAATGTGTTCACTTGATATATTTATATATCGCAATATAGATTATTCTTACTTTACAGGAAAGAAATATATGTGTATGTAATTACCTCAAATTCTGTAACTAACTAGTAAGTGGTGGAGCCAGGATTTGAAGACACTTTAGGATGCCAAAGCCTTTGCTCTGGGTCACTACACTAGCTAGGGGTCCAAGGTGAGACTAGCCTTGAAGGGAGTGAAATGGAGGTTGCAGGGTGGCGACTTGTTATCATTCATTGAGCGTGAATTTTGTGCTGGACACTGTGCTAAGTATTCTACATACACCAGTTCATTCAATCTGTGTAACAACCCCATGAGGCTAGTACTATACTATTATCCCCACTGTACTGATGTGGAAAGTGAGGCTCAGGGAGGTTAAGCGGCTTGTCCAAAGTGACCCAGCTAGTGAGTGACAGAGCCAAGACTTGAACTCAGGTTGGCCAGAGCTCCTAACTGCCAGCCTTCACCTTCCTGCCCTAGAGGAGCCTCCACTTACTGGAAAGTCCCAAGGGCACAGGAAGAGCCCCATTGCCCTCTTGGACCAGCCCTCCCCCGATCTTCCAAGGGGAGCTAGAGGCTACGGCTCCCTGGGCCTCTGACATCCGAGGCTCGGGTTGGGGGTGTAGGGTCTCCAGCTGTGAAGACTCAGCCTCACGGACACCAGCCCTTGGTTTGCTGGGCTCAGGGCGCCACTTGGCATCTTCTAGATGTCCGTGGGGCTGGACAGGAGCTTCCAGCAGCCCTGCCTGGACAAGGGGCTGCAGGCTTTGCGCTGCAGACCTACAGAGGCACTGCCTTCCTCGCCCTCAGGCCCTGGCCTGTAGTCTACATCTCCTCATTGCCCCTCTTCACTGGCCCCTCGCTAAGTCTGGTGATCATTGGAGCCCTTGCACAACTACCTACTTCCAGCCTGTATTCAGCCTACAGACCAAACTGAAGCCCCGTAGCTCTGAGACACACACACACCCCACCCAGGGCAGGGGAGGATTTTAAAACATCATTTTCTCAGTCATTCCTCTTTTTCTGAAATTTTCCTTTCCCCACCTTGGAGCTAATAGACAGGTATTACCCAGGGGGTTTAAAAGGTTTAGGAATGTCCTCTGATAGGCTCCCCTTGGTGTATGTGGATTTTAAGCCCTTTGGGTCTTATTCACCGCCACTCCCCATCTTTCCAAAAGCCTGCATCAAAAGGCAGCAGGATCATGACTTTGCTGCTACCGTAAATTGGAGGCTTAGGCCTATTTATTTATTTAGTTTCATTGTTTTCAAAAATTCAGATATTGTTCCTTTTTATAGATATAAAAATAATACTTTTGAAATTCAAATAAGACAAGAATGTATAAAGTGGACACTTCTCTTCCTCGCTCCCTTAATCCCACCCACCCCCTCACAAGATCACTGGTAACCATTTGGTGCAGATTTTTCTGGTCTTTATTCTTGTGTATGTTTCTTCTTCTTAAATAAAAATGGAATCACCCTATAAATAAAGTTTATTACTCACTTTTCCCCCGTGATATTGCACAGACTTCTTTTACAAGAACGTTTGTACGTTATTTGTATAATTTTAAAATTTCAATTGAAACAATAAAACATCACGAAGATTTTCCCCGTGTCATTAAATATTTTTCTGCAACGTCATGTTTAATGATACCGTATGAATGAACCGTAAAGGTATCTAACTAATTTCCCATTTGTGTTGTTTCCAATTTCTTACAACAAAGCTGTCATGAATATCTTTGTCCATATATTTGTGGGCACTCGTGTGGCTCTTTGCAGGGATGGAATCCTGGGAAGGGAATGGCTGGGTCAAAGGGTGTCAGAGGCACATCAGAGTGATAGACTGCCCTCCGGAACGCTGGTGGGGCTCTGAAAGCTTGTTGGGCTTCCCACTCAACATCTTCAACCTGTCTGAGCCTCAGTTTCCTCCTCTGTAAATTGGGAAGATGATGGTACTGCCTCAGGGGGAGGGGATAGCATGAGGATCACAGGAGAGATACATGCAAAGCACGTGGAGCCCAGCACACGTGTCGCTGCTTACAAAATGACAGCAACTATTCAGTACCACTAGGGCGGTGAGGCCATTTGGGCTGCCCGAAGCCACTGAGGGTGGTGGGACGAGTGCAGCTGAGAACAAAGCTCACACCCGTTTGCACTCCCTAGTGCAGTTAATGCCGGAGAAGCAAAGGAAGCTAGGGGTCTCCAGTCCACCTCCCAGGAGATGGTGGGACTTCAGTGGGCACACGGTGGGACCCAGGAAGAGGTGACCTCAGAGGGAAGGTCCTGCTCACTGCAGAGCTCCCTCTTTTGGACAACCCTCGGAGCAGGCCCTTTGTCGCGGGGGGCAGGGTGGGCAATGAATACTCCTAGGAAGAGGGGAATAGCTACCCCCCACCCCTCAGACCCCAGCAAGCTGGTGGCCATGGGAGCCTGAGCTCTGAGGAGGGCTGGTTAGTGGTCAGCAGGGTCAAGGGCACTGAGCATCTTTGGGGAAGGGACAGATGGCCCTGACAGTGGAGGACATTTTGCTGAGTCCAGCTTTGAAGGAGACCGGTCTGTTCCACCCGCCCTCCCCCCAAACGCTCTCTCCATAGGAAAGACAACCAGAGACGGTAATTTAGTTCTATTTGTTTATTGCTACCAACCCATCTCCCTCCACCCGCCTCATATTTACAAACCACTCCCCCAAGATGGCTTCTACCAGAGTTCCTGGTTCTAGGTCCAAAAGTGTCCACTAAACAGGCAGTCCAAGACATGGTGGGCACTGTTTGCCCTCAGGCCAGTTGGGCCCACCCCGGGAAAGGGTTACTCTGGGAATTCTGGGCATAGACTTGGTACTGGGGTCAAGTACCAGGATACTTGACTCTCCCTCCCCTTCTGGAGCTCAAGGTACATCAAAACCTTTAGCAGAGTAAAGGTGGGATAGTGGACCCCCCCCCAGTATCAAGCTCTGTGCTTTCTTTGCTTGTAAGGACCCACATGAGAGGCCAAGTCTTGCTTCTGAGGGGCCAGTCTGCCAGGTCGGGCCATCTGCCATTGGCCTTGGGGGGAGTGTCATTTAAGGGGCTGAGAGTGGAAGGGGAGGGCACTTGTTGTCTGGGGTGTGGGCATTGTTTTAAGCTGGGGTAGTTGCAGCTTGGCTTGAGTTACATGGGGAAGTATGGAATGGATGAGCAGGAGGAGATGTTTCATCTGGGAGCCCAAGGGCCCTCCAGCCCCCTTAGTAAACCCCACTGGTGTCCTGGGCCACTGTCCCAGTAGTGGGACAGCAGACGTTTAATATCACAGAAGGTCAGAGCTGGCCCTCAGCAACTATCCATTCTTATCCTGACCCGTCCTAGACCCAGATTGAGGAAGGCACTCGGTTCAAGTGGCACAGTGATTTAGTGGCTCAACCTGTAAGAAAATTAAGGTGAAGGAAGTAGGAAAGATACATGTACACGTGGCTCTCTTCAAACCTTATTTAGAGAATCTGGATTCACCTGTGATCAATTAGAGTCCTTTTCAATGACCGGGTTCCCTAGGGTATTGAGATTGACCTGAACCACCACCGACTCGGCCCCCTTTTCAGGAGCAGCGCGACAGGGGAAGGTGGTGTGGAGGCAAGGAGGGTTTGGAGGCCTTGGTGGTGAGGGACATGGGCCCGGTGGCCCCTCAGTGCCCCTCCTGCTCCGGCCGCAGCTGGAAGGGCTGTGCTGTCAAGTAGCTGGTGGAGGGAGGCGGCCCGGCTTCGGCGGCTTGGCTTGTCGTGCACTCCAGCCGCGCCTGTAGGGCTCGGCCGGCCTCTGCTGCCCTAGGCACCCCTGGGGGAGCGGGGCCGGGCTCGGTGCCAGTCCTCCGGCCCGGGGTCACCGCGGGAGGCTGGGTCCAGCCCCGCGGCCTGGGCTGCTCGGGCCCAGCCTCGGCCCACACTGCCGCCTCAAGGTGCCCCGGCCAGGGAGAGGCCGTGTAGCTGCTCCTCGGCACCCGCCAGCTCTGCCTCGTCGCGCCCGCTCTCTGAGCCCTCGAAGCAGCCCGAGTCACGCGGGATGTCCACCTTGGGCTCCGCCACCGTGTGCGTCACCGGCTCCTGGCCGCTCTCGGTGCCCTCTTCCGCCTCCTCGCTGCCGGCTGCCAGGGGCCAGGGAGGGAGAGGAATGTGGGGGGCTTGGCCCTTAGCTGGGAGGGGCTTCAGAAACCCTGGGGGCCCCATGTGGGTGGAGGGACCCTGGGAAGCCCGCTGGAGGCCATCTCTTCTTCTGGTCGCCCACCACCAAGCACCCCTGCCCTTTCTCGGCCCTTCTGGTGGCCCTTCTGGTTTCCAGGCCAGTTCTCCCGCCCAGGAGGCTCAAACTTCTTCAGCCCTGAGCTAGTAGCCAGGACACCTGCTCTTGAATCGTGCCTCTGTCGTTACCCAACGTGGAGGCCTCGAGTCCATGCCGTATCTTCTCCGGCCCTCTAAGTCTCCCGTTTGATCCCAAACGGAGTTGAGCCCGATTCGTTCCTAAAACCCCTTCTCATCACAAGCTCTGCCTGAGACTGGAATTCAAGTGCGGAAAGTGCGTGCGCACTGCAGAGGGGTGCCGGGGCAGGACCAGGGCAGGCCTCCCCGCCTAACACACCCAATTGCGGCGCTCACGCCCCCTCCCCCGCTCCTAAGGCCACTCACTGTCGTAGTCCAGCAGCAGCTCAGCAGCCGTGAGCAGCTTAGCCCGATGCTGTGGGTCCATGATATTCAGCTCGTTGAGGTGTGTTTCCCGCAGCTCTTTGAAGTCCTCCAGCGTCTGGTAGCCATTGAGCAGCAGGGTGGGCGTGTGCTCCTGTGGGCAGAAGCAGGCCTCCAGCGCGGCCGCTTACAAGCCTCCCCCACCTAGCACCCGTCTCTCCCCGCGGAGCTGACCTGCCCCCGGCCCCCATCCCTTGCTCCTAGACACTAGACTAGGTCCCAGCTCGAACCTCAAGGCCGATGCGCTCCAGCAGCTCATGCAGAGTCTTGGGCTTGGGCCTCTTGCCCTTGCTCTGTCGGCGGCTGGGGCGGGCAGGTCCCGCAGCCTCCTCGGGCAGCACATCCACGTAGATGAACTTGAAAGAGCCCAGCCTGCCATTGAGCAGGCCCAGCCACGTGCCCACAGGCGGCTTTTCGATGATCTGGATCACATCTCCTTTCTGTGGGAGGAGAGCAGAGCAGAACAGAGTGGGGGCGAGGTGGCCCCTTGGCCTCCTGTACTCTCTACCTGTATGGGGTACAGCCTGCCAGGCTCAGCAGGGGCCTGGATGCCAACCTTACCTGCAGTTTCAGTGAGTCGTGGTCATAGGGGCTGGGAGTGAAGTCTGTGTGGACTCGTGCCCGGCCACAGAAGGGCCCTGTGTACTGGGGGGCAGGTGGTTCCTCCCCGAAGCTGCCAGAGCCTGGGCTGGGGCTGCAGAGCTCACTGCCTGCAGGAAGTGGGGCAGGGAGGAAGGTCACCTTTGTACCCGGACAGCTGGGGCAGTCAGTGCCCAGCAGGTACCTTCCAGGGGGTCTGGCTAGAAATCCCAAGGATACATGCTGGGGAAGAAAACTGAGCTCTAGTTACGTCTCACACTGCAGAAGGGATTCTGACCCAACCCCTTGGCCACCCTGAAGGAACAAAGCTTCCCTCCTGGCGCCCCAGGCATGAAAATAGTTGACCACAGAAGGAGGAATGGCTCACAGATCAAAGACTGGGCAAATTGGGAGGGTCCCTAGAGACCAACTGGGCCAACACCCCAATGAACAGATGAGGAAAACTGAGGCCAGACAGGCCAAGCGACCTGCCCAAGGCCTCTCACCTTATAATTGGCAGCACTGGGTCTGTTAGACTCCAGGCTTCCTGACTCCCACTCCAGTGCTCCTGGAAGCCACCTTCCACCCAGGAAGGCATATCGTGCATCAATATTTTACTTTCTCTACTTAATAAGACTATGTCGAGTTACAACATCACACGGAAACTCAAGACTTTCCCTCTGGGAAGGGCAGGATGAGGGCCTAAGTGGCTTTCAGTGGGGGTAGGGAGGTGTCTTTGGAGCCAGAGAAAGATCAGAGAACTCGGAACTAATCCGAAGGGAGAGAACGACAGTGCCTCTGTAGGTCTGCAGCGCAAAGCCTGCAGCCCCTTGTCCAGGCAGGGCTGCTGGAAGCTCCTGTCCAGCCCCACGGACATCTAGAAGATGCCAAGTGGCGCCCTGAGCCCAGCAAACCAACGGCTGGTGTCCGTGAGGCCGAGTCTTCACAGCTGGAGACCCTACACCCCCAACCCGAGCCTCGGATGTCAGAGGCCCAGGGAGCCGTAGCCCCTAGCTCCCCTTGGAAGATCGGGGGAGGGCTGGTCCAAAGAGGGCAATGGGGCTCTTCCTGTGCCCTTGGGACTTTCCAGCAAGTGGAGGGTCCTCTAGGGCGGAACTAAGTTCAAGCCTGGGTCACCTTGGGCAAGTCACTTAACCTCTCTGAGCCTCAGTTTTCACATCAATAAAGTGGGGATAATAATAGTACCGGCCCCATGAGATTGTTGTGGAGATTTAACGTGAAGAGGGCTGGGAAAGGTCCCAGCAGGCTAACAGTAAAGGTTCATTTCTCTTTACCACCCCCTCCCAGACAGCGTGCATGGCCTTAACCCCGTCCTTTCCTCCAGACTCAGCAGGTGTGCCCCTCCTCCCCTACTCACCTGTGGATGCCTGGCGGCTGAGTGCTGGGAGCTCCCGCTCCTCCTGCTCAGAAAAGGCCAGCGCCATCTTCTCAGGGCCGGGGCTGTCCAGGCTGCAGTCTGGAGACGTCGGGGAGGCTGAGCCCTCCTCCAGAGTATCTCCCTGGAGGGGAGGAGAGGCAGCAAGCCCTGAGCAGCCCCGGGTGCAGAGGAAATGGGCCTGGGCTCCAGGGAGAACTGGGGCCTGGCTGGAGCCCCAGCTCTGCCTCTTGTGGGCTGCATGGCGCCCTCTGGGCCCTAGTTTCCTCTTCCGTGAAGTGGTACTGAAGGTCCTTGCCCTGCCCACGTCACGGAATGAGGCTCAACGGGGGTGCCGTGTGAATGCACTTTGTCAGCTCCAAGTGCCAGCTTACACACAGAAAAGGCCTCAGTGCCAGAACTGAAACTCAGAGCTGTTACTAGGGCGTAGCCAGGCAGACCACGGCGCTGGAGAGTCACTACTTTTGACTTGTGCTCCTAAGTGCCAGACAGAGGATTTCATTTAATCCTCACTTGAGGATATGTGCTCGATCGTCCCAAGTTTACAGATGAGAAGTAATGGAGGAACGTTCCCGAGGCCACGCAGGAGCCCACAGACAAGTCGGTCTGACACTGGAGCTCCTGGGCCTCCCCACACCTCAGTGCGGTGGTAACTTTCACAAATGACCCGACGGCGATAAAAGCCCTGATTTGTAGAAGTTGCCGGCTCCTGTACTGTAAATATTCCCCACCGTGGCCAACAGAGAGCTACCACTCCGGTGTCACTGAATGAGTAGCATCATCGGCTATTTCCACCCCCCAAAGACTGTCGATGCCAGTAACCTCAAGGGCACAGAGAACAGTGAAAGGTAGTACAAGAATTAGGAAATGAGTCTTGAAGACTGACTTCAGTCTTTTTATTTTTAAAATAATAGATTTAATTCTAAGTTGGTCGAAGTTAATTTTCAGTAATGGTTGTATCGCACACCTGGCTCACAAAATTCCTGAAAATTTTCTTTCGTAGGGCCTCTTTGAATCAAGCCTTCCCAATCACAGGGGCTAGTTCCAAGCAAAAGTTTGCGGCGGATGAGCTTGCGCTATGTGATCTCATCTCCCCAGACCTGCCTGCCCAGGGAGCTTCTGTTACCCAGAACTTCATCCCTCCTCAGACCCCACTCCTGCACCCTCAGGACCATGCCTTCCTGCCATGTCCACGGCCGAGGAAGCTCCCTTCCCAAGGTGACCTTCCTGCTCGTATGGGGCCAGGCATCGTTACCGGAGCGTGGCTGTCACAGTGGCCCAAACCCTACCAGAGCGGCGCCTGTCCTCCCTGTCCCCCCCCCTCCCGTGGGTCCCAGGCCTCACCATCTCCTCCGACAGGGCCTTCACCATCATCTTGCCCATCTTCCTGTTCATGGTTCGAGAAATCACGGACCTCCACTTCTTCCCCAGCTTTTTGCTGCTCTTGCCAGCATCCTCTGGGCTCGGAACACCTGAGTCATCTTCTGGAATCTGTGACAATAAACGTGGAGGTCCGGGAACCCTGGTGACCATGTCTGGGTCCAGGACTTGGGAGCAGAAGAGGCTTTGGGGGTCCCGGCAGATGCGGTCCTAGGCCCTATTCATTTGTATTTAAATCGACAATTAATTTGCAATCGAAAAGAATGCAGGTGAGGTTTAACAGCCCAGAATTTTGGTGGGTGAGAGACATGGGCCCATTGTATTTAAAAAGTATTTGCCTCAACAAACCTAAAAGGGTTTCCCCCCCACCCCCCCCGAGCCCTCCCCGCCATTCCGGCAGCCAGATCCCCCAAGGAGGCTCTGAAACTCACATTATCATCCAGATTAAATTCCTTCTCGCTCACCACTGGGGAGCTGGGTTTGGATTTGGCAAAATCTTTGAAGCTGCTGGAGCGCTGAAGCGAGAGCTGCAAGAAGCAGAGGTGTTGCCATCAGTGGCCCTAAAAACGGTGGCCGAGTAAGGAGCATAAAGCTGTCCCCTCTCCCAACACACCGCATGTCCCCCACGGCTGGACAGGGCCACGGGGCTAAGGAGGTGAAGCTACAGGACGTCCTTCTGGCTACCGAACTGCATCCTGATCTTTAGCTGTGAGCGGCCCCTAAAGCAGGCCGCAGAGCAAGCTGCTCACCGCAGGAGCCTCCACCCCTGTCAGGCCTCAGACTAAGCCCGGCTTTCCACCAGTACCCGAAGTCTGGTCCCCAGAGCCCTGTAGTGAAAGACTAAATGAGTCTGAGTACACGCGTATCTCCTACTGGAGACACATCTCAGCACGAATCGCAGCACCACCTTTGTTTATATAACAGGGTATAAACCCTCCCAAACCCCGCAGCCCGGCCTCCGGGCTCTGTCTTCCGTCTCCTGTGACGGAGATCATGGCAAACACATTGGGGCCTCCCGGCTGATGCATCTTTGTCTGTCTTCATCTCTGCTTTTAACTTAACTTAGCCGCTAATGCAACGAGCTGGATACACTAGACATGTGCCAGTGTTCAGACTTGTAGGCCCGACCTATTGTTTGTGCTGTGAATGAAAAATGTTGCTGGCCATATCAGCAAACAAAGGATGCTGAGGCCAGCAAGCCTTCGGGGGGAACTCAGGATGGAGACAAACGGGCTGCCCTCTGTGAAGCCCACAGCGGTGCACCCTGAGGGGACACAGGGTGGGAAAGAACAGGATACTAGCCCTTATCTTTGCATAGCAAAGGAATGATTTCAATAGGCCCCGACTGACTCTCGCATCTTCCCATAAACAGAGAAGCGCTAAATTCAACTACTTGGGATATCTGGTTTCCTTTAACGAAGAGTAATCTTTTGATGTTCCCACTACCTGGTCTTTGCTGCAAAACCCCCTGTATATCCTGGCTTCTCCCTTACCTCTTGGGAGCAGTACCTCAGAGCTCTCTGAGAGGCTGCCTCCGCGGCTTGAAGTCCTCAGAAAGTCTGCCGAATAAACTGTAATTCTCAACTTTTAGGTTATGCATTTTTTTTCAGTCGACAGTGCTGATAAGCCTGTTTTCGGGAAATGAGCTCTCTTAACCGTACGTGCAATGCACGTGGCAAAATAGCAGGAGAAACCCGGGCCAGGTAAGGAGGGCCGACTTTAGACACAAGAGGCGGAGGCTGAGCCCGAATCAACATCAACAGTCAAGACCAGAGACACACACAGGAACCAGAGCTCACAGATGGCCAGACAGATAGAGCGGTTCGGCGGCAGACACCAGAGATAAGGGCTTGAGGAACCGAAGCCCCAAACCTGCTCAAAGCTGAAAGTTTCACATCCTCTTTCCTACAAAAGGGGGGTCCAGTGAGAATCCCCCAGGGCAGGGGCAGTATCTCCTGCCCCCTCAGCATACACACAACTGGCCCCGGCTCCTGGGGACTGCAGTAAAACACTCCGGTTCTCTTGGTGGGTCTTGACCAAAGGCAAGTCAGCAATCAGGGACAGCGGCCACACCTTCCTAGAGGTCACAGCAAGCTAGCTGACCAGAAACTAGGTCAGTGGTCGGGCCAAGCACACACCACCACCATGAAGGCCTCCTGGGTGAGGCACTTGCAGCCTCAGGGAGAAAGCCTCTTCCGCAGGATGCTGGGGAGCTGGGAAAGAGGGCTGAGGGGTTACAGGGAGGGGAGAGCATGGCGGTGGAGTGCCCGCTCCTGTTCCCATGAATCTCCTCCATCCTCCTTCCCTGGTTTTCCCTGCCTGCTATTCTTTCCTCTTTTTCTTCCTTGCTTTCCCCTTCTCTCCTCCACCTTCCATTCATTTCCTCCTCTTGTATGGCTAAGATGCAGCTGCCTGGATAACTTCCTCCTTTTATTGCCTGGAAAAGAGGGAACAGAGAGAGGATGGCAGGAGGAGGGCAGGCTGGGGTGCTATTTTTAGGCCGATGGGGCCTATTGTGGCCTCCCCTCCACCAATTCCAATCCCAAGAGTTGCCCCTGAAGCCCCAGGGACCAGTGATCTTGGAAAGCCAGCAGGAGGGCAGGCGTGGGGCTGGAAGTGGGCTTTGCGGAGGAAGAGTACACTCACCGCCAGGCTGCCCTCTAATTGCAGTTCTTGCCTTTTTCTGTCATTAAGCTGCAGTCGGGGTTGGGGGGTGGCTGGGAAAGTGACTTTTGGTCCCTGAGACCTTGTGTCAGGGCCTCTGTGTCCCAGCTTTAGCTCAAAATGGGAGAAAACCACCTAAAAGGGCCATGTGGGTGGCGCTGGGACGTGGGCCTGGCCGGCCACTCCTCAGCCCAGGGATGGGGAAAGAACTAGACAAGTTCTTTGGGTGACGAAGGGTGAAGGCCGTTTGCCCTGGGGGGGGGGGGCTCTCGCCCCGCCCACCTCTAAACTCAGGGGCGACTCCAAATATCCTGAACGCCTTTCGGTGAGCCTGAAGTGACCCCCCCCCCCCCTTAGCCAGGTGTGAGTCGACATCCTTGGGCCCTTTTGGGTTTTCTGCCTGGCCTCCCTTTAGGGTGAGACCTTCCTGGGGGTCCTGGGTGGGAGGTAGTACCGTACACGTCAGCCACTTTTTCATGTCTAAGGGGAGTATATGGGCCTCTTGGAAAGAACTACTTTTTTGGCGTCACGCATTGCTGAGTTCAACTCTGGGATGTGTGGCCTTCGGTGAGTTATTTAACCTCCGCAAACCTCAGTCTCTTTACTTGGTGTCGGCTAGCGAGAGTTCACCTCTTGGTTCTGCCATTGACCAGCTGTGTAAAGCTGGGTCAATTCCTCAACTGCTCTGAGTTTCCGTTTCCTCATGGGTGAAATGAAGACCGGAGCGCACACCTCACTGGGTTGTCGTGCGGTGACAGGGGGAGAGCATGGGACACGGCGGCCCTGCGAGGCGTGTTCGGGGAGGCTTACTTAGCCCTTGCGTTCCCCGCCTGGAACGCTCTGCGCTTCTCTCTGTCAACCATAGTTTTCTGCATCCTTCAGAATCCAGTTTAACGGGAGTGTTGGAAGCGTTCTGTTTGATCTCGGTGCCGCCTACATGGGGATGTTCACTTAATGGGACTCCACTGAGTGCTACATTTATGATTTATGCACTTTTTCTACGGATCTTATACTTCAATAAAAAGGGTTTTCAAACCCGGTTTGAAAGGCACTGCCCCCTGCAGGAAGCCTTCCCTGATCACCCCCTCAGAGCCTCACCCTGCCCCCACTGGCATCTTCTTCCCCTGCTTCGTAAGACCGAGCGCCCTCTGGGCTCTGGGCACAGGCCTGTGCATGTGTGGGAATCCAGTAATGAGGGGTCAAACAGCGCACCTGTGCCCAGTGCCCCGCCAAACACTTCGTGCGTGTCCGCTCACTTCAGCTTCACTGCAACCCTGTCTTTACATCGCACCTCCCATCTGGGGACGCAGAGAATCGGAGAAATGAAGCATCCTAGGTGGGGCGACACAGCTGACAGTGGAAGGGGCAGGGCTTCGAACCCATGTCTGTGACTCTGGAAGCCTGCGCTTCTTCCTGTGCTCAGAGCTCAAGAAGTTGCCAGATTAAGGGCAATGGCGACTGCAGGCGCTGTTTGGAGGAAGCTACCGGGAGAGCAGGTGGGAGCATGGAGGAAGAAGGGCTCCGGAGGACTTCTTGGAGAAGGAGGCGCGTTTGAGCTGGGCTGTAGCAGGGGAGCCAGGATTTCTCCAGGTGGAGTTGGGAAGGGTTTGTCAAGAGTGAGAGGTAGGGATGTTCCAAGCGTGGCGGTGGAACGGTGGGTACGCCAGTGCTTGGGGTGGGCGGCGGAGCATAAAAGGCCCCAGAAGGCCCTTGCCAGCCATGGCATCAGCCTGTGGGCAATGAGGAGCCACTGGAATTATGAATTGCATGCTGGTGTGGAGGCGGATGCCAGATGTGTGCCATAGGAAGGGAACCTGGGGGAAGTAGTGTGCTGGGATTGGGGAAGAGAGGAGCAAGGAGAGACTGGAAGGAGGGGACAGCTGCACACTCGAATGGGAGCCTTGATTCCTCTCCATTTCTCCTGGTGAGAGGTCTGGGATGTAGCGAAAAGTAGGGGTGTGATGGGGTAGGACCATCCTTAGGGCAGGTAGGTCCCAGGACAAACTCCTGTCGACTACCTACACTCCAACAGACCAAAGAGAGTGCAGAGAAACACTTGATGGAGGCAGAAGGCTCCAAAAGGCAGCCAAGGGGTATTGCTCCCCCCATCCTGGGCGTCTCCCCAGTCCTTCATGATGCATGCATAGCAGGTGAACACATCCTGACCCCACCACCCTGGAAGGCCTGTTCCCGACTCAGCTCTGCTGCTTTGAAGGTCACTCATTCCATGGCCATCTGGGCCTGCCCTGCAGAGCTCTCCTGCTGATAGGCTGAGTCTTTTATGCTCATCACACTCTTCCAGTGCTTTTGAGATCAGTAGGGAGAAAAGAGAGTAGAGGGAGGAGGGGTCAAGACCCTGGACACTGACAAATCTTGGCTTAGATCCCTGCTCTGCAGTTTACTTCGCTGTGTGACCTCGGGTAAGTCACTTCGCCTCCCTGAGCCTCGGGCATAAAATGAAGACAACGTCTGCCCCTGCTTCACAAGGTTGTCGTGAAGAGCCAATGGGCTAAGGGGTGGGTGGAGTGCACAGCACAGCACCTGGCACCTGCTGAGCTGTTAGGTGTTGTTTTCTCCACTTCAGGGCTGGGAGCGAAGCTCGGTCCTTGCAGTGGGTTCCCCGCCCCCACCCACGCCTGTAGCGTGCACCCTCTCGTGGACACATGTACACATGTGACAACAGTGCACTCACATGTATCGTTCCAGGCGATCCACACACCCTCCTGAGGTGGGCAGATCAGCAACTATCGCCCTTTTCCAAGGCGAGGAAACTTAGGCCCAAGGAAGGTCAGTGAACTGTCCAGGGTCCTACAGCTGGAACCCGGTAGGATTCCAACTCTGCTTTCTTGTGCCCTGCCCAGCACATTCTCCACTTGGTAGGCCCAAAAGGAGGAGAGGGACAGGAAAGGGAGGCCTCTCTTGTCTTTGTGCTTTCCCCTCCACCACGTCACCTTGGCCTCTGAGGGAAAGGGACTTGCCCAAGTCACAGTGCTGGAGCTGCGCCGCTGCCTCCGGGCCCGGGGAAGATGCTGTCTCCACCTTCTGGAAAGTTGGCTTTTCTAAGGGCACTTCCATGGGATGGGCCTTGGAGAGTAGCTCTGGAGGCTGGCCCAGGCTCTGCAGGGGCGAGGTAGGCTTTGCCTGGACGATGCTGCCCTAGAGGACACGGTCCTCAGAGTGCCACAGTGGCCTTGACTCTCCTGAGAGAATCTGGATAATGGAAGTGGGGAAAGAAGACGGGACTTCTGGCTGCTGTGAGCCTCCGGGCACCTCCACCTGAGCGGCACAGGGTGCCAGCGTTGCAGTGTTGGCTCTTTCTCAGACTCTGCCCTCCAGCTCAGCCCCCCTGTGGTTTGGGGCCCAGCAGTGTGTAGGGCGGTCTCTGCTTCCCACCCCCATCAGCCGGACAGCAAGGGGAAGTGGACCCACTCACTGAGGAGGGACAGCCAGTGGTAAGTCTGCCGGGGGGCTGGCGCCGGGCGGGGCTCGGACAGGGGTGACAGAGCCTGTGTGAAGAATCATGAATCTCTTTCCCACCCGCCCACCTCCGCCAAAACCTTAGAGAAGCAGTTGGAGTGGGGAGAGTACAGCCGGAAGTGGCAGCCACCCCAGGACCTGAGATGGGGCAGGATGTACACCCCAGTGCCCTGATGCTCGGCTTCTCAGCTGGTTCAGTCTCCGTCTGGAAGCTACTCCCCTGACAAAGGGGCTCCCCCACGGAGCACCTGAGCTGGGCTCCAGGGGAAACCAGCGGGGCGCAGTGAGGGCCTGGAGGCCCTGGACCTTGGCCTGTGGCTATGCCTGGCCTCTTGGACCTGGTTCAGGCCTGCTTTGGGATGGTCCTAGGCTCCTGCTGGATGGGCGGGATGTATTTGCTGATTGCCTGGGAGGATCCAACGATCGAGTCAAAAAATCAAGTCTAGAAATCCTCAGATCCAACTAGAGAAACCTAAATGTGGCAGAGCCTTCAAGGAGTCTTCTAGTCTGGCCTCAAGACTCCAGGAAGATGAGCACCTCAGTTGCCTGTGGCAGCTGCTTCTCTTCCTGGCCTTTAAAATCCCCCCCCACCCCCACCGAATTTTTTCCTCCTCAGCCCTCACTCCTACTCATCATCTCAGCACCTTCATTGCTCATTCTTCACAAATAATTTCTCTCCACCTGGGAAGAACCTGTATGCCCCCAGCATCCCACTGCAGGTTTGGAGGCCCTTTCCTTAAATCTGGAAATCACGCTGGGCCCTATCTTCAGGTGGACCCCCTCTCCTTTGGGCCCCGGGATCTACAACAGAGCTGAACCAAGTGGGCAGAGCCTGGGCTCTGGCCAAAGGGCGGGGGCCCTGGGAGCCTCATGGCTCCTGGCTGGGCGGCCCAGAGGAGCCCTTTGAGTGACATGGCTGCCGGTGGCGGGACCGGTGTAGGGAAGAGAGAATTAAGTACGGTCTTAGAGTTCAACTTGAGAATTGTATTTTATACTTCTCGAATTCTAGTCCCCAATTTTAAGTCTCTATCTTATCATCGTAGGGTTGAATCCTACAACTTTTAGACTTCTAAGAATGCATTCTGTAACTCCGTTTCTCTAGAATTTGGGAAGTGTCTTCTGTACTTCTGTTACTCTAGTTACCTTTGGGCCCACGTCCCATGGCCTTCACCTACAGACTCAACAGAAGGCCTTTGGCCCTTCCCACTTCCGTGAGTCCCGGAGAGGATGAGTTCCCAGAGATGCTCCTCACCTTTTTCTTCTGAGCGGGCTCCTTCTCGCCGGCGTTGGAGGGCTTACGGCGCAACATGGTCCTCTACCCTGGTGATACTCCGTCCCTGCTCTCCTAGGTATCGAGATGCGGAGGCCTCTTGCTCAGCCTTGCCAGCACCGTCCAGGGGGCACGGCATGGACTGAGCCTCTGGCTGCCACTCTGACTGCTGCACTGGCAGCTTGGGGGTGCAGGCCATGGACACCCGGCGGCAGCAGCATACAGGAAGCCCCGTCACGTGACCTGCTCTTACAGCAATCGCAGCCCCTGCCGGCCCCTAGGGAGGAAGGAAGTCCCAGCTTCAGTCTCCAGAGATTCTGATGCAGACGGCTCTTGGGTTGAACAAGCAGAGAAAAGTCCCTACCCTGCCATCTCATGGCAACCATTGCCAGTCCTTCGGCCGGCCAACCTGACATGATACGGCCTACTCAAGCCCTTTATCTCACTGACCAGAGTCCCGAAACCAGAAGTGGGACCATCTCTCCGCCTGTGGGGCCAACGCTCCCAGTCGCCTTGCATCGCCAAGGTCATCACTGCCATCAGTACCTCTCCCATCACCCCGTAGCCATCACTCCTATCTACAGCCATCAGCCCTGAAGTCATCTCCACTGCTACTGGCACACCTACAGCCACCACTGCTGGAACAGCCATCCCTACCGCCATCACCCCTACAGTTGTCACCACTGCTGCTATCACGGTCACAACCACCATCCTCTCAGCTGTTATCCTTACGGACATTACAGCCAGTCACTCCCATGACCCTCTTACCCCTACAACCATCACCCCTACAACCGTCACCACAGCCCTGCAGCCAACACCTTTCAGCTCTCATCCCCGCAGTCATTCCCACTGCCATTAGCACCACTACAGCCACCACCGCTAAAACAACCACCCCTACAGTCAACACCCCTCGGCCACCCGTCTCTATCTGCCTCACCACTGCTACTATCACCGGTACAGTGATCATCCTCATAGCTATCACCCTTACAGACACGATCACTATAGCCAGCCATGCCCACTGATGCCCTCACCTCTACAACCAGAACTCCTAGAGCCATCTCCCCTCCGCCATCACCCCGCAGCTGTCATCTCCACTGGCACCAGCACACCTACCGCCATTCTCACCAGAGCAGTCACACCTAGAGTCAACATCCCTTGGCCATCACCACTTTTATATTTGTCACCACCACAGCCATCAACATGAACAAAAAAGCAATTGCAAGCAACTCCACACCACCAGCAAATGTCCCTTTCAGCAGGCGTTTCTCGAATGTCTATGTGCTAAGTTTAGAATGTTCGCTTTGTGGGTTATCTGTGGCAGATATTTTAATAACCTTAATTACTTTTTCTTATTACAAAAGCAATTCATATGCATCATATACAACTTAGAAAACAAGGATAAACAAAAAGAAAATTCAAAAATTCTCCGAAATTATCTTCCATACTATTTGCATGAATATCCTTTTCTGTTTTTGAGCATTTAACCTCTCTCTCTCTCCGTGTGTGTGTCTCTCTCTCTTTCTCTCTCTGTCTCTCTCTCTCTGCAGCATGATTTGCACAGAAAGCAGATCAGTGGTTTGGGGGGATGGGGAGGGAAGGGAGAGATCAGGAGGGGCCCAAGGACCCTTTTGGGGGTGATGGATAGTTCACAGTTTGGTTGTGGTGATGGTTTCGTCGGTGTATACATATGTAAAAACTCAACAAATCGTATACTTTTAAAGTGTGCAGCTTATTGTAGTTAAATTATACCTAAATAAAGCTGTTTTTAAATTTTTAAAAATTAAAGTCCCACTTCACACACTGCATCTGCTTGAGCAGATGCCTGAACACAGGCTCAAGGTTTTCTCTTGCCATGAAATGTTCTTCTACGACGTGATTTGTAACGGCCGCCGAGCAGCCCATTGTACGAATGCACCACGATTATTTCACCAGGCCCCTACAGATGAACTTACGTTGCCTTGATATTTTTACTCTTAATTGTACATCCTTAAAGCAAATATTCGTGTACAGCCACGACTTTTTTCTCAGGATAGATTTCCAGAAGGGGAATCCTTGGGTTAAAAGAAAGGTGTGCATCTTTTTAAGGCTTTCCATTCTGGGACACTTGTGAAATCCGAGGCTGCTCCCAAGATGTTCTGGCGACTTCCTCGCCCCTACTCTCCAGCCTGCCCTACGCCCTCCCAGCATCCATCCGTGGGGATAAGCTCAGGAAAGACGAGGTCCTTCTCCCCCAGGCTGAAACCATGCTTCTTTGGCTGCGTCCTACTCAGCCTGCCGGGTAGACTCGCGAAAAGACCGCGCTCCCCCGTCCCCTCCCCCCACGCCGGGCCTGCGCTTTCCAGACTGAAAGTCCCTCCCCTGCAGCCCCAGGCGCGGGCGCGGGAACGGCTGAGGCTTCGCGGCGCGGTGTCGGGGACCCGGCGGGCCTTTGGTGGCGGGCGCGATCGGGGGCGCCGGGTGGGGGACGCGGCTGCAGGGCTCGGGGCTCCTGGGGGTCCGGCGGCCGGAGCGGCCGGGGAGGGAGCCGCCGGGCAGAACCTTCCCGACCTGCGCCGCGACGGCGCGTCCCGGCCCCGCGCAGGATGTGCCGGCTTCCTGTTTGCTCAGTCCCGGCAGCGAGCCGAGCTCACACACTAACCGCAGAGCCTTCAAAGGCAGCCAGCCACCGAACCCCAGCGCTGGGCGGCGCCGACCGCCTCACCGAGGCCTGGGAAAAGGCGGCGGGGTGGGGGCGGGGTGAGGGGCTCCTAGAGAGAAGTACAGAGAGGCGACCAGGCCCCAGGACAGAAGCGAGCGGGTGTTTTCAGCCTTTCCCATCTGGCTTCTTTTCAGATCTGTCGCTTCTGGTCAGAAGTCTACACTCCGGGGGTCCTGGGCTCCCTCATCCGGACTTGCCTTTCCGGAATTTTCTCTCCCAGCAGATTGCCCTGGCCCCACTCCCGTTAGGTCAGGCCCCAGCTGGGCCCTAAGCACTTTTTTAATAGGTTTCCCTTCCAGGCAACACATTTGCATTTTATAGATTCTGATCCAGGTACATAAAGCCCTCAACTAAAGAAGCAATCCGGGTCAGTAGTTCAGTGAACAAGGCACTCGGAGGAGATGCAAGATAAATAGCTGTCAAGGTCCCTTGCACCTGGGAGCTTACATCCTAGGTGGGGGTGGCAAGCTTACATTGCCCAGCACTTGTTCTTTGACAAGCACTGCATCAAGCACTTCAAAAACGTTATTTAATCTCGGCACAGGCTCCCCACCCCACCCGGATAAGTAGTTTAAATTGGGATTATTATGGCAAAGATGTGTCCAGTATAAACGTGGGGCAGGAGAGCCTTGACTTAATGGCAATTGTGCGGTGTGTGTACGTGTGTGTGTGTGTGTGGTGGGGTAGGGAGGTGTTCCACCGATAGTGAGACCCGTCTGAACCTTCAGAGGGTGGATACCGGGCTTCCAGAGATACAAAGGTCATTGTAGGCTTTCACATAGAGCAGCCCCGCACCTGCACCTCCCTGCAAGAGATTCTAATTTGGTAGACGATCATGAGTGGGATATTTGGGCAGATGGGACCCAGACATGTATGAAAGCATCCCTCACTCTGCGAATGGGTACAATCCTGCGTTGAGAGAGTAAGAGTTCAGATAAGCGATATCTACGTTTGGAAAACTTGCTGAATAATTCTTATTCTCACCTCCCCCTGCCACCCACACATATCCAGTCGAAAGTAAGAACACTGCGTGGCAGGCGGTGGGCTTTACAACAACCCTATGAAGCAGGCGCTGCTGTCATCCTCATTTTCCAGGGAGGAAGCCGAGAATCAGAGGGGCTCAGCAAACTGTGTAAGACCGCACAGCTAGGAAGTGACGGGAGCTGAGTTTTGAGCACAGGCTTGGTCTGGGTTCAGGGCCTGTGCTATTAACCACTAGGCTCAAGTGCCTCTGATGCAGAGTTCCTGAACAAGGACGTGAGAGAATCGATACCAGTTGTACTTGTTGACTTCAAACAGCTGTCGTGTAGAGGAGGGGGATGTATTCTGGGGGGCCAGGAATGACGGGGAAGAGGTAAATGGAAGGTTTGGGTTCATTTCAAGGAAGACATTTTTGATATTCGGATGGTACTAGCTCAGCCCTGGTAAGTAGTGATCTCCCCGTCTCTAGAAATGTTCAAACAGAGACCACGTAGTCCCTTGGAAATACCTGGGCATTTCCAACGTGAAGTCCACCGTGGTAGCCTGAGCCCTTATCAGACTTCATGGCGGTCATTCTAGGCAGGGAGGGCAAGGAGAGCAGGAGTGCAGGTGGGAGGAGGGCAGAGGAGAGCAAGGGGCCTGGGCAGGAGGTAGCCATTCCCACGCACACAGACAGTACACACGAGCTTGCAGCCCTGGGAACACTGGGGAGCCCCTGGCAGCAGGGGCTGATGGGAGGGAAAGACAGTCATCTCTGAATCTCTGAATTCATGATAAGGTCTTGGTTTAAAAACAAATAAAAGCAAACACCTGCAGGCAGCTGTGGCAATTAGCATCAGAAGAGGAGGCTGGGCTTTGGTGCTTGATTAAAAACACACTGGGGACTCACTGGAGGGCCTTTCTATGGGAGACTGGGAGGGACTGGGGACAGCTGTCTAGGGCTCCAGGAGAGGAGGAGCAGGATAACATCTCCAAGAAATGGAGTCAGGTAGAACTGGATTCAAATTCATCGCCATACATCACCTACTGACTGCATGACCTTGGGCAAGTGACTTTGATAATGACAATGATAATGTGAGCCTTGCTGGGGGGGGGGAGGGGGAAGGAGTGTGGTGTGGTGTGCGTGTGTGTGCGCGTGTGTGTGTGTGTGTGTGTGTGTCTGTGTAAGTGTAACCAGCATTACCCAGATGGCACGTATGGAAAGAGTGCTCTTAGCCCGGTGCCCAGTGCATGGAAAGTTTGGTCCCCGGTGGGGGACTCCACCGATGTTCACTCCAGCCTCCAGTCCTGCCTTGGCACCTGCTTCTACATCTCATCGGGGCCCCAGCTGAATCTCTGCTCTGTGACCTGGTGGCCCATATCCTGTGTGTCTCCACCTCGTCAAGGGCAGGGTCCCTCAGCCCAAGCTATTCTAGAACACAGGAGGTGTGACAAGCAAGAGGGCCTAGGACTACTCAGGACCCCTGGGAGGGAAATTAGCTTTTCAGCTTCAGGGCCTTGCCGTGGACCACTGGGACTTTCTCAACCTCCCAGCCTACCTCACTTGAGCTGCTTGCTCAGTTCCCGTTTCACAAAGAAACTAGGAAGTGAGGAGATGGGCCAGCCTCAGGGTAAGGGTTGGCTGGGCAGGGCTGGCAAGTGGGAAGCACCTCCCACTCCCAGCTGAGAGAACCCTGGAGGACAGAGATGGACAGAGAGGAAACAGTTGCTCTTGAATCTTGCACATTTCTATTTTTTGGCACCAAGAGTGCCCAACCACTGAGGAAGTGCCCAGTGAGTTGGTAAAATTCACTGCTGACGTGGTTTAGCATGTGAAGAGTAGCGAGCCCCGCCCCTTCTGTGGTCCTAGCCCGTGAACAGCTGGAGCAGCTGGCGGGCAAATGAGAGGGGACTGACAGTTATCATTTTGAAAGTGAACCATTGACACTCTTTGTGTACGTATGCAGGTATGTGTGTATGTGTCATCTCACCCACCCTCCTTCCTATTCCCAAAAGGATTTAAAGGGGCAAAAGTGTAGCTCCATCCCATCATCACCACTGCTGTCACAGCTGTGCGACATCCAACAGGTCTCCATGGGCCTCACTTTGCTCATCAGCACCAGTAAGGGAGTGACAGAGGCACACACGGAGCTGGGTCAGGAATGCTGGGGACTTCATCCCGGCTCCTGCCCCAAAGGGCAGTGTCACCTTGGGCAAGTCCCTTCCTTTCTCTGGGCTGCTGTTGTAGTTTCCCCGTCTGGACACTGAAGGGACCAAACCTGTTTTTTTGTTTGTTTATTTGGTCCTGGAGCTCCTAGTCAGGATGGCCTATGGCATTTGTGGGGCCTGGTGCAAGATGAAAGTGCGGGACCCCTTGTTAAAAAAATTCTTAAAGATTTCAAGATGGTGACAGCAGAGCATCACATCAAGAGTGGGGCCCTGGGCTTCCCTGGTGGCGCAGTGGTTGAGAATCCGCCTGCCGATGCAGGAGACACGGGTTCGTGCCCTGGTCCGGGAAGATCCCACATGCCGCGGAGCAACTAAGCCCGTGAGCCATGGCCGCCAGGCCTGCGCGTCCGGAGCCTGTGCTCCGCAACGGGAGAGGCCACAACAGTGAGAGGCCCGCATACCGCAAAAAAAAAAAAAAAAAAGAGTGAGGCCCTTCTAAGCACAAGGCCTCGCGCGACTGCACCGGTCAGTCACCCAGGAGGTGGCCCTGCAATTGCTTCCGGTACAACTTTATGGGAAGCCCATCCAGCTGCTTATTTTGTTTTTAATTGAAGTATAGTTGATTGACAGTATTGCATCATTTTCAGGTGTACTGGGGTTCTGCTTTGCCTTGTGGCATTTCTGAGGAGCCTTGAGCTCTGGGAAGCATAGCTGGGAAGACAGATTAGATACTTGCTCAAAAACCTGTCTGGTTTTGACAATCTGTATGTAAAATTTTGGTCCCAAACGTTTTCCTTACCTCCCTCCAAAGGTGGGCAGATAATAGCATTTTCATCTCTTGTCTGTGCGGCTTCCTGGCTTACAGAGCGCTGTCACATCTGGATCTCACGGGCTTCTCACCTCACGAGGAAGGCGGTCCAGGTAGTTTACAGAAGGGATAACTGAACACCAGAGAGGTGCAGTGACTTGAGCAAGGCCACACAGCTGGTACAAGGAACCTAGAATCCTAACGCCTAGGAAAAGGGAGTTTTCCACATGGCCTGCTCCACAGCAGCATTCAGCAGGCGAGGAGGGGTTTGGTAAGCTCTCTCCTCCAGCATAAAAACCAAGGACCGGAGCCCAAGGGGACATTTATTTATCTTCGGTTCCCAATGATGTCTCAAGTGTCCTGCATGTGTTAGGAGCCCTGCTGCGTGTGCCTTGAACGTTTCCCTGCCTGATCCGGAGGGAAGCCCTTGAAGCAGGATGCTCCGTGCGTGTGCCGGGCACCTGAGGCCCTGGAGGGGAGGCGCTCGGGTGGCCGTGGCCCCCTCTGCAGCCAGGCTTCTGAATCCAAAAATGGTGGATTGGAAGAGGCAGTTAAACCGTGGGGAGGAGATGAGGCGCAGCCCTGGGTCTTGCACTAAAGGGAGGAAAGGGGGGCATGTGAGCTGCCCCGGGCTGAAAGGCCTGCGAGTGGGTCTTGGCCAGGCACCCAGGCCCTCCTGCTGCCCAGGAACCCCAGGATCAAGTGTCAAGGGTCAAAGGTAAAGGCCTGGGCCGGAAGGCCCTGGGGAAGCAGGATCGTGTGGAGAACATGAGCTGAGTCCTACTCACCAGCCATGTGATCCTGGTTGGGTCTGTTTTCTCATCTGTAAAACAGTGAAAGCGGGATCCTTTGCCCTTTTTTGAGAGAATGGGTCCTGGAGTCATTGGCCTGGTTTGATTCCTGCTTTTTTCATACCCTTGATGAGTGACCTTGAGCAACTTGGTTAATCTCTATGAGCCTAGCTCTGTTCTTTCACTTGTAAGATGGGAACCATAAAAGTACTTTCTCAGAGGTTGTGGGGATGAAATGGGAAAATGCGATAACGTATGGTACACTTAAAAATTTCAGAGGGTACATCTCATGTTTAATGTTCTTACCACAATAAAATTTAAAAAACGTAAAAGAATGCATGCAAAGCACAGGGCCTGGAACATACTAAACACTCAGTGGATGGTAGCTCTGATGATGATGGTGATGATGGCGGCGACGATGGCCACTCATTTTATTACGAGCAGCTGTCTTTGTGGGGCGAGCCTGTGGGGGAACAAATGACTCAGCAAACAGAGGCCCGCTGTTGGGCGTTACAGGCTCTCAGTGAGGATGGCTCAGAGCTGTGGCCTTTGGGTGCAAGTATCGGTGGTGATAACTGTCACAGGTCAGCCTCACGCTCGGCAAGCTAGGCCTGGTGGTCCCGTCTGGGGGACTCCTCGGCCTGATGCCCTCGCCCGGCACTCTGCCCCAGAGACTTGCTTCTCTCCTCCCGCGACTCTGCTCCCCTTCTGCTGGCCCCAACTTTCCGTGACCACCTTTGCCAAGTCCTCCAGCATGGGGCTCCCCTCATCCGGTCCACAAGGCTACCCGTCCTTTAGCACAGGAGGTGGTTGGCTGGGCGTGGCATTCATGCGGATCCACGTAGGCACGCGCATGCTCACTTGCATGTTCTCAAACACAAGTGCTCCCCAACTGAGCTGCTGGGAGCCTCATATCCCCGCCGCCACCGCAACTCCTCCCCTTCCTCTCGCACCACAAAAGCCACAGGTAACAGCAGTCCCCGGCTGCAGAGCAGACAATGCAAAACCCAGAGACAGGCTTCCTTGCCAGGCTGTTTTAAGCATTCAGCAGGATGTGAGCCCAGGTGGCTAACGGCTGGGCTGGCCCGAGACAGCTCTCCCCCACCCTCCCGCTGCCCCAGCTTGGCGAACTTGGAAGGGGCTGGGAGGTAGGCTAAGGGATTCTGCACGGTGCCAAAGAGCAAAAGAGCTGGACTGCTGACCCATTCTGGCCCCGCCACGTTCCCACCAAACACGGTGTGTCCCTGGGCAGGTCCCACCCCATCTGGAGTTCAGTTCTCTTATCTGTAAAATGGGGAAACCAGATTCTGCCCACACAGGTTAAAGGTCATCCAAGAACGTGGAGGATTTTTTAATAGCCTTGTCCCAGTGGCTGCACTTTGGAAAGCTCAAAGGGTGACACACGTGCCGGGAAGTCTAGGAGAGTGACTGGGCCTCGGGTTGTTCCCAACTTTGGGTGGGCCATATTCCAGAGTGCTCCCCACGTCCTCTGGCATGGAGTCTGCCTAGGGTTTAGGAGTGATGGGCTCACACATGGGTGGGTGGGGCGCTGGTGTATGTGCCCCTCACCTGGCCGGTCTCCCTGACCCTGGGGTGGCAGTAACACAGCCAGAGGACTCAGCCACCATCCCCTCCTCTCCCTCTACAGGCACAGCAGGGAGCCTGGAGGCAGCAATTTTTCCTTCAGCCTGTGGGCTGCAGCCAGGAGGCCACTGCAGGGCCAGGGACAGTGGGGGTGGCCAGAGGTGGCCTCAAGGATGCGGGAAGACCAACAAGTCAGGAGCCATTGTGGGTCTGGCTCTCTCCAGCAGGTGATCACAAGGTGGGGCTCTCCCAGGGCCGTGGAGCCCCTGGGGGGTGGGGCAGTGTCCTATATTGGTCTTTTGGGAGTGGAGCAGACAACGGCCTCTGCCAGGTTACAGGCTAGGCCTACCAGGCTTATGGGAGGAAAGGGACTAGCTGGCTCCTGTATCCTGGGGCTGGGGGTTTGGGGGTGGGGAGCTGAGGGTGAAATGTCGAAGCCCAGGTGTGTGTGGGGGGAGCAGGGGGGGTGGGGAAGGTGTGACCCAGAAGCCCTGCACCCCTAGGGCCTGGCCCTGCAGAAGGAGGCTAAGGGTGGTGGTTTCCAAGCAATGGGTCAGCAGGGGCTCTTGGGGCACGGGTTGGGGGGTGAGGGGAGATGAGCGAGAGGGTCAGGAGGGGAGTCTCGAGCTGCTAGACACTCCAGCTGAGGATGGTGAGAGCAGAGACGGTCATCAGAGGGGCCAAGGAGGCGGTGGGCGCTGCACTGCCGGCCAGGGGCTCTGTGTGCCGCTGCAGCCAGGAGAACTCCTTCAGCAGCTGGCGCTGCTGGAGCTCGGGGCCCACCTTCTCGCGGATGGTCTGGTAGTAGCGGTTCAGGTACTGGAGCTGCAAAAGGTAGGAGGGGTAAGGGCCTCCCCAGGCCAAGCTGTCAAGGTGTGGGAGCTCGGTGCCATCCAGTGTCACTTAGGCCCAGGTTCCCACAGGTCCCCTAGGTCCCCAGCCATCATCAGGGGAGCAGGGGAGGCATGCCCCAGTGTGTGCCCATAGGTGCCATCAGTGTGGACCCTCCCAAGGGAGGGGAAGGGGCAGAGGGTCTTGGCTTAGGGGAAGCAGAGGTGAGAGAGGCCCAGGGCTGGGGAGAGGCAGTTAGTGGCTCGAGGGCTGAAGGGTAAACAGCGCCGAGGGGCGCTCGCTCACCTGCTCGGGGGACAGCAGGCTGACATCGATGAGGTTCCGGTCATAGGGTACCAACGACACCACTTCAAATGTCAGGTAGGTCCCTGGGTACTGGGGCGGGGGCACAGGTAAGGTAGGAAGGCAGGAAGTGAGCGAGGGGGAGGAGCTAGGCTGAAGGGATGGAGGGAACACTCCACCCAGAAGCCCTGGGCATGGGGAACTGACCTTGTCAAGCCTGAACCCTCCACCGTGCCCTTGGCCACCCCCATGTCTACCAGTTAGGCACCCGCCTTTGGTGCTTCCCTCATGATTCCTGAAGTTTAGACTTAGGCCTGTGGGTTTTTTTTTTTTTTTTTTTTTTTTTTTTTTTTGCGGTATGCGGGCCTCTCACCGTTGTGGCCTCTCCCTTTGTGGAGCACAGGCTCCGGACGTGCAGGCTCAGCGGCCACGGCTCACGGGCCCAGCCGCTCCGCGGCCTGTGGGATCCTCCCGGACCGGGGCACGAACCCACGTCCCCTGCATCGGCAGGCGGACTCTCAACCACTGCGCCAGCAGGGAAGCCCAGGCCTGTGTTTTTCAAAGTGTGTGCCTCCAGAGCACCAAGGGAGCCTGTTAAACATGTAGATAGATTCTGGGGTCCACACCCCAGATCACTGGAGTGAGAATCTCTAGAGCAGGGCTGGGAACTTACATTTAAATAATTTTAAGGTAAGTATTAGGTTTTTATATCTTTCTATCTGATTTCCATCTCTATCTACAGCTCTCTCTCTAACCACATCTCTATGTTTCTATCCATTGATGTATCTATGGAGATAAATATAAAGAAGAAGAAATAGCCCATAATTCCCATCTCCCAGAGAGCTCTTGCATGTATGTGCTGAGAAAATTCAAACTACCAAAAGATACTCAATAAAAATGGAAAGTCTCCTCCCTGCCTGGTTTCCTTCCTGAAAACATTTTTGGCACATATAGTATATATATGTGTATATTCTAAAAATTCACACAAAATGGGTCCCACTATACACTTTTCTGCACCTCCCCGCCCCCCTGCCATAGTAGACCTAGGAGAGTGCTCCATATTAGCACAGGGAGGTCTCCCTCACTCTTTTTAAGGGTCCATAGTGTGCAGATGATAATTTATTTAACCAATGATGGATATTTAGCCTGCTTCCATTTTTCTAAACTATTACCATCACTGCTACAATCAACATCATCGTATAAACATCTTTATACGAAGTGACGTTTGGGGCCTATATGCAAAAGGAAGTGGGAATGCTGAGACAAATGCGTTTTCAACATGTACTTTGATAGATATTATCAAACTGCCCTCCCAAAAGGAGGGCATCTTTTCACATTTATGGACCATTTGTGTTGACCTTAGTGAATTGTCTCTTTACGTCTTTTGCCCATTTTTTCCCCGTTTTCCTTACTTCTGTCTTACTAGACGTTTAAAAGCTTGTGGTAAAAGAAGGACATTTCCCCTTTCTCTGACATACGTGCTATACTCGTCATACATCTTTTGCGTTTGTATATGGTATTGTTCCCATATAGATGTTTTTTATTTAATTGAGTCAGAGTCACCAATCTTCTTCTTCATGACTTCTGAGTCTTACATCGAAAGGCCTCTTTCCTCCCTGGGATTATAAATGAATTCAGAGAGGTTTCCTTCTAGATCTTTCATGGTTTCACCTTTAAACCTCGATCCATTTGGAATTTTATTTTAGTGTAACAGTGGCGTTCTTCAGTTTAATTCCCCCCACCAAATGATTAGCCACTTGTCCCGCCTGCCCATTTATTAAACAATCTTCCTCTTCTTTACTGTTTTGAAGCACCAGCTTTATAGCAAACTAAATTCCCATCTTGTTTATGGAAATTAGAGGGTCTATTTCTGGACTATTCTGTTCCACTGTTCCGTCTTTCCCATCTCTGGTGTCTTACTGCTTTAGTGATGGCTGCTTCGTCGTGTGGGCTAATATCTGCAAAGGCTACTTTCCCTTATTGTTCTTTTCCAGAATCTTCCTAGCTATCTTTGCATGTTTATTTTTACAAATAAACTCTACTATCATTTGGTGAAGTTACAAAAGCATCCAGCTAGTGTTGAACTTGAGGTTGCCTTGAATTTATAGATTAACTTAGGGAGAAATGACATCTTCATAATATTGAGGCTTATTTCCAGAGACCGCCATTTACTTAAATCTTTTTTATGTCCCTCAGTAGAGATTTTCTCCGTGTAAGTCTTTTGAAGCTTATATCTAGGTATTTTATCTTGGTTGTTATTATACAGAATCTTTATACCTAACAGGCTCCCCTGGTGATTGTTATGTGCATTGAGAACAAATGATTTAGGGCAGGGATACTGATTCATTTGGTTTGGAGTGGGACCTGGGCATTAGCATTAAAAAAAAAATCTCCAGATGATTCTAATATTCTAATGTGCAAACAGGTTTGAGAAACTGATTTATGGAATTATTCGGGCGCTAAGGAAGACTCCAAATAAATTAATGACCCTACATTAAATTCTCCTTTGACCTTCCTTACCCCCCGTGCAGCCCAGAGTCGCTGCCACACTGTCCACACCTCCAGCCCACCTCAGTGGCACTTTACCTTGGTCTTTGCTTCTACCACGAGGGCCACATCTTCGAGACGGATCCCAAATTCTCCATCCTGATAGTAACCAGGTTCTGGGAGACACAAGAGATGCTGGTGACATTAAGTAGGGGAGGGGACCCAAGCCCAGGTCTCCTACGCTGACTGAGGAGTGGCTGGAGGGCCTGGCTGCCCCCGGCTGTTGGCTTGGACAGACCCAGCACCTGTTAGATGCCCCGTGGCTACTCGGAGGCCACTGCCAGACTTCAGATTCCCCACCCTCCCTTGTAACCCAGCGGGGAAGACTTAAGAGCCCACTTGGGTCCTGGAGGCACTCCCCTCTCCCTGTGTGCCACTGTTCTGTTACCCCGGCACTTGAATGGAGACTCTGGAGTTTGGAGGTACAGCTGGAAACCAACTCCCACGGGCAAAGTGAGGGCACGGGCGGAGGGGGCTTGGGGTTAGAGTGGGGCAACCCGTTCGGGGCTGGGAGTGGGGAGGTGAGGAGGGAGCGCAGCGGTGGAGCCGGGGCAGGCCTGTGTGGGCTTGTGCTCCTTGAAGGCTGGCGTGCCCTAGACTGCAGTCCTGGAGGAGCCCCGAGAGCCATACCGATGGAAGTGAACATGCCCTTGGCCATGGCAATGTTGCCAGACTGGAATCCCACTGGCCCTGGAAAGGGAGAGTCGGGGACAGTGTCAGCTCTCCTGCACTCACCAGCTTGGAAACTAGCAGGTTCCAGGGAACAGTAGGTAACTGGGACCCCTAGCAGCGTGTGTCCACTGCATCACCGTCCACCTGCGACGGGTACAGACCAGATTGGCTCTGGCTTTTATTTCTCTGGGGTCTATGCCAGTCAGCCACCGGGCCCTGACCTGCCCCTCCTCTCTCTGAGGCCGTCCTAAATGCCAGCGGAGTGGCCAGCTGCCAGCATTTCTCACTTACCCAGCCTCCCCGCCAGCTGGGTAACCCTGCGTGGGTCACCGCACCTCTGTGGGTCCTGGTCATTTCCACACCTGTGGAACGCTCCACCTCTTTCATAAGAGGGGGGACTCCAGGGGAGTGCTGAGGAGATACCTACATTCGTGCACACACAGGAAGTTGCCAATGCCGTGGCCTGTCCCATGACCATAATTGAGGCCAACATCCCACAGGGCTCTGCGGGCAAAGGCCTCCACCATTCGCCCTGGAAGAGAGATGACCTCTGGTCAGCTGGCTGGACCCCAGACTATTGACTTTGCCCCTTCCTGCTCTCTTTTTCCAGACCAACCACCAGGATGGTGCCTGAGGAGAGGGCCCCCTGAGAGGCAGGTAACCATGCCCTATCTCCGGTATACTGTATGTTGTACCCACTACCTGGACCTCCCCATCTGTGAAGACACCCGCTTCCTCCAGGAATCCTCCCGTGACCGCTGCAGCCCACACTGACCGCCCCCACCTCTGAGCTCCGGCTCCAGCTCCTGAGTTGGACTAGGAGACAGGAGGCCTGGGCTCAAGGCCTGGCTCTCCCACTAACCCTCCGTGTGACCTTGGGCAAGTCACTTTCTCTCTCTGGGCTGGATTTTATCTATACGGTGGATGCGATGATGATATAATCCCTGCCCCACTGGCCTCCCAGGGTCTGAGTGCAGTGAAATGAGGGCCTGAGGTTCTAGGTCCAGCCTGGTTTGCAAAACCCACCTGATGTAGCAGCTGGGAAGACGAGTCTGGAGAGATCAATGCTTCCTATCAACACGCGGGTGTACGCCTCCTGATGGCGAGAGGGCGACGGAATGTGGTGTGTGGGCCCAGGCCTGAGTGGGGGAGATGTTCGGGGGGGAGTGCCTGTTCATGCGTGGTCACCTAGGTTCTGGAGGATGGCCGGAGGAGACCGAGGGGGACCTGCCCAAAGCTGGGGCTTGGTCTGTGCGGTTCCCTTTGGCTGGTCCACAGGGACGCTTGTAGGTGGGGGTTGGTGAGGCAAACTCCCTGGGCTGGAATCCTGACATGGCCACTCACAAATCTGACCTTGGGCAAGTGATTTTTACTGCTCTGTGCCTCAGTTTCCGGGTCTGTAATGGGACGGTCATAGTACCAGCACATAAGGTTGTTGGGAGAACGAGGTAGACTCGTGCATGCTCAAATAGAGGTCAGCACCCTTCATTGCCATTATCATGATCACCCTTTAGTTTTCTTAAGACCTTATGGTTGGATTGAGGCCTGATAATTGGCAGGTCGGCCTTGCTCTGTTGGGGCTGTTACCTTGTGGTAAGAGGGAGGGAGGTGGGCTGACAGTGGCCTCGTCTCCTGGTCACTCCCTGTGGCGATGTGGTGAGTGGATCTAAAAGCTAAACCGAGCTCTTTGAGGCCTGACCAGTGTTTGTTTTCTCTCTCTCTCTGTCTCTGGCACAGTATCTGAGCCGCAGGCCACTTGCTGAATGCACAGATGCGGCCCCCTGCTCTCCAGCCCCCCAGAGGCCCCCAGACCATGTCCCTGCCTCGACCCCAAGTGGACCAGCCCTCGCTGCTTCCTGAAAACTGCCAGCTCCTTTCCACCTCTGAGACTTTGCTGGTGCCTTTCTCTCCCCCTGGAATGGAATGCCTGTCTTCCTCTTTTCTGTTCAGCACACTGCTGGGCTCACAGACAGCACTAAACAATATTTGTTCATCGAGTTACTGAAATGGGATGACGATAAGCTTGGGCTGAGGCCCTGCTGGGGGCCTGAAATATCTCTGGGGAAGCAGTTGGGGGCACTGGGTTTTCTGGTACTAATTTGCTGTGTGACCTTGGGCAAACGACTTAACCTCTCTGGGCTTCGGTTTCAGCCTCTGTGCAATCAAACGGCTCTTGGCGGAGTGGTTGCTTGGGTGTCCGTTGGGTGAATGTGGGTAGGGAAATGTGGTCCAATGCCTACCTTTTGGAAAGCAGAGGGGGTGCCCCAGTGGACTGTTCTGGTGATGTCTGTTGTCCCGTCCCTGTGGAGAAAGACAATCAACACGTCCGGCTCTTCTGAACACCTCGGAGTAGGGATCGTGGCCACGGGCTTCCCGAGTGCTTTCCACTGGGGTTTGAGTGGCAGGGCTGGGATGGGGGTGGGGAGGGAGGTGAAAGGAAGAAGATGGCTGCCATCATGCAATTCCCAAACTCAGCATGTATGCATGAAGGGGCTCTGCAAAGCTATCACATTCAAAAATCACTGTGTTTTCTGAGAGTCCCAATTCCCCACATACATCTTCTACCCCCATACCAGCCGTCTTGGTTGTTTTGTAAATCTGGGTTCCCTTGGGCCAGGCTGGCTCTAAAATCAAGACTTCCTCCAGGCTTCCTAGGAGGTAGGAAGGGATGGTCCCATTCTTACAGATGGGGAAACTGAGGTCCAGAGAGATCATAACACTCTCACACATTCATATACTTATTTGCCATTTGTAGAAGGGAGGGAGGCAGAGCAGACGTCATTATCCCCATTTCACAGGTGAGGCAATTGAGGCCACGAGGCCATCTCCCTCTCTGAGCCTCAGTGAGGCCAGGTCTGGCGCAAGCACTGACGCCACACAGTTCTCTCCATTGTAAACATGGATCTGCCCCAGGGATTTGCTCAGAGTCCCAGTGAACCGAAGCTTCCGGAAGCCAAAGAGTCTGACTCCCAACCACCAGCTGCAGCCGTTCCCTCAGGATGCCCGCTGTGGCCACCCCCGGGGGTGGGGGCAGAGAGGAATGATCCCAGGGCCCTAGGGACTCCTCCTTGGGAGCAGGTCACAGGGCGTGGCCGACTTCTTCAGAAGGAGAGAAGAGGAAGTGAGATGGCCATTTCCCCGGCCTCACCCTGCTGAAGCACGCCCCAATCCAGCAACGCCCCAAGAATTCACTTCCCCTTCGCACACTGGCCATCTCAAGTATACACAGCGCCACGCCGGTGACTGCGAAGGTTGCTAGGCTGAGCACCTGCCAGGCTGGTTCCCAGAGCCCCGTTAAGGCTAAGTGTAGGGCCTTTATCATTAGCACATTCACCGCAGGATAGAGGATGGGAAACTATTCCTTGCTCCTCCATCAGTTCAGCGCACCCCTTTCTATCCCCCACTCTAATTTTCCCACAGTCTACCTGCTTCCTAGATGAGAAGGGAAAATCTTCCAGCCCACCTCAGCTCAGCTCCCATGTGAATGAATGGGCTTAGTCTATTCTGCATGGCTGTCATGTCCAGGTGTTCAGGTTGTGCACTGCACAAAGGTACCACATCTAAAGAAATGCCATTCACTGAATGGGTATATACTAATTTCAATGAGAGCACACAAGTGGACACACAGATTGTGGGGTCCTGGAGCACGGGACAGTGCCCCCTCCCCGCATAACCCTATCTCTGAAGATACTCAGAAGAACACGCACACGTCTACTCGCAGACACATCCCCATGCTGATAGGCGTGCCCTGTCCCAATTGTGCTGCAGGTGTCCCCTGAGGTTGCTTCACTCACCTGCCTACTGCTCTTGAAGGCCTGATCCTGCCCCCGCTCCCCATGACATGGTCACCTCACTGTACAATGAGGGAAGAGGTGGTGAGGACGATGCATCTTGCTGGTGGTGTGCGGGACATGTCCAGGGTATGCATGAGTGGGTGAGAATATGGGCGCTGTGTTTGTACAGCCAGGCAGGCTTGCTGAGCGTGGCTGTTCGGACTTTGTAATAATGTTCGGGCTTAAAAAACATTTTACTTGCACAAGGGGAGTCTTCCTGAGTCTCACAGGGCAGCACCTGTGGGCATCCCCACTGTTTTGGCCTCTGTCTGTTGTCCACCGGGCAGGGACCCCCAACGTGTGAAAATGGGAAGGATACTCAGGCACATGCAGTCCAGGCCTCTCCTTTCTCGGATGAAGGATCCTTGCCCAGGAAGGGAAAGCTTTGGCTGGCTCTTGGCTGAGCTGAGACAGCCGGGCCAGGGCTGCGTGGGGAGTACATACCAGTATTGTCCCCCGGAATCCAGCAGGTACATCTCATCTGAGGACAGCTTGTGGTGCAGCTCCTTGGTGGGGCTGGGAAGGCGAGAGATGCTGAGAAAGGAGCAGCCTAACCCTGAGCTGGGTGAGGTGGGGGTCCTGAGTGACAGCAGAGGAACCTCCTCCCCGCTGGGGGCCGGCCTTCTAGCTAACTCCTTTGGGGGAAGCCATCATCCCCCAAAGGGCCCTGGGAGACTACTGAGCTTCTGCTGCGAATGTCCTTAGCGCACATCTGTTCATCCTACACCTCCCTGAGCAAGGCCCTGGTCCCCAGGGAGAGGAGAAAGGAAAGAGCCCCGAATGTGGGAGATGGGAAAACAACTTAATGAGTATCTAGCCGAGCTATCTCTTTTTCCATCAGGAGAAACAGGTCTGCAGAGAAAGGGCTCACAGAAGACCTGGAGGGAAAGCCATGAGGGAGCTGGGCCTGGACCCAGATGCTGAGTCTAGGGCTTTCTCTGATTTCTTGCCACCTCTGGGCAGAGGGCCCCAAGAAGCCAGGGCACAGGAAGAGAGGGGACCCGAGGGTGGAGCTGGAGAGCAGGAGTTGGTAGGGCTGAGGAGTTCCTACCCTGTTACTCTCTAGTAGAGAGAAGGAGCTGGGCTAAGGCTGCTGAAAGCATGGGGACACTGGAGGAGGGAATTCTGGGACGGGTCAGGCCAGCCACTGGAAGGTGTCCACCCTCTCCCTGCTTTGCCCTTGCCAGGCTGAGGCCTCTGGTTGGCTCGACCCCCCACCCCCAAATTGCATCAGGCAGGCCTGCAGGTGTTTGTTTTGTACGGAGCCAAACGTCTGGCCAGCCTACATCTTGGGCCCACCTTGGTTGGTTCAGGCAGAGTGAATGGGCCCTTCTCCCCATGTGCTTGTGAGCTTTAAGAATTAAATAACTCACAGGAAGCCAAGGAAAAACATCCAGCAGCAGCCCCACCATCTCCCTTCCAGATCCTTCCGTCCAGAGTGCTCACAAAGTCCCAGCCTCTGGAGCAGGGAGATTACTCGTCTTTTCATTCAAAGGAGACTCCCAATGCCTGACTGGGCTCCATTCCCCACCTCCAGCCTCCACAATGCTAAAGGCCTCAGAGCTTAAATGTGGACTCAGGTCTTCCACGGAGCCCCCGAAAATTCTTTCTTCTGCAGTACCTGTAGTGGGCCAGGGCAGCATTCAGGCCACTAGCAGAGATGGTTTCAAAACTGGATCCGGAGAAGAACTCTTCTTCTCTGGAAAGGACAAGGCAGGAAAGATCAATGAATGGGCTCAGGCACTAGGCTGGGCCCAGGATATCCAACAAGGGCAAGTGAAGGTGGCGGCTGCCTCTACCTCAGCCAGGCTCCATTTGGCCTTCCCAGTCCCACCTCCTGTCACTTCCCAAGCCCTGGCCCGTCACTCACAGACCACTCAAGGTCAGAGAAGCAGAGATTGTAGAGGCCAATTTTTCCTCCTCTACCTCCATTTTATAGATGGGGAAACCAAGGCCTGTGTCCCAAAGTGAGTTCCTAGTAAAGCAAGAGTGAAGAAACCTAGCTCCCTGTATCTGAAAACTCCCTCAACTCCGGAGCAGCATCCTGGGCTAAGTGTGTCCTCAGGGAACCTCCCTCCCCAACCTGATACTCTCAACTGGTCCAAGGTCCTACCTGGCCTGAGCCGGCCTGAAGAAGACACTAGGGGGCGCTGTTGGGTTGTGGCCCTTCAAGTTGTCCCACTTTCCGCAGAGCTGGGGAATCTCATCCAACACCTCTGCCCAGCTTCCCGACCACGACCACCCAAGAACCTGTCACTCCTTGTTCCAGAGGGGCCCTCAGATACAAGGAGGGTCTTCCTTCCTCCATAAGGAGACCAATTCCCCCCTCCCTGCCCCCACCCCCACGCTAAGACAGTCAGCCGAAAAGGATGGCTGTGGTCCTTCACCCTCGGAACTTCTCCAGCAGCTGTGCCCCTGAGAACTCATCCACGGTGCCTTTGGGCACGTTCTCCTCCAGCCAGGCCAAGTATCGGATCACAGCCACAGCGTCCCGCACCTGGAGCGGGGCAGGCAGAGAGGCGGGCCGAGGAATGGTCTCAGCCGGGGCTCAGGGATGGAGGAGATGGGGGGACTGCTCTGGGAGCTGAGCTTTAAAAACATGAGGGTCTTACTGGCTATGCGATGATATTAAGGGATTCTTATTAATGTTTATATATATGATCAGAGTGCGGTCATGTTTTGAAAAGAGTTCTTGTCAGAGATACTGAAGTGTTGATAGAAGAAACGGTATGATAGAGGGGGAATTGCTTTAAAGTCGTCCAGCAGCCGGGGACGGGGAGTGGAGATAATGAATGTAGGGTCGTAGAGGAAATGAGATGGGCCTTGAGTTGATGATTATTGACGCTGGGTGGTGGTGATGGGGGTCATTATGCTATTTCCTCTACTTTTGTATATGCTTAAAATTTTCCACAAGAAAAGTTTTCAAAAATGAGGCAGTGTGGGCTTCCCTGGTGGCGCAGTGGTTGAGAATCCGCCTGCCGATGCAGGGGACGCGGGTTCGTGCCCCGGTCCGGGAAGATCCCACGTGCCGCGGAGCGGCCGGGCCCGTGAGCCGTGGCCGCTACGCCTGCGCGTCCGGAGCCTGTGCTCCGCGGCGGGAGAGGCCCCAACAGTGAGAGGCCCGCATACCGCACAAAAAAAAAAAAAAAAAAATGAGGCAGTGTATCCTAATGTTAACAGGAGTATCCAAAGGGGCAAGCCATCCTCTCCCTGGGGTGAAGGGATTATTGTAGCTAACACTTATTTAAGACTTGGAATGTGCCAGGCAGCGCCCAAAGCAATATATTAAAAATATATAATTGCATAATTATACATATAGAACTATATAATCATTATATAAGTATCATATATTTATGTAATTATTATATATTTATATGTACATATTAGATATATAAATGCATAGATGTACACTATATATATTTATATTAATTATGTATTACAATGAATATATTTAAACATACCTTATTTCTTATATATTATTTATACTATACAACATAGATATATATCTTTAATCCTCACAACAACCCTCTACTATGGCTTACAGTTATGATCCTCATTTTACAGAGGAGGTAACTGAGGCCCAGAGAGGTGAAGTGACTTACCTAAGGTCACCCAGCTAGGAGGTGGGTAGAGGAACTAGGATTTGAACTCAGATACCATAGCTCCGGGGCCCGGGCTGTAAACCACTGAACCACCCTGGGAACAACAGGGTGGAGCACAAGTGGGTGCCCAGGTGTTTGGCGTCCACGTCTCTGTTTCACTGAGGGCCTCCTTCAGGCTCCTCTGGCAGGGTCTCCTTTCTAACCCATCAGACCGGGAGCTCCCCAGAGGCTCGTGTGTCTGCCTGCCCACGGACTTACATGGCTGGCCCTGAGGAGGGTCTGCTCCTTGCTGTTTTTCACCGCCTTGGTTACCATCACTGGCGAGTAGGTGTCTGCTATGAGTTTCTCCTGCGAGGGGCAGAGAGGAAGTGGTCTGGGAGCCCTCTCTAGGGCACGGTGGTGTTCGAAAAGGATTGGCAGGAAATTCCAGCTCACATGAGACTTGCTGTCTCCTGGAGTGGCGATGCCCTTCCCACGTGTGCTTTCTGACTACACAGGGCTTTCCTAGTCTTCCCTGCCAGCCTAACCTTCCCTCCCTCCCTCCCTCCCTCCCTCCCTCCCTTCTTCCTCCCTCCCTGGTCCTGGATCCCAGCAGCACTCTGGGATGGATCCGAGCCTGGCCCCTGCCAGCCACGGGCTGTTCTGACAGTGTGTTTCCTGCACATCTCATATCATGACAGCTACCACTTATTGAGCGCCTGCCACGCGTTAGGCACCGGGCTTTACGTGCACTGTCTCCTCTAAATCTCCTCAGGGTGACTCTTTTGAGGTTGTGACTCTTAGTGCCGTTTTACAGGTGAGGAAACGGAGGCCGGATTGACTAAGTCACTTGTCCAGGGTCATGGCGCAGCCAGTTCTCAGTCTCAGGTTTGGTGACCTCAAAGCCTCTGCTCTACCAGCCTGTACTCCCCCAGCCTCCTTGACAATCTCTGAGCTCTCTGTGGACAGATGTTCTGTCTCTTCCCGGGGAGCCCTAGAAGGGGACTCAGTGCACCACTGCTGACTGACCAACTGCCAGAATGGACCAGGGGCTGTCCCCACCCCACCCCACGTTAGGTTGAGACTTACCAGGGCTGCTGGAGGGTGGGGAGGACGGTGCCCGGGAAACCCACCTTGGGTATCACTTCATAGAGCCCATACGAGGTGTAGCTGGTCCCGATCCAGATCTTCACGACTCCTGAGGTGTAAGCCTGGACGCTGTCACGGACTTGGCCGTAATCTTCGAGTTGCACACACATGGAACCCGTGCAGCTAGAGTTCAGGTACTGCAGGGTCTTGGAGCTAAAGCGACTCTTGTTTGCAAATAACCTAGGTGGAGAGGGAAGACCAGGAGGGTCCAGAGAGAATCTAAGGACAGTGCAAAAGATCAGCGGCCCTTTGTTCCTGGAGGTCAGAGGAGGCCTGCGCCAGGCAGCTGAGCAGACCAGATTTGGAGTACGTGGGAACAGAGGTCAAGGGGGTCAGGAAAAGCTGATCAGAGGCTTCCTCGAGGGTCCTGCTGGGGCAGGCACCCCGCTTGTGGGAAGGCTGCACGTTGAGGCAGTGCGGGGTTAGAGGAAGTCCGTGACCACAAGCCAAGGACAAGCCCTACCTGATGGAGGAGTCAGTGAGCAGCGTGTAGGAATAGAAGAAGGGGTTATAAGGGATGTCACTGCTGCGAAGGTTGAAGAGCCCTGGGGAAGAGAATTGATGGGGACTATTTGAGGCTGACCTGCCTGACACAAGTACACATGACACCTTTGCCCTACTGTTGGCTTTGACCTCCAAGGATCCCCAGCCACAGGCCCGCATCCTCTGCCCCTGAATGTTTCTCAGTCGTCTTCCCGGAGTGGGGGAGGGTCTTTGAAGCACTAATGAGCGCTAGGGGCACTTTCTCCCAGAGAAAGGCAGATACCCAGCCAGTAGTCTGCACACAGTGTCGGTGGGTTCCCAGAATACCTGAAGCCCAGAGCTGGGGTCAGGTGAGAAGCGCTGAGCCACGATGGGATAGAAAAGGGCTGCACGGGGTGCAAAAGCCGGGAAGCTGAGTGCCCTGGGCTCGTGGCCAGGAGGTTGGGAGGTGTTTGCTGGGCCTCCTCCCCTTCATGAGACAGAAGCCTTTGCTGCCGTGGTTTCCTGGTCCTCTGATGGCCCGGGGGCTGGCCCCAGATTGCACGGGGGCTTCCTGGTTTCCTTAGTGAGCAGACGTGAGCTCCTGCCCTCACCTTAGTTCCCGCAGGCCATGACCACGGAGCTCTCAGAACCCGTGGGTCAGTGGTCGTTGGGGGAGGAGTCCTGTGCTGCAGGGCCCAGGAGGCTTGGGGGTTGGCGGGAACCCAGGCACTCCCCTGCATCCACAAATCTATACTCACAGGCCGTCTCCTCAAGTGCGGACAGAAGCACGGCAGTCGGGGCCGCACGATGCTTCTGCATCTGGCTGCGGATGCCAGATACTTTCTCCTGCCAGCTGCTTCCTAGAAGCAAAAGAGCCAAAAGAAAGCATAAGTGATCTACCTTCTCTTCGGCACTCCGTTCCTGAGAGGGCTCCCTTAGGGCAATAGTTTTCCATTCCTTTAGAAGCAGTAGAACCCTTTCTTTAACCAAACTCTTACTTGTGTAATCATTAAGGACATGGGCTCTTGACCCAGACTGTCTGGGTTTAAATCCTACCTCCGTCATTACTTGATGGGTGACCTTGTGGAAATTAGCCCCTCTGTGTCCTATCTTGCACATCTGTAAAATGGGGATGGATTATAATAATAGTGTCTACCTCAATAGAGTTGTTATGAGGTCCGAATTAACTAATATTTGTAATGTATGTAGAATTGTGTCTTGGTGTATAGGAGATCTGGCATAACTTTCTGATGAATAAATAAGCATGCAAAACAGAGATCAAGAGAGCAGCCCTAGGTGAAGGGCAGTAACCCCAGCACTTACTAAAGCCACTTGGGTCTGGGCTAAGCACTTTGTGTACATTGTTTTAATCTTTACTTGGCCCATTTTACAGATGAGGAAATTGAGGCTGCAGAGAGGTGTTTTCATAGCTGGCAAGGGGCGAGACTGAGACTTGAACACAGGTCTGTTTGACTATATGGCTCACACTCTTAATCGGTATAGACATTGGACTATCTTGCTAACCTTGTTAGTCTCCAACCTTGTCCTTAAACTCTGTGTCACAGAGCTGTCCTTTCTGGGATGCTTGTATCCTGGTTCTAGGACTGTGGTTTTCATCTTTTTTTCCTGCTCCCTGTAATCCCTCTAAAGAGTCTGTCCCTAGGCAGGGCTAGGAATTTGCTGGCAGAAGATCATAAGCATTAAGGGTCCTAGTTGGGCTGAGAGATTAGCATGAACAACATAATTCAATTTAAAAAATCTTTATGCAAACAGGTAGAACGGTTCACCAAGAACCAAAGCTTTGGGTGCGATACTTCTTCTAGGTTTATTTTATTTTATTGTGGTAAAGTACACATACCATAAAGTGTTATCATTTTAACCATTTTAAAGTGCACAGTTCAGTGCCTTTAAGAACATTCACAGGGCTTCCCTGGTGGCGCAGTGGTTAAGAATCCGCCCGCCAATGCACGAGACACGGGTTCGAGCCCTGGTCCGGGAAGATTCCACATGCCGCGGAGCAACCAAGCCCGTGCGCCACAACTACTGAGCCTGTGCTCTGGAGCCCACGAGCCACAACTACTGAGCCTGTGTGCCACAACTACTGAAGCCCGCGCGGCTAGAGCCCGTGCTCTGCAACAAGAGAAGCCACTGCAATGAGAAGCCTGTGCACTACAATGAAGAAGAGTAGCCCCTGCTCGCCGCATCCAGAGAAAAGCCTGCGTGCAGCAACGAAGACACAACACAGCCAAAAATAAAATAAAATAAATTTATAAAAAAAAAGAGAATTCACAAAATTGTGCAACTACCACCACTACCTAATTCCAGAAACATTTCCATCATCCCAAAAGGAAACCCTGCAGCCATTAGGCAGTCTCTCCCCATTTGCCTCTCCCCCCCAGCCCCCGGCCGGCCCCGGTCACCACTAATCCGCTTTCTGTCTCCATGGATTTGCCTACGCTGGATGTTTCACACAAATGGAATTCTACCATATGGGGCCTTCACTGACTTCTTTCACTTAGGATTATGTTTTCAAGGTTCATGGATGTGATACATTTTTGAGACAACAAATGAAAATCCATTTAAATTGTTTGATACACACAGGTATCTTTGAACTTTTCGTGTTCTTCCCTTTTGCTCTTTGCCCCCTTTAAAACCTGTGAGTGGCTGGAGAGGAAGTCTCTCTTGTCTCTGTGAGCTTAGAGACTCTGTTCTCGGGCTTCCAGACCCAGCCCTGGCTCTGGATGGCTTTTCCTTGAAGACTAGCAGCCTGTGATGGCTTGGCTTCCTCTCACTTGTGGGAAGTGATAAAACCCACGTGAATTCTCGCCCAGTCCCTGGAAGGTTTCCCCCTTTATCCACTCCTCTTCCTGACATAACTACGCCCTTCTTTATCCGAATGGGATGAGTTTTATTTATGATGGAACTGTCTTGGATAGCAAGTCTCTTTAAAAACTGCATCAAGATGCAGAAAGTTTCTGCAGGTTACATCAGAATGGATAAAGAAAATTGGACACAATTTTGACTTGTTTCATCAGACTCGCTATGTTGAAATTTCTCTCCTGTTTTGGGGATTCCTTTCCAAACGAGAAGTGTGCATAGACCTGTGTGTGGAAATGGGCCTCTCAGATTGCCCAATGTTTCTAGGAATCCAAGTCTATGGGCTTGTTCAGAATTCCTAGGGAGGTAGGGGCTGGTGGTGGCCAAGACATTGATTCATACTCGGTAGCCTGGGTCCGGTCAGTTTAGTTACTACTTACAAGAATTATAGAACATACTGTTCTTTAATGACACATTTAGATGGTGTCAACGGGGTCAAGATTATCGATGTTAGAATTTTGAGGGTCAGTTAATTTTCCTTTGCGGTCCGGCGAAAACTTGAACCCTAATCTGTGCCACAGACTGAGCTTGAGCTTAGTTTTTGCTTCCTTTGTCCATGCCAGCCCCTCTGACCCCAGCCATCTTACATCTAAATTCCTCATCACTGGAGGACCAGAAGTCAAGGTCTGAATGATTCAATACAAACCAGTCTTCACTACCAGACAAGCAGCTCATATCATGTTTTTTTCTCTCTTCAGAGGGGTAGGTTTTTTTTCATCTTTCTCTGACTCCCTTGTTTCCCCCCTTCCTGTTCGCTCTTGCTTCAAATCTTGACACTCTTTATTCCAGCATTTTCTAAATATGCTTCGAGGAACTTCTGATTCAGACTCTCTGAGGGGATGGGGCCTAGAAACCTGCGTTTTAAAAACTATTCAGGTGCACATGAAACCATTGCTTTGGGACCTCTTAGGAGCAGCGGGGGCCTGTGTTGCCCCCAAGGTGGGGAAGAGAACGGGCGTAGGAATCACCTGTGAATGCCTCCTGCAGGGCGTAGATGGGCTCACTTGGCATCGGAGGCCTCTCTGACCCCCACAGCAGGTCCACAAGGTTGACGGTGATAGACACCAGCTCTCTGTCAGAGTCTCGGAGGGCCGCGTTATAACTCTCCCAGGAATCTGCAGAGGCAGGAAGGAGTCACTTGTCCCTTGCCTGTGTATGCCTCCGGGAAAATGGTGACTCAGGCTAAGCTCGTTCTTGTCCCCTCTGCCTCCTGTTCCACTCAGGCGGCCTGGGCTGTGCCCTCTCGCCTTCCTCTTTCGGCTTGCCCTGAGCCCGCCCCAGTGCTGCCCACGGTCAATTAGCTAAGCTCGCCCTTTAAGTGCCAGGGGCTGCGGGGCCCTCTTTTCGGTCCTGTCTGTTGGACTGAACTTCAGTGCCACAGCCCAAAGGCATGGTGAGGTTCAGGCCACTGCAAAGGCTGGCAAAGAAGCCAGATCTGAAGTGGGAGCCTTTCGGTGCATTTTCACGAGGACGGCTCCCTGGGGACAGGCTGGCCAGCTGGCGGGGGCACTGGAGCTCAGGGAGCTGTGCTCCTGGACGGGAGGCGGGGGGGACTGTGCTCCTTTTTGTAAAATAATTGTTCGGCCACGCCCTGTGGGCCGTGAGGGCTCTTAGTTCCCTGACCAGGGATCAAACCCACGCCCCCTGCACTGGGAGCGCGGAGTCTCAACCACCGGACCGCCAGGGAGGTCCCAGGGACTGTGCTTCTTTACTCAGAAACGCTCTCAACTCCTTTGACCCTTCCAAGCTGGCTTCCAGAAGAGGGCTACCAAGTGATTCTAGTGCCCTGATTGTTAGAGTTCCAGGGCACAGAGGATGGTTCTAGATTTAAGAACATCCTGGCCTACCCACTGGCTAGGTCTTAACGATTCCCTGAGTCTTCTAGGTTGGGTTTCGGCACTCCTGACTTAAAAAAAAAAAAAAAAAAATCTATGTTTATTCTTTTAAATGCACTTTCATTACACAATCCAGGAAGATACCCTTGTTGCAAAATATTCTGCAACTACAAGTTCAGACACTCTATCTTTAGAGCCACCCTGCACCTCCTTCTACCCAGATGTGCTTCTTTGCATCCTGAGGGCCTGAATCTCCCTCGTTGGTGTGGACAAACGCAGGGACTGAGGGAAGAACGTACTGATGGAGAAGAGGAAGGGGTCGAAGCCCACACGCCCTCCAACAGGAATCTCGTTGAGGAGCCAGGTGACAACAGGACTGGTGCCAACTGCGAGAAAGACAAGAAGGGACACTGAGGTTACCCTGGGCCCCCCAGCCGGGCTTCTGCCTGTGACAATCCTTCCACGTCTGTCCTCCTTGAGATCCGCCTCAAAGATTAGGGATGGCTCCACATTTCTTGAGCTTACCTCAGGGGCCCAGCACGGCCTCGCATGCACCCCCCCTCACCTGTACCTTCCCAAAGCCGGTGTGGGCCCCAGGGCTTGGGGGACAAACCCGTGCTGCCCTCTTACCTTCCCTATGGAGCTCCCAATTGCAGTCCATCTGACGCTCAGCCTGGGTCCAGTAGCGGCTGTCGGTCCAGAGAGCGGCTTTCCCCGTGGTCACCACGGCGATTCCTGGGGCAGAACAGAGAAACTTGGAGGGGAGGGTGAAGGTGTAGAGCGTGGCTTTAGTTAGCACTTTAGCAATGCGGTGCCGGCTCTGACAGTGTCACAAGGGGTCTCTGGAAAGAGTTGCTCTCCTCCCTTGGAAGGGAGTAAGGCAGGAGATGTTAAAGAGAGTGTTGCGGGGAGGCGGTGGGGGGGAAGGTAGCTGGAAGTGTGTCCTGAGTTGGGCATCTCTGCTTTGCCTTGAGGCCCTTTCCTAAGGGGGCATTTAGCAGGACAAGTGGGGTCCGCTTTTGGCCATCTCCAAAAGTCGATGCTACAGGGAGGTGCTCGCCACAAAGATGGTGTGGCAGTCGGTATGAAGACGCGGTGGCTGATGGGAACACTCAGAGAGGCCAAACCCAGCGACTTCTGCAAAGAGAAGAAGGGCCCACGATGGGCAAGCCAGGCAGCGTGAAGCCCAGGGGAGGGATGTTTAAGGATCAGCAAAGGGAAGCTTAGCTTTCATTCAAGGGGCCAGGATCAAGGTGGGAGGCCGAGTCCAAAACTGGGACCCCATAAATGGCCTCTATGTCTGTGTCTCATTTGGCCACGTGAGGTGATGTTATCCATAAAAGGACCAGCAAAGTAAAACGTTGTCCCCAAACGAGCCATTGTGTGAAGGGAATCAGCGGGCTCCTAGTGGCTAGATATAGAGGTAGCAACTGTCCCAGAAATGGAGCCCGGGGAATGCCGGCTGGGCCTGGCTGTGGCCGAGGCAGCGAGCACAGGAAAGAAGTCAGGAGGGCCATCTGCCTCATGCAGAAGGGTCGCTGCTGGGCTATGAGATGTGTGCCCTGGTGACCCCTTTTGGAGTGGTAAAGGGGGAGGCAGAGAGAGGAGCGGGGGCCTCTGGACACTCGCTCCTGGTCTGCTGGCTGCTGAGAACTAGCCACACCGGGGCCTCTCTGACCACTCTGGGTCTCCCACCAGAAACAATGAGGGCTGGGTCATGGCTGTCACCTGCAGACCCTGTAAAGCCTGTAATCCACGCACGCCTCTTGTCATAGTCGCCGATGTACTCGCTCTAGGAAATCAACAACACCGTCATTAGCCTTCTTCATGGAGTCACACCCCACATGGAAGGCCCCCAACCACATCCTGGTTCTTTCTGTCTAGTCAGTTTCAACCAGTCCTACAAGCCCAATGGGTACATCATAAATAACTTGTGCAGAGAGCTTTACACATTATTGTGTTTGGGTTCTCATAATCCTTGGAGACAGATCTCATTATTCCCATTTCGCAGTAGAGGAAACTGAGGCTCAGAGAAGTTCAGACACTTACCCAAGCTTCTTAGCCCTTTTCGGCAGGTGGGAAAATGAATTCAGGTAATCGTATTGACACTGAAAATGCCTTCTCTTCCAGCTGGGCTGTTGCTGGGAAGGTGGATGGGGTGGAGGTGGAGCCAGGGTGGGAAAAGGTGGGATGGGTGGGCGGGGGCGCTGCTTTGGGAAAAGCAGTTCTGGCTCAGACCATCTTCTTTCTTGTCTGCTCCCCTCTCCCAGCCTACACCCCAAACTTGTGGAATCTTGGATGCTGGATCATTTCAGCGCTCCATCCATCAGCTGATGGGAAGGGCTGAGCCAGAAGGGAGCTCAGGGTTCTTCTAATTCAGTTCCCAGCCCACATTCTAACCTCCTAGGGAAGGGGTATCCTAAACACTCATTCTGGATCCACCATCTAGGAACTGATCAAAATTGTTCTGAAGTTGTTTATAGTTTCACTGCCTGAGGTCAAGGAGATTTGGCAATGTCTTCTCTCCTATGTAAAGGATCATATTCTTTCCGTTGCCCTAAAACGCCTGTGTCCTAGCTCCCCACTTCCTTCCCTTTGCCTGTCAAATCCTTTTTCTGTCTTCCATCTTCCGATTCTTTTTTTTTTTTTTTTTTTTTTTAATTTTTTGCGGTACGCGGGCCTCTCACTGCTGTGGCCTCTCCCGTCGCGGAGCACAGGCTCCGGACGCGCAGGCGCAGTGGCCGTGGCTCACGGGCCCAGCCGCTCCGCGGCACGTGGGATCCTCCCGGACTGGGGCACGAACCCGCGTCCCCTGCATCGGCAGGCGGACTCTCACTCTTAACAGCATCCTGTTTGTGGCCTGTTCTCTTAAGCCAGACCCGGCTCGGGGCGGGGAGGCGGGGCGGGGGGGGGGTGGTGGGAGGAGCCATCTCTCACCATGTGAGCATCCGTGTCGGGGACGATGTAGGCAGAGAGATTCTGGGTGTGCATCTGCTGGCGGAGGGCTGTGAGCTGCGCTGTGGTATTGACCACAGTAACTGGAAGGTACTGACAGGTGACAGGAAGACACCAAGACACACAGACACACAGACACACATTGCTTAGAGAAAATGTCGCCGGGCCCCCCATCCTCTCCTTAGGCAGGGATTGGGGTTGGGTAGGCTGGGCCAGCCTGGGGAGGGATGGGGCAGAAGCTGATGTTATGGATTAGTCTAGATTAAGGTGCCTGGCCTGAGTGGAGACGGAGGTGTTTAAGAGCTTGGAGAGAGACTTTTTGTGCCAGTAACGGGACCTGAGTCTGGGATGGGGAAGGGGGTGGGTAAGAACTGCAGGGTTCTGAGCCCTGGCACTGGGCCAGGCCAGGGGATGGCCCCTCTTTGGGTACCTTGGGGTAGAGTTGCCAGTTTAGCAACTCAAAATACAGGATGCTCACCCAGTCACATCTGAATTTCAGGTAAACAATGAATAATGTTTTAGTATAAGTGTGTCCCAAGTACTATTTGGGGCATACTTACATTAAACACATTATTCATTATCTGAAATTCAGATGTAACTGGGCGTCCTGCGTTTCACCTGGCAGCCCTACCTTGGGGACTTGTTTCAAGTGCCCCCAGCAGTTTGGGACATTGTCCAGAAAGATCGTCTCCAAGCCAGACATTTTGTTAAAGGTTATTTTATCTTAAAAATAAAAAGCGGGGGCTTTTTGTTTTGTTTTGCCTTCTACCCCAGGATACATCCATGTTTATTTTCACATAAAAATAACGTGGTTTGCCCACCTACCTGCCTGCCCCCGTGGTCTCCTAAAGTGGACGAGGCAAGCGGATGTATCCCATTTGTCCTGAGACTTTAGTGACCTGCTGGCAGGCCCATGAGCCCTCACCTTCCCATGAGCCCTCACCTTCTGGCCTGCTCCTGTCTGGACAAGCTCTTTCATACTCTCATCTAGTTGTGGAAAGAATCCCTCTGGGCTCCAGCCAGGGAGCTGATGACCTTTCAGCTCCAATCTGCTGGGCCTTCTCGCAGTCTTCACACCCGAGGCCTCCCTCTCTTGACCTTCCGCTGGCTCTTCTAGCCCTCTGTCTTCCGCCCTCCTCCCTGTTCCTCTAGAATTGTTGTTTTCTTTCCTCCCATCCTCTTCCTGGCCTCTGCCTAGCTAGCCTCAGCTAAAGGCTGGCTAGGGGACTCCTCCCTCCTTGCTGCTCTTCCTCCCTCCCTCTGGCAGGAGCTGCCTAGACTCAGGCCTGGAGGGAAGGAGATGGCCTGCCGTGGGAATGGCTGGGAGGGAGGGATAGGGACGGATGTCAAGACACCTGAGAATGCGCTGCCCGCCCCGAGGGAGGTCAATCAGAAACAGTGGCCCCAGAGTCCGGAAATCAGGAGGAAGGCTGGTAGAGGGTGAGGCTAGCATCTGGGCCCATGGGGGATGGGGAGGAAGGTGGGAGCTGCGGGTCCGGGCGGGGCGGGGGCGGGGGCGGGGCGGAGGCAGGGCCTCACCGGAGGGCTGGTTGAACAGTTTCTCACATCCTGTCTCAGGTCCAGTGACTTTGGGCGGCCCCAGGCACAAGCTAGAAACCGGAGAAAAGTCCAGGGTCACTTGGAGACTGGATAGGTCCTAGAGAGCACGGGAACATGTTCCCCCAACCCCTCCCCCCTCCTGGTCCCCGCAGGGCCTCCATCCTCTGAAGCAGGAGATGCTGTCCAACTTTACTTGAGGATAAAAAGAATTACATTTCATAGGAAATCAGGCTGAACTGGATGGCACCCTGGGTCACAATCAAAGAAACCTGTTTCACCGACAAGTGATCGCCACTTTTGGATGGGTTTTAGTGCTCGTTAAGTCAATTTCTTCCTTCTGATCTAATTGGGTCTTTTCAGGATCTACCGAACTGGAAAAGTTGTGTGTAAATTAAATTTTTGTAATCAGATTTTCTCTTAAATGCTCTAGAGGATCTCGCTAAATAATAACCCCACCTTCGTTTTACCCTTCTATAAATCTAATTTTATATATATATATATATATATATATATATATATATATATATATTGGGTTTACTTAAATTCAAGGCCCACTTCTACCATTTCTTACAGTCCAAATATCTGCCTCTCATTCCAGGCTACAGAACCCAGGCAATCCCAGGCTGACATTGTCCCCTGGTGGGGAAAGGTGGGTTAGCATTTAAAGAGCTCCTACTATGTGCTAGATACCGAACTCAGCAATTTACCTATAGTATCTCTTTTGATACTTGCAACAACCCTGGGAGATGGGTATTATTGTCTGCTTTCTACAGAAGCGGAAGCTGAGGCCCAGGTACGTTTAGTTACTCGCCCAAGTCTTACCACAGTGAGTCCGTGGCAGAGCAGGAATTTGAACCCAGGCCATCGGAGTACAAAAAAGCCAACCATGGAAGGGTGGTGCCCCAGAAGGGACAGAATGTATAGAGACTAAGTTTCCAGTTGTGGCTCTGCCACCAATTTGGTGTGTCCCAAGAAGAGTTGCCCAGTATTCATTGAGCAAACATTTCCTAAGCCCCTGCTGTGTGCCAGGCACTGGGCTAAGTCCTGCAGGCTCTGGGTCTTCACACCCTGAAAGTCCAGGGGTCTCTGATAGGCCTTCCCTCCAGCCCCCCACCTTTTAGCGGGGGAATCTCCCCAGAGGTAATGGGGGTCTGAGTGGGTTGAGCTACAGATGGAACTAGTACCGCTGGGTTCTAACACCATGAATGCCCTGCCTCACTGTCTCTCCCGGTCACATAATCTCAAGGGAGAGATGAGACCCACCTTGCTGATGTAAGAGAACGAACACTCATTTCTGTAGGAACAGATCTCTGGCAAAATGGTGGCGCTAAAACACCGACATAAGAAGCAAGACACAGCCAACCCATGTCCCTCTAGACACCCCACTTGCTGATCTCCGAGGTCAGGGCTGTGGCTCCCAAGGGCAGGCTCTGCAGCCGAACAACTCTGTGCTCCCTGGCATGGGGGCCTGACACTGGGTGGGGAGGTGTCAGGAACTGGGCACTGAATGAATGAGTAGGGTCCTGCTGCCACAGAGCAAAGGGAAGGAGGCCTCCCCAGGGCCAGGGTGGACTAGATGTGGAGGATGCTCAGCCGGGCACTTAGCTGTGACTAAAGAGTACAAACGGGACACCATAGGGTGACAAAGACCAAGCTTTAGCTAGGCTCCTCCAAGCCCTCTTCTCCATTAGGCCTTGACTTCCAAGTCCACCCTGTCCTTACTGGGCCTGCATCGCACAGTCTTAGCAAGAATCCTGCTAAGTCAGTTTAGAGCGAATTTCCCACCCTTAGTATCTCATCAACCTTGATATCTGATCAAATTCCTCATCTCCCATCCTTGATATTTGATCCCCCCGCCTTCAGCAAGCGTCCTATTAAGTCAGTTTAGCAAGAGTCTCCTCACCCTTGATGTCTCCTCTTGGCAATTTTCTTTGTTTTTTTTTTTTTTTTTTTTTTCCGATACGCGGGCCTCTCACTGTTGTGGCCTCTCCCGTTGCGGAGCAGAGGCTCCACGGCCATGGCTCACGGGCCCAGCCACTCCGCGGCATGTGGGATCCTCCCGGACCGGGGCACGAACCCGTGTCTCCTGCATCGGCAGGCGGACTCTCAACCACTGCGCCACCAGGGAAGCCCTCCTCTTGGCAATTTTCCATCCACTGACCCCCTCACTCGGCTCATTGACAACAAGTCCTCAGCCATCTTTGCTGTATTTGGAGTTGAGCCTGATCTTTCTCCCCTACTGCGGCGCCCCTATTGCAATAGTCTTGAATAAAATCTTCCTTACTCTTTTAACAAGTGCCAGAGTCAGTTTTTCTTTAACAGGTGGGAATGGAAAGAGGCCAAACCAGACTTGAGATGAGTCTGGAGGGTCCCCAGCACTGGCCCTGGGGTTCCTCTTCCTCAAGACAGAGAGAGGGACCAAGAAAAAAAGAGACAACCTAGGCCCAGCCTCCACTCCAACCCTTTCTGAGCCCAGAGGGGAGAGGCCAGAACCGCTCTCCAGACGGACCTGCCCTCCCAGCGTGGGAGGGAGAGACAGGGGATGCACATACCACAGAGTAGGACAAGCCAGGGGTAGCAGCCCCAGGGAGCCCGGGCCATGGGGTCTTCAGAGGCTGGTGCTGGGTGGTTGGAGGGTCAAGGGAGAGTGGGCAGGGCTGTTTCCTTGGCCTCTTCCTCCAGGCCTTTCCGGGGCAGGAGCAGCCAGGGGGTGGGGGCTGGCAATGGGGAGGAGTTGTCCAGCTGGCGGATGGAGAGTCCTCTGGTCTTTGGTTTCTGAGGCTTTCCGAGAGTCAGGCTGGGTGGAGAAGACTCGACTGCCCCGGGCAGCCTCTGCTGGCTCCCTGTCACCCAGAATAGGGTGTGAGCCTGCCTCGGGCAGAGTCCAAAGATCTCTGAGACAGAAGAACAGCAGCTGGCCTCAATCAGCCTGCTTCTCCCAGCCCCCTCTTCAGCAGGCGGCCTCGGCCATTCCCGAATTCTGTCCCCCTCCCTCCAGCAAGCTGTTTCCTATTAGCTCCCTCACCCCAGGCTCTGGCTACAGCCTCACTTTTGCTTTGAGATGGATGTTTATCCTTCCGCCTCTTCTGAGCTGGCCTGACTCAGAAAAAGCCAGTGTCCTCTCTGCCCAGTGCCTGTGAAGCCCCACTGCACCCCTCGGAGAAGTTAGTTACAGCCGGAGACTGACTTTCCTGAACGGAGGGCTGGGTCCCCACAGCAGAGTCCCTTCTGTAAAAGTGGCAGCAGTCGCTGCCCTTCTCTTGGGATGGTGGGGACGGTGGAGTCCATTCAGCTGTTAGTGCCATTGGCACCTGAGGGAATGAAAGCCCAAAGGCCCATCTGGAGGGATCGGGGGACGACATTGAAGAGGGAAGAAGGCCCAGAAAGGGGAGTTTGGGGTCTCCCAGAAGACACATTTGGTTAACGGGACATGCCCTTCCTATCATAGCTTCTAGAACAGGTCTTTGTTCCCCTGCGGTGTGGGTCGCTCCCAACGGGCATGACTCCCCCTGGGGGAAGTGAGCAGACCGAGGCCAGCCCTGTGTCCACCCACTACATCAGAGGGCAGCTCACTGCCCCAGCGCCAAAGCAGCCCCCAGTCAGAGCCGTCTACACCCTTAGACCAGAAAGGAATACTTCCCAGAGACAAGCAGACCCAATGGACAGGCGCTGCACCTAGCCTGGAGGGCCCCAGAGGCAAACCACCCATTCCTTTTGATCTTATTTTTAACGTATTTACACTCGGCTTACATCCATAGCAAGTTTAAGGCAGCCTTCAAGTAATCCATCCAAGGATCATAAAATAGATCATTTCGAAGAGGGAAGGGGGGGCCTTCGTGGGACTCCCTGAAGGAACGGTGTCTAAATGAGCGAGGAGGTTCAGGGAGCTCCACCTCCAGGAATAAAAGTAGAGGCAGAGCCCAGAGCCTCAGAGGACAGCCCAGGACTGGGGATGAAGTTATGCCCAGAGCCCAAAGGACTGGGGAAATGTCCCCTCAAAGGCCTTTCCCTCCCCTGTGCACTGTATTAGCCATCCGCAACCGCAAGCAGGTAGACTTGATGGGGGTCACGCAGGGGAGGGACCCGGAAGACAGCCTTCTAGGACAAACAGCCCTGCCTTGACCAGTGACCTAGGAGCCAGACTGCCAGGGCTTCAATCCCAGCTCCGTCACCCACTAACCTCATGGTCTTGGGCAAATTGAAACAGGAGGGAAAGGGGCAGGACACAACCTTTAAAAGAATGACATAGCGATAGGACATGACAAAAACTGGTTAGAACCAGCTAGGTTCAAGATGGCGGCAGATTTGACTTCCAGTGGACCTTGAGCCTCATTATAAGCTCATCGTTATACATTAGCATAAGCTAAGTGACACACCCACAGGTGCCATGACAGTTCCGAGGCTGACCATCAAAGATCAAAAAGTGGGCCGTAGGGCTTCCCTGGTGGCGCAGTGGTTGAGAGTCCGCCTGCCGGTGCAGGGGACGCGGGTTCATGCCCCGGTCCGGGAGGATCCCACGTGCCGCGGAGCAGCTGGGCCCGTGAGCCATGGCCGCTGAGCCTGCGCGTCCGGAGCCTGTGCTCCGCAACGGGAGAGGCCACAGCGGTGAGAGGCCCGCGTACCGCAAAAAAAAAAAAAAAAAAAAAAAGCGGGCCCTAGCCCAGTTCCTGGAAATCTCTGCCCCTTCCCCAAAATACTTGGAATAATCCTCTCGCTCATTACTCATTAGTCTATGAAATTACTCAGCCGGTAAAAAGTAACCACGCCATATTTTGAGGCCTCTTGCCTTCTGAGAGGAGTGTGTTTCTCTCTGAATAAATCCACTTCTTACCTATCATTTTGTCTCTCACTGAATTCTTTCTGCGATGAGACATCAAGAACCTGAGCTTCATTAAGTCCTGAGACCACGTGTGTGATCTCAATTAAAAGACTATGGGTTCAAGTCCCGATCTGAGTTGCACAGCTTCGAAATGATGTCACTTCTTTGAGCCCACAGTTTCCTCACCTGTGAAATGGGTAATAATTGTAGTAACTTCTTAGGAACGTGATGAGGGTTAAATGCATTCATGTTTGTGAAGCTCTCAGAACTTGCTTGCCACAAGGAGTAAAGGCTGTGTGAGTTTGTTAAATCAAATGCATAACTAGAACGAACTCAAACCATTCTCATCTGTGCCTGGTTCTTTCTGCCCGGACATCCAACACTGCTGAAATGGCAGTTAATGTTTTAGCAAAGATCAGCTGGGCTGAAGTGCCAACCTTGGAAAAAAATAACCTGAGCAGACATCCCTTCCCCATCTGCTGGACTCTGCCCTGGGATGGTCTCGGAGGCTGCACACAGGACTCAGCCCTCTGGTTCTGTCCCCAGGGTCCCTGTCTTGGCCCTGGTGGCGATGATGACCTCACCTCCCTTCACCCTCAGCTCCTCTCTTATCTCAAAACCAATGTCTTTACTCATCACTCTGGGGGACTTGAACCCAGGTTGGCAACAGGCCTGATGTGGAAAGGAGTGATTCAGTGCGGGAAGGGTGGATGGCCAAGGGTCCTCGTGCCAACGTTGTTTCGATGAACTGTCGCTCACTGGAGTCTGGCCGTGGTGGTGCAGGCAGCCCATCTCTCCGAGGCCAGCCGAAAGGCCGAATTCTGAAACTGGAGAATTTGTTCTTCAGGGCCACTCCTGTCCCTGCCTCTTTGTTGGCACCCTGATCCCATCTTAGACTTGCCATCCTGCCTTCTGACCTAGGTCTGCCCACTCTGGGTACCCAGGACTGCCTGACTTCATCAGAAGGCACCTACCTAACTTGCATTTTCTCCCACTTGGTGAAAACGGATGTCCTGAGTCACCGTTCCGATCACAATCACAGCCCATCTCGTGTGTATGACAGAAAATGCATGTAAAGCGACCAGCATGCCAGGAGCTCTAGCACCAGGGCCACAGGCAGCTCTGCTGCGGGACCCTCTGGAAGAGTAGAAGCCAAGGACGGCCTGAGAGCGAAGTGGGAGCCAGCAGGCCAGAGCCGCGGAGGGCATCCTGACAGCCTCGGGGAGTAGCATTGGGGCGAACATTGGCAGGAGAGGCGCAGAAGTGGCACTGCAGGCAGTGGTCATGGGGTGGGTTGGGGGCAGATTGGTGGCGTTGACATAAACAGCAGCCCGAGAGAGAGTGGGCAGGTGGCACCGTGGCCTGGAGCAGCGTGTGGCAGCAGGAAAGTTGGAGCCCCAAGCGTGCTCCGAGCATTGTGAAATACCCCACTGGGGATGTCCCAAGATACTGAGGATGAAACCTCAAAAGGGAGTCTGTGGACCTGCTGTTCTGCAGGTGGGAGGGGACTTCGGATCTAGTTGTTGATGTGACCTCAAAGGCTGAGAGACCAGCCCCCCCTTGCCATGTGGGCAGAGCACGTGTCTGCTGCTTCCAAAGCCTCTTTCTACCCTTCCATCAGGTTAGTGAGCCATCCTGGGAGACAAGGCAGTCCTCACCTGCAGAAGAGGAGGCAGGCTGCGGAAGAATAGTGGCGTGGCCCAGATCCAAGCTGATCAGTGGCAGAACTAGGACTCAAACCTGGTTTGGGGGGCTTCAAAGCCCCTGCTCCCTCCACCGGGCCTCACTGTCGCCCCCACCTGAAGTTCCTCCACAGCTCCCATTGTCCTGAGGATAGAATTCAATCCCTTTAGCTCAGCGGTCAAGGCCTTCCTCCCTGGTATGCCCCATCACCCATCTCTTCCTGCCCACATTCTCTCCAATCACCAGAGTCTAGTTCAAAAGTCACCTTGTCCACCAAGCCCTGACCCCCATCTCAAATTCATCCCTCCACTTTGGAGGCTTCCATAGCATTTTGTTTGAGCTTCTATATTAAAAGCTTGCCTTGACCCTTTGCTTTCCTGACTCTCCCCTCCTAGGTCACCCATCCCTGAGAGCAGGAGCTTGCTATTATAAATGGCTGTATGCACCACAAAATCCAAGACAGAGCCCAGCAAAGAGTGGGCTCAATACAAGCTTGGTGAATTGACATTAAACCCCACCAATGTGTGGACTAGCCCCCCATCCCTAATCTGGAAAGAATGCCCTTGATGGGGGGGGGCAATTGTCTAGTCCCCAGAAGGCTGCTGTAGTGCTTTTGGGTGCTCCTTCTATCACATCTGCCCCACTTTAACAAAAAGCCAGCCCTGCCTCGGTTGTGTGTGTGCGCGTGTACATGCATGCATGTGTAGGGTTCGCCACAGGGCTGGAGGTCAGAGTTTGTTTCATAGAAGCTGGTCTTTGGGGCTTCCCTGGTGGTGCAGTGGTTGAGAATCCACCTGCCAGTGCAGGGAACACGGGTTCAATCCTTGGTCCGGGAAGATCCCACGTGCCGTGGAGCAACCAAGCCCATGCGCCACAACTACTGAGCCTGTGCTCTAAAGCCCGCGAGCCACACCTACTGAGTGTTTATTCCTAGGTATTTTATTCTTTTTGTTGCAATGGTCAATGGGAGTGTTTCCTTAATTTCTCTTTCTGATCTTCTGTGGTTAGTGTATAGGAATGCAAGAGATTTCTGTGCATCAATTTTGTATCCTGCTACTTTACCAAATTCATTGATTAGCTCTAGCAGTTTTCTGGTAGCATCTTTAGGATTCTCTATGTATAGTATCATGTCACTTGCAAACAGTGGCAGTTTTACTTCTTCTTTTCTGATTTGGATTCCTTTTAATTCTTTTTTGTTTCTGATTGCTGTGGCTAAAACTTCCAAAACTATGTTGAATAATAGTGGCGAGAGAGGGCAACCTTGCCTTGTTCCTGATCTTAGTGGAAATGGTTTCAGTTTTTCACCATTGAAAACTATGTTGGGACTTCCCTGGTGGCCCAGTGTTTAAGAATCCACCTGCCAATGCACGGGACATGGGTTCGAGCCCCGGTCCGGGAAGATCCCACATGCTGTGGAGCAACTAAGCTCATGCGTCACAACTACTGAGCCTTCGCTCTAGAGCCTGAGAGCCCCAACTACTGAAGCCCATGCACCTAGAACCCGTGCTCTGCCACAAGAGAAGCCACCACAATAAGAAGCCCGTGCGCCACAATTAAGAGTAGCCCCTGCTCAACGCAACTAGAGAAAGCCTGTGCGCAGCAATGAAGACCCAATGCAGCCATAAATAAATAAAATGATGTTGGCTGTGGGTTTGTCATATATGACCTTTATTATGTTGAGGTAAGTTCCCTCTATGCCTACTTTCTGGATGGTTTTTATCATAAATGGGTGTTGAATTTTGTCAAAAGCTTTTTCTGCATCTATTGAGATGATCATATGGTTTTCCTCCTTCAATTTGTTAATATGGTGTATCACATTGATTGATTTGCGTATATTGAAGAATCCTTGCATTCCTGGGATAAACCCCACTTGATCATGGTGTATGATCCTTTTAATGTGCTGTTGGATTCTGTTTGCTAGTATTTTGTTGAGGATTTTTGCATCTATGTTCATCAGTGACATTGGCCTGTAGTTTTCTTTTTTTGTGACATCTTTGTCTGGTTTTGGTGTCAGGGTGATGGTGACCTCGTAGAATGAGTTTGGGAGTGTTCCTCCCTCTGCTATCTTTTGGAAGAGTTTGAGAAGGATAGGTGTTAGCTCTTCTCTAAATATTTGATAGAATTCGCCTGTGAAGCCATCTGGTCCTGGGCTTTTGTTTGTTGGAAGATTTTAAATCACAGTCTCAATTTCAGTGCTTGTGATTGGTCTGTTCATATTTTCTATTTCTTCCTGGTTCAGTCTCGGAAGGTTGTGCTTTTCTAAGAATTTGTGCATTTCTTTCAGGTTGTCTATTTTATCGGCATATAGTTGCTTGTAGTAATCTCTCATGATCCTTTTTATTTCTGCAGTGTCAGTTGTTACTTCTCCTTTTTCATTTCTATTCTATTGATTTGAGTCTTCTCCCTTTTTTGATGAGTCTTGCTAGTGGTTTATCAATTTTGTTTATCTTCTTAAAGAACCAGCTTTTAGTTTTACTGATCTTTGCTATCGTTTACTTCATTTCTTTTTATTTATTTCTGATCTGATCTTTGTGATTTCTTTCCTTCTGCTAACTTTGGGGTTTTTCGTTCATCTTTCTCTAATTGCTTTAGGTGTAAAGTTAGGTTGTTTATTTGAGATTTTTCTTGTTTCTTGAGGTAGGATTGTATTGCTATAAACTTCCCTCTTAGTACTGCTTTTGCTGCATCCCATAGGTTTTGGATCATCGTGTTTTCATTGTCATTTGTCTCTAGGTATTTTTTCATTTCCTCTTTGATTTCTTCAGTGATCTCCTGGTTATTTAGTAGCATATGGTTTAGCCTCCATGTGTTTGTATTTTTTACAGACTTTTTCCTGTAATTGATATCTAGTCTCATAGCGTTGCGGTCAGAAAAGATACTTGATACAATTTCAATTTTCTTAAAGTTACCAAGGCTTGATTTGTGACCAGAGTGGCTTCTTTTTTAAACATAGCAATAGATAACCAGAACAGCCTTCTAATGACAAAATTTAAGGGACCATTTTAAGGGTAGTGACCTCTCTGTGGTAGTTGATCTAGTAGAACCATTCCCTCCTCTTGAAACTTTCCCTTTCTTTGACATCCTTGACATTTTTTCCTGGTTTTCCATGGTTGCTTCTTAGTCCTCTACCTACACTCCTTTATTTTCTTTGCCTTCAATTTTGATGCTCTGGCCTCAGCCTTCTTCTTCTTCTCTTGCAGCTCACTCTCCCTGGAATATCTCACCCATCTACGAAGTTGATGCTAGTCCAGACTTCTTTCCTGAGCTCAAGACTCATAAAACAAATTGCTCACTGACCATCTCCACCTGGATCTCTCACACTCACCATTTCCAAAATGGATCTATTCATTTCTCCTGTACCCCAACATGTTCCTCATCCAATGATCTCCAACGTTCCCAACTCCATGATTGGCATCCCTAGCCACCCAGTTGTCTCAGCCAGAATACTGACAGTCATTTCAGACCGTTCCCTCCTCACTGCCCTCACATTCAATTCACCATATTTTGTCAAACCCACCTCCTAAATACATCTAAAGATCGTTGTGGTTGTCTTCTGCAACATCTGCACTCTCCCCTCATCAACACCGGTGCTCATACAGTCTTCCCTATTCAGACCTGACATCCCCAAGCTACAGCTGCTGTGGTCCATGAGCTTGGAGCTGTTTCCTTCAGTGAGGAAGGTGAGCTGCTAGAGCAGCTCCAAAGTCTGTGTTCTCAACCACTGGCCGTGGTGTGGAGGCTAGTTTGGAGGGAAGAGAGTAGAGGCAGACAAACCAGTTAGGGTCTATGGCAATTCTCACGTCTCTGCCACTCCCTGGCTCTGTGACCTTAAGCAAGACAGTCACTTCTCTGAGTCTCAGGTTCTTCATCTATAAAATGGAGACAATAATAATTTTACCTACTTACAAGGTCGTTGCCAGGATTCATTAAGATAATGCATGTGTAACATTTAGCACAGTGCCCTGCACACAGCAAATGTTCATGCTCAATAAATGATTGTGGAGTGTTCAAGAAGGAGGAGTAGATGGGAACATGGCTGGCTCTAGCAGCTTGCCTTCTTTGCTGAAGACAACAGCTCCAAACTCATGGACCACACCAGCTGTGGCTTGGGAACATTGTCGGGTCTAAATAGGAAAGACTATGTGTGCATTTGTGTTGATTAGGGTTGAGTGCAAATGTTGCAGAATGCATCAGCGTTGTGTTCCTGAAGTCAGGGTGGCAGCTAGGGGCTGGAGAAATTGACTTAACCTGCCCAACTGTAGCCAGCATGTCTGGAGCCAGACAGCAGAGGGCAGCAGAGGTTGATTCTATTGCAGTTCCCGGGGTTGGAGTGGGGGTGGGGAAGAGAAACCTAAAGGAAGGACTTGTGGTCCTAATTCCAAATTCCGGTGGATTGGGGAAACTGTTCAGAGAAGAGACATGCTCTTGGGATCACTCTCCCTTAGGGTCTGGGGTGAAGATGATTAAGGAAGTAAGACAGCTTGCGAGGGGCCAAAAGGGCTAGAATTTAGTGGTGGGATCTGAGTGAGTGAGTTGGGATGTTTCCAAAGTATATTAAAGAAATGTATATATCCTAGTCGTGTCTCTATTTGGGCCTTCTCACTTTTCTTGGAGTCCCAGTGGTCCTTCTAAGGGCAGAATTATCAACTGGGGACCCTAGAGGGTGGAGATACCCTTATGTGTGTTCAATGATGAATTTGTAGTACAGGTAGGGACCCCATTCCTAAAGTATGGATGAAAAGAAGCCTCAGGCTCACAAGAGGGAAAACCAAAGCCCAGAGAGGGGAAATGACTTGCCTAAGGTCATATAGCTAAGATTCAATGTCAGAGTCAACACTCACTGAGACCCTACAGGTACTGCTGAACGCACTACACACATTACCTCACTTCACCCT